>NC_091078.1:30937727-31240757 GCF_032405125.1 Capricornis sumatraensis | reverse complement strand
CAATACCCACACCAACACCAAAAGAAATACTAAGCTTTTGTGTCAAGAGAAGGATTAAGGTGGTGCTAGTGGTAAAGGATCCACCTGCCAATGCAGAAGGCACAAGAGATGTCAGTTCAGTCTCTGGGTCAGGAAGATCCCCTCGAGGAAGAAATGGCAACACACACTCTAGTATTCTTCCCTGGAGAATTCTATGGACAGAGGGACCTGGAGGGCTACAGTCCATAGGGTCTCAAAGAATCAGACACGACTAAAGTGGCTTAGCGTGCATGCACACACCTTCCAAGGCTAAAGAATGTACAAATGCTTCATAAGCATTATACACAAGCTATATATATTAGTGCTATATTCAGTCCACTACACGGGGCACCAGTGACCTCCATTTTAAATTACTAAGTCACGTGTTTAATTAATTGTGGAATTTGGCTTTGAGCCCAAATCCTAATCCCATTTTTTATCACTATACTATAAATTGTAACAAGAGACAAGAGTGAGAGAAATAATAGCTAAGGCACAAAAAGAGAATAGAAGAGTGATAGAGAAGTAGAAAACAAAATTAAGTTTTTAGCAGACTTGAGATTTGCGGCAGTAAGCTAAAAGAAATACTACTGTGAAAAAAGGCAGATGAGCCCAGGGGCAATTGTTGTTAATAAATATTCCCCTGTTTTTTTCTTTTTTGTCACCACACTTGTGGGTGAGTATTCTAGGCCTGGAACTATCTACGGTGGAGATAATACCATTTACTTAAAACAGTTGGCTCAGTGCCTTGCAAATAATAGCGCTTCTCCATTGGAAGGCATCATAGGTACTGGCCATGGTTATCAGTTAATATATTTGTGCTTAAGTTCTATGAGGACTACTGATGTGATATTTTTATAAACCTTGCAGATAGTTACTTGTCAGATGACTAATACTCTCAGTTCAACAGTAAACTCTGTAGCTTTCATTTTTTATATTCCTTGTCTACTGAGAGAGAATGCTGTTTTCAGAGAAACTTTGGGTACACTTTAGAATCACCTAGGAAACTTTTTAAAAAAAATATTTATTATTTACTTAATTAGTTTGTTTGGTCACACCAGATCTTAGTTGTGGCTTTCGGCATGCTGTATCTTTAGTTGTATGTGGGATCTAGTTCCCTGATTAGGAATTGAACCCAGGCCCCCTGCATTGGGAGTGCACTGGCTTAGCCACCGGGCCACCAAGGAAGTCCCCACCTGGGGAACTTTAAAAGCGATGATGTTTCTGCTCATCCCAAATCAATTAAAGCGCAACCTTTACGAACAGGATGGAAAGAAGGGGTACTCAAGCTTTTTTACTTCTGTTTTTTAATTTTCACATTCATATTTTAAAATTGATATCTAAAATTTCATAAATTTAAAGAATTTTGAAGTATTCAATTTCTGGTATTTGTAAATATTGACTTAAAAAGATAAAAGTCACCTCACTTCTTTAAATGTGAATAATAAGTTGTAATAACCTTAGTGCAATATGTGATAAACTTCTTGTCATTGGGAAGTTTCTCATCATTCTTTTCTGTTCTACTCTTCCCATAGAATTTTATCCCACTAATATATATTCATGCTTTAATGTCTTTTTATTACTCTTTGAGAAGGAAATGGCAACCCATTCCAGTCGTTTTGCTTGGAAAATTCCACGGACGGAGGAGCCTAGTAGGCTAGAGTCCATGGGATTGCAAAGAGTTGGACATGACTGAGCGACTTCATTTTGTACTTTGTGCTTTATAATTCTCTGGAGCAAAAATTCTTGCCTGGAAAATCCCATGGGCGGAGGAGCCTGGTAGGCTTGCAGTCCATGGGGTCGCTGAGTTGGGGACGACTGAGCGACTTCGCTTTCAATTTGGATTAAACTTTTAAGATTTCCTCTGTCCACAGGCTTTAAGTACTTAAAATTTCTGGATTGTGGAATCTTTATAGTACTTGTTAAAACACAGTTAATATAAGCAGTATACATATGTTAAAGCTTTAAGCCCACAAAACCTAAATTTCCATCAATAGGTTAGACGATAAACTAAATATGATATGTTTATACAATGGAATGCACATTAATAAAAAAGTACTTATATTAATATAAATTAGTATGAATGAACTTCAAAAGCATCATCCTGATTGAAAGAAGCCAGACATAAAAGAGTATATACTGTATGAGTCTGTTTATTTAAAAATCCTAGAAAATGCAAACCAATTCTATGGTGACAAAAAGCAGGCTGATGGTTGCTTGGGATTAGCAGTGGAGGGAGGCATGGACTATAAAGGAATGGACATAGACTGCCCTGGTGTTCCAGTGGTTAAGACTCCCAAGTTTCCAATGCAGGGGGCATGGGTTGGAGGCATTGATTCCTGGTTGGGGAATTCAGATCCCTCATGCTATACAGTGTGGCCAAAAAAAAAAGAGGATGGGTGCTTACAGGATGATGGAAATGTTCTGGAACTTGAGTATAGTAGTGAGGTCACAGGTATCATCATTTATCAAAATTGATTGAATTGTACAGTTTATACATCAATAAGGTCAACAAGAATATATTCCAAGTTTTTATAAGTAGTGAAATGTACAGCTTTATTGGAAATATGCAGAAGAATAAGTTCAGTTGTTCAGTTGTGTCTGACTCTTTGTGACCCTATGGACTGCGTTATGCCAGGCTTCCCTGTCCATCACCAACTCCTGGAGCTTGCTCAAACTCATGTCTATTGAGTTGGTGATGCCATCCAATCGTCTCATCCTCTGTCATCCCCTTCTCCTCCCGCCTTCAATCTTTCCCAGCATCAGGGTCTTTTCTAGTGAGTCAGTTCTTCACATCAGGTGGCCAAAGTATTGCAGTTTCAGCTTCAGCATCAGTCCTTCCAATGAATATTCAGGACTGATTTCCTTTAAGATTGACTGGTTGGATCTCCTTGCAATCCATGGGACTCTCAAGAGTCTTCTCCAACATCACAGTTCAAAAGCATCAATTCTTCAGTGTTCAGCTTTCTTTATAGTTCAACTCTCACATCCATACATGACTACTGGAAAAACCATAGCTTTGACTAGACAGACCTTTGTTGGCAAAGTAATGTGTCTAGGTTTGACTTCCTTGGTGGCTTAGATGGTAAAGCGTCTGCCTACAACTTGGGAGACCTGGGTTCGATCCCTGGGTTGGGAAGATCCCCTGGAAAAGAAAATGGCAACCTACTCCAGTGTTCTTGCCTGGAGAATCCCATGGATAGAGGAGCCTGGTGGGCTACAGTCGATGGGGTCGCAAAGAGTCAGACACGACTGAGCGACTTCACTCACTCACTAGGTTAGTCATAGCTTTTCTTCCAAAGAGCAAGTATCTTTTCATTTCATGGCTGCCATCACCATCTGCAGTGGTTTTTGGAGCCCCCCAAAATAAAGTCTGTCACTGTTTCCCCGTCTGTTTGCCATGAAGTGATGGGACCGGATGCCATGATCTTAGTTTTTTAAATGTTGAGTTTTAAGCCAGCTTTTTCACTCTCCTCTTCCACTTTCATCAAGAGGCTCTTTAGTTCCTCTTTACTTTTTGCCATAAGGGTGGTGGTATCTGTGTATCTGAGGTTATTGATATTTCTCTGGGAATTCTTGATTCCAGCTTGCACTTCACCTAGGCCAGCATTTCACATGATGTACTCTGCATATGTTAAATAAGCAGGGTGACAATACACAGCCTTGACGTACTCCTTTCCCAATTTGGAACCAGTTTGTTGTTCCATGTCCGGTTCTACTGTTGCTTCTTCACCTGCATACAGATTTCTCAGGAGGCAGGTCAGATGGTCTGGTATTCCCATCTCTAGAAGAATTTTCCACAGTTTGTTGTGATCTACAGTCAAAGGTTTTGGCATAGTCAATAAAGGAGAAATAAATTTTTTCTGGAATTCTCTTGCTTTTTCTATAATCCAACATATGTTGGCAATTTGATCTCTGATTCCTCTGGCCTTTTCTAAAACCAGCTTGAACATCTGGAATTCATGGTTCACGTACTGTTGAAGCCTGGCTTGTAGAATTTTGAGCATTACTTTGCTAGTGTGTTCAGTTCAGTTCAGTCACTCAGTCATGTCTGACTCTTTGCGACCCCATGAATCACAGCACGCCAGGCCTCCCTGTCCATCACCAACTCTCGGAGTTCACTCAGACTCATGTCCATCGAGTCCGTGATGCCATCCAGCCATCTCATCCTCGGTCGTCCCCTTCTCCTGCCCTCAATCCCTCCCAGCATCATAGTCTTTTCCAATGAGTCAACTCTTCACATGAGGTGGCCAAAGTACTGGAGTTTCAGCTTTAGCATCATTCCTTCCAAAGAAATCCCAGGGCTGATCTCCTTCAGAATGGACTGGTTGGATCTCCTTACAGTCCAAGGGACTCTCAAGAGTCTTCTCCAACACCACAGTTCAAAAGCATCAATTCTTCGGCGCTCAGCCTTCTTCACAGTCCAACTCTCACATCCATACATGACCACAGGAAAAACCATAGCCTTGACTAGATGGACCTTAGTCGGCAAAGTAATGTCTCTGCTTTTTAAGATGCTATCTAGGTTGGTCATAACTTTTCTTCCAAGGAGTAAGCGTCTTTTAATTTCATGGCTGCAGTCACCATCTGCAGTGATTTTGGAGCCCCCAAAAATAAAGTCTGACACTGTTTCCACTGTTTCCCCATCTATTTCCCATGAAATGATGGGACCGGATGCCATGATCTTCGTTTTCTCAATGTTGAGCTTTAAGCCAACTTTTTCACTCTCCACTTTCACTTTCATCAAAAGGCTTTTTAGTTCCTCTTCACTTTCTGTCATAAGGGTGGTGTCATCTGCATATCTGAGGTTATTGATGTTTCTCCCGGCAATTTGACTCTAGCTTGTGTTTCTTCCAGTCCAGCATTTCTCATGATGTACTCTGCATAGAAGTTAAATAAGCAGGGTGACAATATACAGCCTTGACGTACTCCTTTTCCTATTTGGAACCAGTCTGTTGTTCCATGTCCAGTTCTAACTGCTGCTTCCTGACCTGCATACAGATTTTTCAAGAGGCAGGTCAGGTGGTCTGGTATTCCCATCTCTTTCAGAATTTTCCACAGTTTATTGTGATCCACTTAGATGAGTACAATTGTGCGGTAGTTTGAGCATTCTTTGGCATTGCCCTTCTTTGGAATTGGAATGAAAACTGACCTTTTCCAGTCCTGTGGCCACTGCTGAGTTTTCCAAGTTTGCTGGCATATTGATTGCAGCACTTTCACAGCAATATCTTTTAGGATTTGAAATAGCTCAACTGGAATTCCATCACCTCCACTAGCTTTGTTTGTAGTAATGCTTCCTAAGTCCCACCTGACTTCACATTCCAGAATGTCTGGCTCTAGGTGAGTGATCACACCATCGTGGTTATCTGGGTCCTGAAGATCTTTTTTGTATAGTTCCTCTATGTTTTCTTGCCCCCTCTTAATATCTTCTGCTTCTGTTAGGCCCATACCATTTCTGTCTTTTATTGAGCCCATCTTTGCATAAAATGTTCCCTTGATATCTTTGATTTTCTTAAAGAGATTTCTAGTCTTTCCCATTCTGTTATTTTCCTCAATTTCTTTGCATTGCTTTCTTATCTCTTCTTGCTATTCTTCTGTTATTTTCCTCTATTTCTTTGCATTGATCACTGAAGGCTTTTATATCTCTCCTTGCTGTTCTTTGGAACTCTGTGTTCAGATGAGTATATGTTTCCCAGGGGAATAAATGCCTACTTGAAGTAGTAAAAATATCTTATTTTTTGAAGCGAAGTTAATAGGCTACTTTTAATAGGTAGATTCACCTCCTCTCCTCCCCCATTTCATTTTCTGATCTCATTTCCTGTTGTACCCCAACTCATCTCATTTTACTCATGTTACGCCTGCCAGGCAGTATGTCTACTTCTGGAACATGCTTCGCTTCTCTGAGTGTTTTCTCAAATGTCAGTGATACCCATCCGGAACACCTTCTAAACTGGCAATTTCCATCCCCACATTCCCGTATCTTTTATCACTTTATTTTTTCTTTATTCTGTAGACATTAACTCCTTTGAAAAACTATATAATTTACTCATTATGTTTAGTATTTATTGCCATATAAACCCCAGGAAGGCAGCAGTCTTTGTTTTGTTCTCTGTTGTACCTAGAGTTGTACCTGGCTCTTGCTGAGTCCCCCAAAAGTGTTGAATAAAAGAATGAATTAAAGTAGACTTAAAACTGAAGACTGGGGACTTCCCTGGTAGTCCAGTGGTTAAGACTCCGTGCTTCCAGTGCAGAGGGCATTGGTTCGATCTCTGGTTGGGAAACTAAGATCCTATATGCCATGAGGCCAAAAAAACACACCTCTGTGCTTGTGGTGATAGTTAGGCAACTCTGTCAGCATACTAAAAATCATTGAATTGCACAAGAATAGTAAGTGAATTGTATGCTATGTAAATTATAACACAATTAAAAAGAAAAATTTAAGAACTAGAAAAGAAATTATAAAACTGAAGGCTTTCAAATTAGTGCATATTTGGGTCAATAGACTCCCTGCTTATAAACATTTTAAACCCTTATTGGGATTTCTATGAGGGTACCCTGTCTGAAACAAACAAACAAAAAACCCAAACAACCTTCAGTTCCAAGAGGTCAAGTCAGTGCTTTTGAGATAAAACAAGCAGGTTATAAAGACCATGGAATTCAGAAGGCAGTGGCACCCCACTCCAGTACTCTTGCCTGGAAAATTCCATGGGCGGAGGAGCCTGGTGGGCTGCAGTCCATGAGGTCACTGAGGGTCGGACACGACTCAGTGACTTCACTTTCACTTTTCACTTTGATGCATTGGAGAAGGCAATGGCAACCCACTCCAGTGTTCTTGCCTGGAGAATCCCAGGGACGGGGGAGCCTGGTGGGCTGCTGTCTATGGGGTTGCACAGAGTCGGACACGACTGAAGGGACTTAGCAGCAGCAGCAGTATAAACATCTGATGACCCAATACAGGGTCTTGGATATGAGGTGGAATTCCCTAAAACTCAGCACTGACCCTTCCTCCTCACAACGAGAGTACCAGACTTAGGAGGAAAAGTAAATTTGAGGGAAAATAAGTTTAGGATGGTTGAATAGATATGTTGAGTTGCCCAACCTGAAGTAAAATACCATTATCTGGGGGAACAAAATTCCCAGAAGCTCTAAATAGATGGTTCTGCATATAAACTGAAAGAGCAGGAACTCCCCTGGGGGTCCAGTGATGAAGAGTCTAGGCTTCTAATGCAAGGGGCATGGGTCTGATCCCTGATCAGAGAACTAAGATCCTACATGCTGCGCCCAAAAAATGGGAAAAAAAAAAAAAAAAAGACAAAGAGCAGACCAGGTGTGAAGCAGAATAGGGGACATCTCTGAAGTGGAAGGGGTGGGGCCAAGGGTATTGAACTTCCTGTGGGGCTTCTGTTACATTCCAGCTCCTTCCTTGTATAACATGAAAGCTTTGTGCTTTCAGTCAAGACGCTGAAACCTACTTTCTTAGAGCCTTTATTAATTTCCTAAACCAAAGGAACCTCCACCTTTGACACAAAAGTGTCATAGCTTAGGTAGATTTCTAGACTACATATGCTAAGCACTGAAGCCCTATAAATGGACATGATGTCAATAATGGGTGAGGAGAAACTGTCCCAGCTGTGTGGGCTTATTGTCAGCATTTAAAGGGCCTAGTGAACTCTGGAATAGATCAAATAGACAATAATCTCTAGGAAGTCAAACTCAATAGCCCAATTAAGGGTGGGGTGCACGGGAAATACACAGTATTCAGAGGCAATGGAGATAGCCGGCAATACTCAGAGATAGGTAGATGCAACGGTAATGCCACGGGAAGCCATTTCCTAGATATTGAGGGCAAAGACTGGGCAGTGTGTCAAGAAGGGTGGAGTGATAGCAAGGACCCCCCGTTTCAGCAGCAGCTATGGAGACACTCTGATGGAATCTTATTCAGCCATAAAAAGGAATGAAATTGAGTCATTGTGGAGATGTGGGTGGACCTAGAATCTGTCATACAGAGTGAAGTGAGTCAGAAAGAGAAATATTGCATATTAAGACATAAATATGGACTCTAGAAAAATGGTACAGGGAAGCCCATTTCAAGGGCAGGAATAGAGACCAAGATGTAGAGAACAGAGTTGTGTACACCGTCAGGGGAGGCGGGAAGGGGAGCGTGGGACAAACTGGAAGCGTAGGATCGACATAAATACCACGTGTAGAACAGGTAGCTAGTGGGAACCTGATGTCAAGCACAGGGAGCTCAGCTTGGTGCTCTCTGATGACCTAGAGGAGTGGGGTGGGCAGTGGGGAGAGGTGGGGGAGAGGTCCACGAAGGAGGGATATATGTACAGGTACAGCTGATTTACTCCATTGTAGAGCAGAAACTTAATACTATAAAGGAATTGTCCCTCCACTTCCGCACCCCCCACCAAAAAAAGACGCTGTGTAGTTGCAGGGGCTGTCTTGGAGCCCTGCAATATGTAGGGAAAATTCTGAGAGCACTAGGGTGGCCACTGAGTGTTCATATTTTCAGATCATTTACTCTTGAAATTAGATAGTATGGGGAGATTTGAATTCAAGATGGATTTCATTTAGGGTCAGAAGTCTAACTTGTACAACAATAATGAGAGTCAGCATGGCATTGTGAGACTAGCGCTTACCTTATAGTCTTGTTTGAAGATTAAATTAGTTGTAAAGCATTTAGAACAGTACTTTACATCGTGAGTGCTACTTCTCAGGAATAGTGTCTTATAATAGAATTATTGAAAATGCAATGCCTGTGTTCTCATTTAGTATTTAATATTATATTTTCCTGAATAAAATATAAATTTAGCAAGTTCAGATGGTGAATAACCTGCCTGCAATTCAGGAGACACAGGTTTGATTCCTGGGTCAGGAAGATCCCCACTATTCTTGCCTGAAGAATTCCATGAACAGAGGAGCCTGATGGGCTACAGTCCATGGGGTTGAAAAAAGTCGGACACGACTGAGCACTAACTTTTTAACTGTGATTGAGTCCAGGAATATTGATGGTTTTGAAAAATATTACAAGAAATTTCCTGGCAGTCCAGTGGTTAGGACTGCACACTTTCCATACTTCTGAGGGCAAAGGTTTGATCTCTGGTCGAGGAACTAAGATCTTGAAAGCCACAAGGCATGGCCAAGCATAAACAAATACATTGAAAAATATTATAGAGCTGATGAAAAGAATGATGAATAGTGGTATAAGAAAAATGTATATATGGTATGTAGGTATTTACACTTGTTTTACCTGAATCACATCTAAGGATAGCAAAAGAAATTGTATCTAAAGATAACAAAAGGCTTTTTTTAAGTCAAAAACAAATGGCAAAAGACAACTAATGATGAAATAGACTTCAAGAAAAGAAGATAATTGACAATAATGTAGCTACAATACTCATATACATGAACTACAGTATATATAATACATAGAAGTGTATAAATGGTCATTTAAGGGAGTATCTATCTCATGGGTTCACTGAGAAAGAAACTGTCACCATCTAAATTATTGTTGTTTAGTCATTAAGTTGTATTTGACTCTTGCGACCCCATTGACTGTAGCTTGCCAGGCTCCTCTCCGTGGGATTTTCCAGGCAAGAATATTGGATTGAGTTGCTATTTCCTTCTCCAGGGGATCTTCCCAATCCACGGGTCAAATCATCATTTTCCTGCATAGCAGAAGGTCTCCTGCATTGCAGGAGGACTCTTTACCACTGAGCCACCAGGGAAGCTCCACCATCTAAATAGAAGTTGGCAGAACATCCTTTAGCCATAAACCAGGCAACCAGTTGTTTTGTGCTCATAGATCCAACTTTCCATCTGTGAGTAACTCTGGATGACCAGCAATTACCTCTGTTGCGTTTCCATGACAATTACTATGAAATGTTGTAGATAACCTCAAGCTCAAAAGAACGAAAATATGAACATGGAAGGGCTTGCTTCCATGAGCAAGCTTTTCAGTGAACAGCAGCCACGTTTTAGGGCTCCTTTGAGCTTGAGCTTGAGACCAGATGATGTGTCAGGACTGCCCTCTCATAGATCCTCACGGATTCAACTCTGAAGCCTTTAGTTCATCCCAGATGCTACTTCTGTATTGCAGGAAGATTCTTTACCACTGAGTCACCAGGGAGGCCCAGAGCAGGAAGTATATAGGAAATTCCCGTACCTGCCTCTCAAATGTGCAGTGAACCTAAAACTGTTCTAAAATAGAAAGTGTATTTAAAAAACAAAAATCTCTACTAATTCTGGGTTCACCTCCATACCTACTGAGTCACAATCTCTAAGGGAAGATTCCTTAAATTTTCATTTTCAGCAAGTAACTGATGACTCCTATTCCCACTTAGTATGTAACCTGCTTCACTAGAGGACACTGATGCACAGCTTCCTCCACTGAGGCTGCCCAGTTCAGGAAAGCTCAGTCCCCAGCTGGCTAAGAGGCCAAAGTCATCAGATGTGGACAACAGATACTTCCTTCTAGCAAATACTCTTCCTCTCTCCCTTACATTAGCCTTGAATGGTGGTGTAATACACATGTTCTGCAGCTTGATTTTTTGTTACTGTTTTGCGTTTAGCAATGTATCCGGATATAAAGAACTTTTTTTTTTTTTAAGACTTCCCTGGTGGTCCAGTGGTTAAGAATCCACCTGCTGTTGCAGGGGACACAGGTCTGATCCCTGGTCCAGGAAGAGCCCACATGCTGCAGGGCAACTAAGCCCTTCTGCCACAACTATTGAGCCCACACTGTAAAGCTTGTGCTCCTCAAGAGAAGCCACTGCAATGTTCTAGGAGAAGCCCAGGCACTGCAACAAAGAGTCGGTCCTGCTTGCCAAAACTAGAGAGAGCCCTCACCTAGCAACAAAGACCCAGAGCAGGCAAATATAGAAATTTAAAAGACCATACTGTATTTCACTGTATGGGTGTACCATAACTTTTAAAATATGTTCCCTAACTCTGGTTCCTAAATGTTTACAAAAAATGCTGCCATAAGTAATCTTGTACAGGCACATATGTACATATATCATTTTGCACCTCTGAATATGTCTAGAGGTTGAACTCATCCAAGTGGAATATGCTGGATTAGATAGAGGTTTATGCATTTGCATATTCCATCTGTGGCCCCAAGTTGCCCTCTTGAGGGCAGTACCCATTACATACCTATGAGTAATATGTGTTTTCCTCCTTTTTTTTTTCTTTTAAACATTTTATTTTGTATTGGAGTCTAGCTGATTAACAATGTTGTGATAGTTTCAGGTGAACAGCAAGTGTCCTACGTTATTTTTTAATGGCTGCGTGTTATTCTGTTGGAGGAATTACCATCATTTGTTTAATCTGTCTGTTGTTTGTGAATACTGAAATTGTTTCTTTACCCCACATTTCTTTTGCTCTCAAAGCCACACTGTTTGACTGTCCTATGACTTAACTACCCAGCATGAGGGATTTGGCCATCTTGGGAGGATCCTTGTGGTTGACTTATTATTGTTTTGATTATCATAACAACAGGCCTACAAACTCTTTTTCTAAGTGTGTCTCCATCTATGAGCTCACTTCTGTGGCTAGACCTCACCTCTAGCCTCTGGGAATTTGCTTTTGTGAACCCAGCAGGATGAGACCCCATAAGTCAAATTCCAAAGCTTTGAAGCAAATCAGCAGAGCAGGGCCCCCTAATGACTGATTACACACAGCTCTGACCCCACACAGCCTTGATCTTGTTGTTTTCTACAGCCTTTCATCCCTGCAACCTGAAGATGAGTCCATCTCCTGCCCAGTGGGAGAGCAAAAATAGTGCGGTGGAAAGAGCGATGATGCATGTCCCCTGGGCTATGCCTAGGGGAACTCTCTGATCTCTGCAGTGACTTGTTTGCAAATGCCAGAGGACCCAAGAGACAAGTGAGGATGGGGACAGCTCTGGCACCTGAAAACTGATGATTTGATTGCATGAAGCAATACATGAAGTGGTTTCTGCCGAGCATCTCCAGCTTGTAGTGTTTGGGGACTGTTCTAGCCTCAAACTTGGATGGTTTCATACTGTTTTTGAAAGAGTTCCCAAATATTTAGCGGTTCTCAGAGATGGTGGTCTTGGGGTGGAGACATTTCTCAGAAGAGTGCTACAATTCCAACCATGATGGCCTTTTCTCATTAATCTCCTTGTTTTCTCTATCCTATATTTGGTTAGAAATCAGAGTGAAATCAAAATGCTATTAGAAATCATTTTGGCCAGACACACACGAATTAGCAGATGATACCACCAGTCTAATGGCAGAAAGCAAAGAGGAACTAAAGAGCTTCTTGATGAGGGTGAAAGAAAAGACTGAAAAAGCTGGCTTAAAAACAGCATTAAAAAAAACGTAATGGCTTCCAGTTCTATCACTTCATAGCAAATAGATATGGGAAACGTGGAAACAGTGACAAATTTCATTTTCCTGGGCTCCAAAATTACTGTGGATGACTGCAACCATGAAATTAAAAGAAGCTTGCTCCTTAGAAGGAAAGCTATGATAAACCTAGACAGCATATTAAAAAGCAGAGACATCACTTTGCTGACAAAGGTCTGTCTAGTCAAAGCTATGGTTTATCCAGTAGTCATATACAGATTTGAGAGCTGGATCATAAAGAAGGCTGAACACTGAAGAAATGATGCTTTTGAACTGTGGTGTTAGAGAAAACTCTTAGAGAGACCCTTGGACATTAAGGATGTCAAACCAGTCAACCCTGAAGGAAATCAGTCCTGAAGATTAATTGGAAGAACTGATGCTGAAGCTGAAGCTCAAATACTTTGGCCACCTGATGCAAAGACCCAACTTACTGGAAATGACCCTAATGCTGGGAATGATTGAGGGCAGGAGGAAAAGGACGACGAGTATGAGATGGTTGGATGTCCGACTTAATGGACATGAGTTTGAGCAGACTCAGGGAGATAATGAAGGACAGGGAAGCCTGGTGTGCTACAGTCCATGTGGCTGCAGAGTCAGACGCCACTTAGCGACTGAATAACAACAGCTAAAGAATAACCAAGAAAGTCATACAGTCAAGCAAGGTTAGCAAAGGAAAACAGAGTTACACTTGGTTGACAAATTTGCTTTTGATCCCTAATCCCAATGCAGACAACTCACATGAAGTTGTCTGTAAAGAGGAGGCTTACTCCCACCAACAAACCCACCCAAAGATCCCAAGCCATAGTTTTGGTGCACCACGAAATGACCATAGGAAAGAAGAGGGAAAGAAAGGAAATGGCTACAGGTTGCTTTCTGGTGAGCATGGACCCTGCACCTTACTCCTTTAGCAGCTTGGAAGGAAGACGAAAGAGACTTCCCTGGTGGTCCAGTGGTTAAGACTCTGCACTCCCAGCCAGGGGCATGGCTTCCATCCCACCTGGGGAACTAAGAGCCCACTTTAAAAAAAATTTTTTTAAAGAGCCATACTTCTATATAGGGATGCACTGCTGGGGAAAAGCCTGTTCCAAGCAGGGAGAAGGTAAGGACACGGAGGCACAAATATCCTTGATGTGACCAAGGGACAGCCTCTAATCCTTGGATTTTATTATTTAATCCATGATTCTGGCAGGTGTTTTGGGTTGATAGCTGTGGATTTAATTTTAAACATAGTAGCTTTCATTTTTTGGTTCTACTGAGCAAGAGTTTCATATAAGAACTTTGTTTTGCTGATACACTCATTTCTCCTGGCATATGAAATTCTGAACATCAGTGATGTCATTTTTCTCCTAACCAACTGTGGTGGCGGTGTTTGGGGCAGACCTTGCAAAGATAGATAACAAACCAAGAAAATCAAATTAACAATGATGGCAATAAATTAATGCTTTATTGGAAGTCATCTCTTGGATCCATAATTTATGTAAATGATTTAGTTTTTTGCTTTCTTTTTTGTGAATGTATGAGATTTATATTAGTTTCTTTATTATTATTTTTTTTGGCCAAGCTGGTGTGGGATCTTAGTTCCCTGACCAAGGATCGAACCCACGTCTCTGCATTGGAAGCCTGGAGTCCCAACCACTAAACTGCCAGGGAAGTCCTAGTGTAAATGATTTATAATTTAATTGATCATCTGCTTTCCTGATCATTACATGAATCACAAAGAATACTTACCCTCACTCTGTTATGGAGGGAAAAATAACCCATATCCAGGGGTCTGAGCAATATTTTGGCAAAACTTGATATCAGTGTCAATTGGCCGAATCATTTGTGAGTAGTCTTAGTGTCCCAGTTCAGTGAATTTTCCCGTTTCCATAAAATTCGGATCGCCATAGCTGTTCACTCTGGCTAGATGCATTGTTTCATCAAGTTCTGTTTCAGCGTTTCTTAGTGAAGTCGCTCAGTCGTGTCCGACTCTTTGCGACCCGTGGACTGTAGCCCACCAAGCTCCTCCGTCCATGGAATTCTCCAGGCGAAAATACTGGAGTGGGTTGCCATTTCTTAAACGTAGTTCATTTCACAAACACTAGAGGGCAGCATTTGATAGGGATTTCAGAAAGATCCAACGCTCCACGTCAAACCCGCCTCAGTGCTCCGTTGGGCTAGGCTTTTCTCCCTTCTTTTCTGGTTCCACTTCTGTTTTCAAGCCAGGAAATGCCTTTCCCTGTGGCTTTCACTGCCCACCGCCCTCTTCCTCAAGAAACACCGCTAGCTGGCTGGGGTTTATAGTGGATTAGTGCTCAGTATCCCCTTCCCCCTCCTTTGGGGACGTCAGTCTGTACCACACAGCCTGGAATGCCAAAACCCCTATCTTCCAATTCCCTTAGAGTTAAGATTCCAAATGTCATTTAAGTTCGTCCAGTCAGATGCTCCTGGGGGACATTTGGAAGAAGGTATGTGTGTGGAGAGGCGCTGTTGTTGCCTGTTACCTGCCGGCAGGCATGGTGCGGAGAGGTTGCGCTTGCTGGGGTAGCATCACCATCTCTAGTTACTAGCTTCATGGGGGTTGCCTTGTGAGGTCTGAACATGCAGTTTGTTGCTGATGCCAGTCTAGCGGTGTGACTGAAGGCAACAGCAGCAGCAGTGGGCTGTTGTGATACCCAGACTGCTGTTTAGGCTCCAAGTTTCTACAGCTAACAGTTCTAGGGTCGTTTCTAATTGTATCTTCTTGATTTTATGTGGTTCCTTGGCAGGACAGTTCTGTCATCTGGGAGCCATTTCTGGAGGCCCTGCCTCAAACATGCTTCTCCAGATCTTCCAGCATTTTTTATTTCATCCATTTTTTACTTAATACCTGTATACATGTAGTAGTTACAGAATTGTCTATCCATACACTGTTTATGTACACCTGTCTTTAGACTTGCAGTTTCTACTCATTGCCAAAGTTGCTTAGCTCAGCTTTCTTTTGCCCTGTACCCTTCAGTGAGCTTTATCATTCATTTTATTTATTTGAAATTGAAGTATAGTTGGCTTACCATGTTGTGTGAGTTTCTGGTGCATGGTAAAATGATTCAACCATATGTGTTATATATATGTGTGTGTGTATATATGTATGTATTTGTGTGTCTATTCTGAAGGAGATCAGCCCTGGGATTTCTTTGGAAGGACTGATGCTAAAGCTGAAACTCCAGTACTTTGGCCACCTCATGCGAAGAGTTGACTCATTGGAAAAGACTCTGATGCTGGGAGGGATTGGGGGCAGGAGGAGAAGGGCACGACAGAGGATGAGATGGCTGGATGGCATCACGGACTCGATGGACATGAGTCTGAGTGAATTCCGGGAGGTGGTGATGGACAGGAAGGCCTGGCATGCTATGATTCATGGGGTCGCAAAGAGTTGGACACGACTGAGCAACTGAACTGAACTGAACTGTGTGTCTATATATTCTTTTTCAGATTCTTTTCCATTATAGGTTGTTGAATATAGTTTCTTGTGTTATACAGTAGGTCTTTGCTGTTTATATAATTTCTATATAGTAGTGTGTATCTCTTAATCCCAAACTCCCAATTTATTCCTCTCAGCCTTTCCCCTTTCGTAACCATAAGTTTATTTTTGCTGTCTGTGAGTCTGTTTCTGTTTTGTAAATAAGTTCATTCATATCATTTTTTAGGTTCCACATATAAGTGAAATCATATGGTGTTTGTCTTTCTCTGTTTGACTGCACTTAGTATGATAATCTCTAGGTCCATCCATGTTGCTGCAAATGGCATTATTTCATTCATTTTTTTAAATGATGGAGTAATATTACATATATATATACACATATATAATATTATGTACATTATACACACACATATATAATACATATGGCTGAATCAGTTTGCCATACACCAGAAACTAACACAACATTGTAAACCAACTGTACTTCAATTTTAAATAAACAGAATGAACGATAAAGCTCACTGAAGAGTACGGGCGAACAAAAGCTGACCTAAGTAACTTTGGCAATGAGTAGAAACTGCAAGTCTAAAGATAGGTCTACAGAAACAGTGTATGGAGACACATACATGTGCGCGCGCGCACACACACGTATAATGTGTGCCACATCATGTTTATCCAGTCGTCTGTTGATTTAGCTTGTTTACATGTCTTGGCTATTGTCCATAAATACTGTTGTGAGCATTGGGTTCCATATATCTTTTAGAATTCGAGTTTTCCAGTGTTTTCTACTTACCCTGCTGCTGCTGCTGCTAAGTCACTTCAGTTGTGTCTGACTGTGCGACCCCACAGACGGCAACCCACCAGGCTCTGCTGTCCTTGGGATCCTCCGGGCAAGAACACTGGAATCGGTTGCCATTTCCTTCTCCAATGCATGAAAGTGAAAAGTGAACGTGAAGTGGCTCAGTCGTGTCCAACTCTTAGCGACCCCATGGACTGCAGCCCACCAGGCTCCTCCATCCATGGGATTTTCCAGGCAAGAGTACTGGAGTGGGGTGCCATTGCCTTCGCCAATCCTTTGCATTTCTTAAATCTCTTCCTGCTTAAAATAGCTAAAGTGGTTTCTGTTTTTCTAAAACTGACCCATGAATGATACATTAGCTGAAGGTAAACAGAAACTGCAGCTCAAGTATACCTCTGTGATCTTTGTAGTCTTTAGGTGAACTGATGAAATACCACCATGAAATCTTGGGTGTAACGAGTTACTTCTTCCTGTGTACCTTGCCCCACTTCTAGAGTACATAATTATGATCCCACTACTTTTACTATTATAATGGACGTGAGGTGATAATCTCTTGGGTTGCATGCTGGTGATCAAGCTCACGGCCATAATTCATTTAAAAAGCATTTACCCGGTAGATGACAGTGAGAGAGTTTAGAAAGGCTTATTAGGAACTAACCACACTTAATGTTAGTGTAGTGTGGCTTTCCTGACCCCACAGATATCCTGGGTGATGGATTCTGGTATCACTGGCACGAAGACTCTGTAGATCTGAGGATGCCTACCAAGTTCCTCAGCTACTCTGCATACTTGCCTCATGAATGAGGCACAGCTGAGATGGCTTCCCCGACACTATCCATACCTGTATGAGAAATATCTAAGCCCATTTGACCTCATGGGGTTGGTCCTAAACAAGACACATTCTGCTTTTTTTTTGGGCGCACTATGTCACGTGTGGGGTCTTAGTTCCCTGATCAGGGATCAAACTGGTGCCCTCTGTAGTCAAAGCACAGAGTCCTAACCACTGGACCACCAGGGAGTTCCCCACATTTTACTTATTTATACTTTTCAACATCTTTTGGAGGTATTTGAAGTCCAGGGGCACTTTACATGAATTCCTAGTATACCAGGAACTCTTAGAATGACGTTTCTCCAGATGGTTTATCAAATAGTTTCTGGTAAGTGAATTCTCTACTGAGAATATCCAGAGTTTTGTATAAGATACTTGAGAGGACTTCCAATTCAACCTGAAAGTGAAACTCCCTCAGTCGTGTCCGACTCTTTGCGACCCCATGGACTATACAGTCCTTGGGATTTTCTAGGTTAGAATACTGGAGTGGTTAGCTGTTCCCTTCTCCAGGGGATCTTCCCAACCCAAGGATCGAACCCAAGTCTCCTGCATTGCAGGCGGATTCTTTACCAGCCGAGTCAGCTTTCCTCAGGGAAGAGAAGCCCTCAAATTCAACCTACAATTTAGAAAATCAACCTCAGAGTTTGATTTTCAGGGAGTCACAAACTGAAATTCCTCAGTTTTCTGTGACCGGTATGTGACAAGAATCCCTAACTTTGATAGCTTCAAGGCTGAGATTGTGATAAGAATTGAACAGGAATCAGAGATTTCCAACTTTTCAGTCTCTTAAAAACCCATGTGTGTGAAGTTGCTTCAGTCGTGTCCTACTCTGTGACCCCATGGACTGCAGCCTACCAGACTCCTCTGTCCATGGGATTCTCTAGGCAAGTGTACTGGAGTGGATTGCCATTTCCTTTTCCAGGGGATCTTCCTGACCCAGGGATCAAACCCAAGCCTCTTATGTCTCCTGCCTTAGCAGGTGAGTTCTTTACCACTAGCGCCACTTGGGAAGCCCCACCATTGAAATCTCACTGCATGAGGGAGCAGTTCCACCTTCCTTGTCTGTAGCAACTGTTTTTTTTTTCTTTTTTTTGCCATCCAGAGAGCCCTCTTCCAGGAGGAAGCTGAACCCTCAGGCTACATCTACTGTCAGCAGGCCTGGGACCAGGTTGCTTTTTTCCCTGGTGGTGGTGTGTGATGCTCAGTCATGTCTGTTTGCAACCCCATGGACTATAGCCCATGGGATTCTCCAGGCCAGAATACTGGAGTGGGTAGCCATTTCCTTCTCCAGGGGATCTTCCCAATCCAGGGATTGAACCCAGGTCTCCTGCATTGCTGGCACATTCTTTACCATCTGAACCACGAGGGAAGCCCATTTTTCCTTGGGGTCTTATGCAAAACCAGACATTTTAAAAGAAAGTTTATGTTCTGAAAACATTGCAAGAATTGGTTAATTTTTTATCAGCAAAAAACAAAAAAAAAAAACCTTTTTACTAATAGATGTTGAGGCTACTTGGCTCAGAAACAGCTGATACTTTCAGATGGCGCTCATCTGTTTCTCTGGGTGACAATTCCCTAAATGGTCTGTACCCTATATCTTGCTCCCTGGAACCAATGTTCACTATCTGTTAGGATTCTTCAGTTGTAAACAACATAAATCAACGCTATATAACTGGAATGGTGCAGTGGTTAATAGCTTAGGCTTTCCTGGGCACAAATTCTGACACTTTAACTTACTAATTATGTCACTTGGTAATCAAACTAATCTCCATTTGCCCTCTACCAAAGGGAATGCTTAACAGTACTACACCCTTCATAAGGCATTGCGAGCAACAAGTGGAAAACTGCATTTGAAGATTTGGTACATGGTGACGATGCCATTTTAACTACAATTTTGTTTCTAGCTGGCCTTCCTTTCATTTCTCGAAAGAATCATAATGCTCATTAAATAAATCCATGCTGCTATTCACCCTGGAGCCCACTGTGTAAAGTTGTTGAAGTGATAAATAAATTTTTGTTTGAATGAGCTCTTGTAGTTTGCAGTGTTGGGCTTTGTGGTGTTAAAACTCGGAGCTTATGCCTCAAATCATTTGTATTAGTTGGGGTCCTGGAGTAAGCAGACCGTGAGACAAAGTTGGGAATGCAAGAGGTTTATTGGGAGGTAATATCTGTGAAAAACAAAAGGGAAAAAAAGTGATATTTGGCATGGAGGGTCTTCAGACTGTGATGATGCCTGGGAAGGGAGACAAGAAGGAAGTAGGATTGGGAATGGAGAGTCTCAGACTGAGGGGCAGAGGTGACAAAACCAACCTGATGTGGAGCTCCAGAGCAAAGATTGCTCTTAGAGCAGAAATGACCAGGCCCTGATGTCCCTGCTGTGCTGTCATGGGCTGGGGGATCCTTGGAAGAGAGTGGCTTCAGCTAGAAAGTTAAGGCAGATTCCCAAGCATGAATAGACAGGCTAGTTCTTTTTGAAGGGAATTCTGAGTGGTCAGCCTCTGTGACTTCCACGTCCACCCCTTGTGCTGCACAGCACAGCTTCTCCAGGGCTTCAGTGAACCTCTCTTCCTACTGGTGAAGTTATGGGCTTCTATTATTCAAACCAGTCAATCCTAAAAGGAAATCAGCCCTGAGTATTCACTGGAAGGACTGATGCTGAAGCTGAAGCTCTAATACTTTGGCCACCTAATGTGAAGAACTGATTCACTGGAAAAGACCCTGATGCTGGGAAAGACTGAGGGCAGGAGGAGAAGGGGGCGACAGAGGATGAGATGGTTGGATGGCATCACTGACTCACTGGATATGAGTTTGAGCAAACTCAGGGAGACAGTGATGGACAGAGAAGCATGGCATGCTGCAGTTCATGGGGTTGCAAAGAGTCAGACACCCCTCAGCAACTGAACAACGAACAGCCAATAAAAAGTGTCTGAATAACAGACACTATTATTCAGTGTCTTTTCCCTTCCAGTGTCCATTCTGAATTCCCCTCTCCCTCCTTTACCCCCTATCTGTCCTCAGTGGCTTCATCTGTTGGTTCAACCCATGTGCTAATTCTGAGTATACTGAATCCTTGGGAACCAAACTCTTCTCATCCAGCAGCACTTGTCCATTTACAGTTATGATTGGACAAGGAAGTAACTGGAAGTATCCTGGTGGGTCACCCAAGTTCCATGAATATTCCTCCCTGTCCTAATTGTGTCATAGCAGCCGCACCTCGTACTGCTCATGCTCAATGACCCCTGTAAAGGCAGTAACTCCTGTTCTTGCCTCCTGGTCCTAAGTATAAAGAGACCAGAATGCCCACATGGCAGTCATGAGATCAGCGGAAACCTTGCTGTGTTCCATTGCAAGGATATGTTCCCTTTTGGAATCAGGACCTAGAATCCTGCAGAGCCCAGAGTTGTTAGACAGAACACACGAAGTCTCCTGATGGATCTTGCTAGTGATGCTAAGTCGGGTCACCCCTGCTTGGTTCCTGGATCCATGGATTCTTCCTACTGAGAACACGGAACCAATGGGTATCTGATTCAGTGTGTGCACTGCATCCTGGAGGATGGTACCCAGTCCTTGCAGAGTACTGCCTAGGAGTACTCTGAATCTGAGCTAACAGATGACTTCTGAGTCTTCTTCATCCTAAGAGTCTGTGAGCCCAATAATGAGTCATAGTTGGAGGGTATGGCTAGGGAGCACCTAATCCATAGTCTTAGAAGTCCTACATACTGTAGCATCCAATCAGGTAGGGATGGCAGGGGCCAAGACTGAGATCCATGGTTATCTCACATACTGCTCCATCCAGAAGTGGCCAACCTGTTAGAGTACAGGCTTAACTGCCCCAAGGCATGTGGGATCTTAGTTCCTAGACCAGGGGTCTAACTCATATCCCCTGCTTTGGAAGGTGGATTTTTAACCACTGGACCACCAGGGAAATCCCACACCACTATTTTTTTTTTTTTTAATGACATTTCTGTCTCTGCTGAGTCCAGATGGGGCCTCAGAATCATCTTCAACAATTCAGTAAACTCTGGAAGCAGCTAACACTAAACCATCTGATCACATTGGGTTGAAATCTATGTGCTGTTCTGATCTAGCCTCTACCTGAGAGCTAGCCAAAGACTGGGAATTTCATTGCTATCATTGCATGATTCAAAATACTAAGATCATAGTATCTGATCCCATCACTTCATGGCAAATAGGAGGGGAAAAAACTGAAAGCAGTGACAGATTTTATTTTCTTGGGCTCAGAAATCATTATGAATGGTGACTGCAGCCATGAAATTAAAAGACGCTTGCTCCTTGGAAAGAAAGCTATGACAAACTCAGTGTATTAAAAAGCAGAGATATCACTTTGCCGACAAAGGTTGGTATAGTCAAAGCTATGGTTTTTCCAGTAGTCATGCATGGATGTGAGGGTTGGAACATAAGGCTGAGTGCTGAATAACTAATGCTTTCAAATTGTGGCACTGGAGAAGATTCTTAAAAGTCTCTTGGACTGCAAGGAGATCAAACCAGTCAGTCCTAAAGGAAATCAATCCTGAATATTCATTGGAAGGACTGATGCTGAAGTGGAAACTCCAATACTTTGGCCACCTGCTGAGAAGATCTGATTCACTGGAAAATACTTGATGCAGGGAAAAACTGAAGGCAAAAAGAGAAGTGGGTGGCAGAGGATAAGACAGATAGCATCACCAACTCAATGGACGTGAGTCTGAGTAAACTCCAGGAGATAGGGACAGGGAAGCCTGGCAGGCTGCAGAACATGGGGTCACAAAGAGTTGGACACAACTTAGTGACTGAACAACAATAATATATGTTGTTAGGCATATGGCACCCCACTCCAGTACTCTTGCCTGGAAAATCCCACGGATGGAGGAGCCTGATGGGCTGCAGTCCATGGGGTTGCTAAGAGTCGGACACGACTGAGTGACTTCATGTTCACTTTTCACTTTCTTGCATTGGAGAAGGAAATGGCAACCCACTCCAGTGTTCTTGCCTGGAGAATCCCAGGGCTGGGGGAGCCTGGTGGGCTGCCGTCTATGGGGTCGCACAGAGTCGGACACAACTGAAGCGACTTAGCAATGTGAATATGTAATATGAACCTATATACAGTTTTCCCTTTCTATCTGAAAGCAGAACATTCTTATGAAATATTTCATAAGCTAAAATGAAGGAACAATTACCTTAGGACACATCTTGCTAATGGATGCACAGGACAAATGGAAATAAAGCACGGTTAGTCAGTCTCTCAGTTGTGTCCACTCTTTGTGACCCCAAGGACTGTACCACACCAGGCTTCCCTGTTCACCAACTCCTGGACCTTGCTCAAACTCATGTCCATTGAGTCGGTGATGCCATCCAACATTTCATCCTCTGTCACCCTCTTCTCCTGCCTTCAATCTTTCCCAGCATCAGGATCTTTTCTAATGAGTCAGTTCTTCACATCAGGTGGCCAAAGTATTGGAGCTTCAGCATCAGCATCAGCATCAGTCCTTCCAGTGAATATTCAGGACTGATTTCCTTTAGGGTTGACTGGTTTGATCTCCTTGCAATCCACGGGACTCTCAAGAGTCTTCTTCAACACCACAGTTCAAAAGCATCAGTTCTTGGGTGCTCAGCTTTCCAACTCTCACATCCTTACATGACTATTGGAAAAACCATAGCTTTTAGTATATGAACCTTTGTTGGCAAAATAATGTCTCTGCTTTTTAATACACTGTCTAGGTTTGTCATAGCTTTTCTTCCAAGGAGCAAGTGTCTTTTAATTTCATGGCTGCAGTCACCCTCTGCAGTGATTTTGGAGCCTAAGAAAGTAGTCTGTTAGTGTTTCCACTGTTTCCCCATCTCTTTTCCATGAAGTGATGGGACTGCATGCCATGATCTTAGTTTTTTGAATGTTGAGTTTTAAGCCCGCTTTTTCATCAAGAGGCTCTTGATGAAATAAAGCACAGATGCTCACACACACAGTTCAGAGCTCTGGCAGCTTAATGCTGAGATGCAGAGTGTAGTTGCCTGGGAAGGAGCTTGGTGGTGCCCGTCTGGCTGCTCAGGTGAGCCCTGCCTCTAGAATGGATCCCTGTAAAATCAACACTGAACATTGCTTTTGCTTTTCTTTTGTTCAAAAGCAAAAATCCTTTTTAGATTTTTTTCAGTTAGCAAACACAGGTGCTAATGTAAGCCTTTCATTCAACTGAAGGAGCATAAAGCAAACTTTAAAAGCTTGGCGTATCTATATATGCATGTGCAGTTAAGTCCCCTACATATGGACCTTTAAGTTGGGAACTTTCAAAGGTGTGAACCTTTGTTCACATGTCCAATCAGATGTTAGTTCTTGTGTCTGGCATACATTGTCACATGTGTACATCCTCTTCAAGTGGTTGTGCTTTTGTGTATTTTGCTATACAGTACTGTGTAGACTACAGTACATTATTTCAAGCCTAGGATGTCTGGAAGCAAACAAAAGCAGTGGACTATAGCTGGTATTACTGTACTCTTCAAAGTAGTGTACTATAAGATTAAACATGCATTATTTTGGGGGTTTGTCTTTTACGTATTATTTGTGTAAAAAGTATTATAAACCTATTACAGTGTAGTAGTATATAGCTGATTGTGTTAGTTGTGTACCTAGGCTAACTTTGTGGGACTTGGAACAAATTGGACTTATGAACGTGTAAGAGGACTTACTGTACATACATATTCAGTGGAAATGCTGGGCCACAGAGGATAGCAAGGTGAGACAAGAAAGCCTTCTTAAGTGAACAATGAAAAGAAATAGAGGAAAACAGTAGAATGGGAAAAGCCAGAGATCTCTTCAAGAAAATTAAGAGATATCAAGGAAGCATTTTATGCAAAGAAGGCATGCTAAAGGACAGAAACAGCAAGGACCTAACAGAAACAGAAGAGATTAAGAAGAGGTGGCAAGAATACACAGAACTGTACAAAAAAGGTCTTAATGACCCAAAGGATCACGTTGGTGTGGTCATTCACCTAGAGTCAGACATCCTGAAAATGTGAAGTCAAGTGGAGCTTAAGAAGCATTAGTTTAAACAAAGCTAGTGGAGGTGATGGAATTCCAGCTGAGCTATTTAAAATCCTCAGAGATGATGCTGTTAAAATGATGAACTCAATATGCCAGCAAATTTGGAAAACTCAAAACAGCAAATTTGGCCACAGGTCTGAAAAAGGTCAGTTTTCATTCCAGTTCCAAAGGAGGGCAATGCCAAAGAATGTTCAAACTATCATACAGTTGCTCTCATTTCACCTGCTAGTAAGGTTATGCTCAAAATCCTTCAAGCAAAGTTTCAATAGTTCGTGAACCAAGAATTTCCAGGTGTATAAGCTGGATTTAGAAAAGGCAGAGGAACCAGAAATCAACTTGCCAACATTCTCTGGATCATAGAAAAAGCAAGGGAATTCAAAAAGAAATCTGTTTCATTGATTACGTTAAAGCCTTTAACTGTGTGGATCACAGCAAACTGAGGAAAATTCTTAAAGAGATGGGAATACCAGACCACCTTACCTGTCTCCTGAGAAACCTGTATGCAGGATAAGAAGCAACAGTTAGACGTGAAACAGTAGACTGGTTCAAAACTGAGAAAGGAAAACATCAAGGCTGTATATTGTCACCTTGCTGATTTAACTTTATGCAGAGTACATCATGTGAAATGCCAGGCTGGATGAGTTACAAGCTAGCATCAAGATTGCCTTGAGAAATATCAACAACCTCACATATGCATATGACATGTGCACTAACAGCACAGATCGAAAAGGAACTAAAGAGCCTCTTGATAAGGGTGAAAGAGGAGAGTGAAAAAGCAGGCTTAAAACTCAACATCAAAAAACTAAGATCATGGCATACGGCCCCATTGCTTCTTGAGAAATAGATGGGGGAAAAGTAGAAACAGTGGCAGATTTTATTTTCCTGTGCTCCAAAATCACTGTGGATGGTGACTGCGGCCATGAAATTAAAAAATGCTTGCTCCTTGGAAGAAAAGCCATGACAAACCTAGATAGCGTATTAAAAAGCAGAGACATCAGTTTGGGAACAAAGCTTTGTACAGTCAAAGCTGTGGTTTTTCCAGTGGTCATGTACCGATATGAGAGTTGGACCATAAAGAAGGCTGAGCCCCGAAGAATTGATCCTTTTTGAACTGTGATGTTGGAGAAGACTCTTGAGAGTCCCTTGGACAGTGAGGAGATCAAACCAGTCAATCCTAAAGGAAATCAATCCTGAATATTCATTGGAAGGACTGATGCTGAAGCTGAAGCTCCAATACTTTGGGCACTTCATGTGAAGAACTGACTCATTGAAAAAGACCCGGATACTGGGAAAGATTGAAGGCAGGAGGAGAAGGGGGTGACAGAAGATGAGATGGTTGGATAGCATCACCAACTCGATGGACTTGAGTTTGAGCAAGCTCCAAGAGTTGGTGATGGACAGGGAAGCCTGGCTGCTGCAGACCATGGGGCTGCAAAGAGTCGGACACGGCTTACCGACTGAGCAACAATAGAGTATATATTCGTTCAGCTTTGGTACCTTTTCAAAGTGCTTTACGCATTTAGAAAGGACCACAATGGGGACCTTCCCCAGTGGTCCAGTGATAAAGAATCTGCCTGCCAATGCATTCGACCCCTGGGCTGGGAAGATTTCACATGCTGAGGGGCAGCTGAGCCCAGTGTGCCACAACTACTGAGCGAGTGCATGTGCGGCAACAACTGAAGCCCACATGCCCAGACCCTGTGCTCCAGAGGAGAAGCCACCAAAATGAGAAGCACTGCCACTGAAACCAGAGAGCAGCCTCTGCTCGCTGCACCTAGAGAAAGCCTGCTAGCAGCAATGAAGGCCGGCACAGCCAGTAAATAAATAATAGTTAAAAAAAAAAAAGGACCACATTGGGACTTCCCTGGCAGTCCAGTGGTTAAAACTCCATGCTTCCACTGCAGGAAGCATGGGTTCCATCCATGGTTGGGGAAGTAAGACCCTGCATGCCGCATGGTGCAGTTAGAAAAGTTAATTAATTAAAAACAATTAGGACCACTTTAAGCAGAGGCCAGAAGGACAAAGGGACATGGAAGCTGCAATGAGATTTCTCTGCTAACATCTCCACACTGTTTTGCCAAAAATGCGTCCTTAAAGTGGTTTGAGTCCAACGGGAGAAGTCCCCTGCCTCCTGTCGTCTGTGGTTTCTCAGTGACACTCTGGTGAGAGGAGCCTCTGTCATTTCGGTCAGACCCTGGGCGACAGGAGATGATGACTGATGACTCAGGCTTCCTGACTCCACTGCCCAGGGCTCCGCTCACCACATCAGTAAGCCTGGCACTGGGGGGAGAGGTAAACACAACACGTGTTGCCATCGATTCTAGCAGAGATGTCAAGAGCCAATGCCTGAGAAGAGGAGGAGAGAATTGGGGTAAATGTGTCAGTGGGAAAAAAGCCAAGCAAGGGACCTGAGAGTCATGTCTGAAGAATTAAGTAACTCTGGCAAATGAAAACAAAAGATGTGACTGCTAAAATAATCTGTGTTACCTGTCTCAGATTCCCAGGCATTGCTATGTTTTGGGGAAGTCTTGGGACCCAGGGTTTGGCCAAATGTGTGTCCTTGGAGGAAAGCCGTCAATAGAGGTTGGAATTCTCAACAGAAATGAAAGGAGGCAAAAAACAAAAACAAAACGAAACAACAACAACAAAAAACTGGCCACAGTAAAGCCTGTAAATGGTGTGTGGGTGTGACGGTCTGCCTCTTTGTCCTGGTTCAGGAGGTGTAAACAAAAAAAGTTGAAATGGGTCATTTTGGGAAAAAGTTTCCAGTGGGAAAGAGAAGAGTGTAGTGTTTGCCCTTCAGTGTTTTAGAATTTCTTCCAGGTACAGAGAGATGCCAATGTGCTGCTTTCAGATGCTGCTCATTAAAGTTCCATTTTTTTTTTTCAAATTTTCATTTTTTTTGGCCATCCACACAGCTTGTGGGATCTTAGTTTGCCCACCAGGGATTGAACCCAGGTGGGTCCTCGGCAGTGAAAGTGCTGAGTCCAAAGCAGTAGTGTGAAGCGTGTGTGTGCTCAGTCGTGTCCAACTCTTTGTGACCCCATAGACTGTAGCCCGCCAGGCTCCTCTGTCCATGGAATTCTCCAGGCAAGAATACTGGAGTGGGTTGCCATTTCCTCCTCCAGGGGATCTTCCCAACCCAGGAATCAAACTTGCATCTCCTGCATTGGTAGGCAGATTCTTTACCACTAGTACCACCTGGGAACTGCCAGGGAAGTCCTAAGTCCCATCTGTTAAAGAAACAAGACAACAAACATGATTGGTGCATCAAAGTGAGGTTTCCTTCCACACACATGTGACTGATCCCGTTTTGAACCACATGCAGTGTCTTTAAGGTGCTGAGCCCAATGTGTTACAAACTGCACAGTGTCTAGGGCTATAAAGGACTGAGTCTTGTGCCAAGATCTCTCTCTTTTTTTTTCCTTTCTTTAGTTGGTACAAAAAGACGTTTAAAAGTATCTCAGGCTCATCATTCTGAACTTTAGTTGAGCGCTCATGTTTATAGAGTTGTAAAGACTGGAATGTATATACTCTGTCACAGTTGTGTATATGCATGTTCTGAGAGAATTTCTCATATGAGATAATAGATAATTCTTTCATTTATTTGTTTTTTCCTTTAAGTTTTCTGGGAAAATAAAAGTTAAATTAGCTAAGAAAATGCTGATTAGCTGGGTTCCACATATATAGGTTTCCTTCTATAGGCATAAAGGAAAGATGAAAGAGAGAAGCAGCCCATTTAAACCTGGGGCCCCATGTGGTCCAGTTTGTATGACACGTCACATTCCATTAAACACAAGTTTGACAACCGAGAAGTTAATTCAAATATTTACTGAGATTCTCAATGTCAAAAGAATATCTAGAGTCCTTAATTATTTCTTCATCTCTTGTTAAATTTTCTGCCCATGCTCAAGTTCTTTGCAAAGACTTTCTCAGTTCACCAAACCTCTTTCTCATCCCTGCGTGCACTCAGAGTTCTTGTCTTTCCCCCTTTTTTTCTCCCCCAACAAAGCAAGTTTCCATCCCCCCTTTCTAAGATTAAAATTATATGCATCCTCAGTTTGTCTATTATCTTCTAATATTCAGATCTTTATTTTTTTTTAATTTTATTGAAGTAGAGTTGTTTACAATGTGTTGATTTCTGCTGTAAGCAAAGTGATTCAGTTATACATGTACATTTTTTTCATGTTCTTTTCCATCGTAGTTTATCACAGGATATTAAATATAGTTTCCTTGCTGTTTAGTAGGACCCTGTTATTCATCCATCCTATATATAATAGTTTGTATCTGCTAATCCCAAACTCCCAATCCTTCCCTCCCTTCCTTGACAACCACTGTTCTCTAAGGCTGTGAGTCTGTTTCACAGGTTTGTTCATTTATCCTTCTGTTGTATTTTATTATGATTTTAAAGTTCTCTTATTCCTTGGGTTCTTTACTTCCTGTAGATAAGTTGCTAGCTTTTATTTATTTATTTGAAGGATAATTGCTTTGCAGTGTTGTGGTAGTTTCTGTCGGACAAGTGAATCCCTCCCTCCTGAGCCTCTCTGCCATCCACCACCTCCCATTCCACCATCTCACCCCCCAGGACGTCACAGAGCACCAGGCTGTGTTATCTGCTAGCTATCTACTTTACACATGGTAGTGTATATATGTCAGCGCTGTCTTTCCATTCATCCTACCCTCTCCTGTCCCACTGTGTCCTCAAGTCTCTTCTGTACATATGCATCTCTATTCCTGCCCTGTGGATAGGTTCATCAGTACCATCTTTCTAGATTCCACATATATGCATTAATATACATACTTGTTTTTCTCTTTCTGACTTCACTCTGTGTGACAGACTCCAGGTTCATCCACACCACTACAAATTCATTTCTCTATTATAGTCAGACAGTATCTGATGTCTGCTTATCCAGGAGGTAGGATGGGCCAATGGCAGCATCTGAATCTCGGACCCAAGCCAGAGCAGACAGAGAGGGAGTTGAAGAGCACCCACGATAAAGACATACATGATTTGATAAGATAGAAGCATAATAAAAAGTTAGAGTTGAAAAGAGAGATGGTTAGGTACCATCACCGACTCGATGGACATGAACTTGAGCAAACTCTGGGAAATAGTGGAGGACAGAGGAGCGTGGAGTGCTGCAGTCCGTGGGATCACAGAAAGTTAGACATGACTTAGTGACTGAACAACAGCACCACCACCACATTCAATGTAAACATGCTGAGGAGATTGCCACACAAGAGTGTTTTTATAGTGTGGCAGGACAAATAAACACTTCCTCGATGAATAGTGTATTTAGAAAATTTCCATGTCATTTGTACTTGACTGGAAAGAACTATTTCAAAAGCATCTAGATGTCTTGAGATTAAACTTCTCAGCCCTCAGGGAAAGAAGCAACTGCCTATTCACTCATCCTTTAATTCAAAATGTGTTTACATGGAACTTACCAGGCATCCAGCAGTCTTACATGGGGCTTCCCAGGTAGTGTTAGTGGTAGAGAACCCACCTGTCAATGCAGGAGGCATAAGAGACATGACTTTGATCCCCAAGTCAAGAGCCCCTGGAGGAGGGCATGGCAACCCACTCCAGTATTCTTGCTTGAAGAATCCCTTGGACAGAGGAGCCTGGAGGGCTCCAGTCCCTGGGGTCACAAAGAGTCGGACATGACTGAGCGACTAAGCATAGCACAGCATAGTATTAGGTACTAGGAGTAGGACAGAGAATAAGACTAGCATGGTCCTTTCCCTCAAGCAGCCTACAGTATAACAGGGAAGGCAAACATTGAGTAGGTTATTTCTCATTCAGACATTAAATGTGTGCATTGAGAGTTGTGATGAAGAAGTGTATGGTGCTATTGAAACTAGTCAATCAAGGAAGCCTTTATGGAAGAATATAATTTTTAAAAAAGCAGACAATTGCCTTCCTTTCTGTGGTGTATAAAACCAAGTGAATATCCATTGAGCAGTCCAGGTGCTACCGTTGTCACCTCTGGGCTTGTCTTTCTCCTTTACTTGGGAAGAATACTTTCACATCAGATTTAGCAAAGAGCTTATAAAATGCTTGATAGCACACTGACCAATCAAAACATACCAAGCATTCTTTTCCAGAGGATTGGGAAAGAGATTCATTTTGAAATAATTATCTGGCAATATGTTAAACTTGAAAAAAATAAACATTGAGCCATAATTATTTTTCAACAGAACTAGAGACTTATTCATCTTGCTTTTTGAAATTGTATATCTATTTCAGAGCACTGGAAGCTCAATACTATGTTTTATGTTCTAAGGGTAAAAACATGATGTCTGTTTTATTTCACAACATGAATTGAAAGCATTTGTGGGACAGGATGTTGTTTTGGTTCAATAGGTTGTTCAAGGTTTCTTAGGAGTTTTATCCAGTAACTGCTTTCAGCTTTAAGACATTAATGTTTCCATTTGGTTTTCAGATCCAAAGACTGTGTAAGCAGATTTTTCTGTTTTTGATGCCTTATTCTACTGCAAGTGTGGTTTAAGGTCATCAATCATATAACGGAGAGTAATAAAGGACTCTGGCTAAGAGTCTTTACACAAATAAAACTTGCGTTGGTTTGAGTGAGGATGGCGATTATTCAAGGATTGCAGGAATAGCTTGGAGTCAAACCTCAAAAATGTTCCAGATTTGCAGCTCATGCGCTGGTTGGGAAAGCTGCCTCTCAACGTTAATTCAGGTAAGATGCTGGCCAGGCTGAAGCTAGGAAAATGAGAGGACCTGATGGGAACTATAAAGGAACTGATTCCCTTGGGCTATTAAGCAAGTCTCAGGAATCTTTCTGCCAGGAAAACCTTCTCTCTCCTTTCTTTGGGGATCAAAGTCCAGGGTTTGTGTTTCGGAACACAATGAACTAAGTTGAATTTGTCATAGACTCTTTTCTCTCAGATCTCCTTTCCCCTTCCTGGATCTGTTATTCCCATCTTCCCATGCTCAGAACTTTCCTAGCGCTCTCTAGAGGTCAGAGTTCACCGCTTTGGAGCCCTAGTAGATCTGCCCTAGTAGGAAAGTTATGGCCAACCTAGACAGCATATTGAAAAGGAGAGACATTACTTTGCCGACTAAGGTCCGTCTAGTCAAGGCTATGGTTTTTCCAGTGGTCATGTATGGATGTGAGAGTTGGACTGTGAAGAAAGCTGAGCACCGAAGAATTCATGCTTTTGAACTGTGGTGTTGGAGAAGACTCTTGAGACTCCCTTGGACTGCAAGGACATCCAACCAGTCCATTCTAAAGGAAATCAGTCCTGGGTGTTCATTGAAAGGACTGATGCTAAAGCTGAAACTCCAGTACTTTGGCCACCTCATGTGAAGAGTTGACTCATTGGAAAAGACTTTGATGCTGGGAGGGATTGGGGGCAGGAGGAGAATGGGACGACCGAGGATGCGATGGCTGGATGGCATCACTGACTGGATGGACGTGAGTCTGAGTGAACTCCGGGAATTGGTGATGGACAGGGAGGCCTGGCGTGCTGCGATTCATGGGGTCGCAAAGAGTCAGACACAACTGAGCGACTGAACTGAGTGGCCCAATATTGCTACCTGTTTTGGTATTTTCCACCCACTTTTATGCTTCGCCGCTATTTCAGTTGCCTGCTGTTGCAAACAAGTTCCTACATGCTTAGGGCTTAAATCAGCACACATTTATTTACACTTCTGAAGGTCAGAAGCCGGCAATGGTCTCACTGGGTTGAAATAAAAATGTTGGTAGGGCTGTGTTGCTTTCTGGATCCTCTAGAAGAGAACCTGTTATCTTGCTTATTTAGTTTCTATATCTGTCTTGTCTTATTTAGTTTCTTTCCATATTCAAAGCCTGGTTGAGTCTTCATCCCTTCATGCGTCTCTTAACTTAGCTTTTGTCATCACGTTTCACTCTGACTCTTAACTCTCCTAGTATTCCTATTTCCAGTCATGACACTCTCCCATACCGCTGGTGGTAACCACTAATCTAGACTTTATCTGTTCATTTCCTTGCTCTGCATTTACTCTTAACTCTGCTGGGTTTTGTTGCTGCGCGGGCTTTGCTCTAGCTGCAGAGAGTGGGGGTTCCTCTCCAGTTACAGTGTGTGGGCTTCTCATCGCAATGGCTTCTCTTGTGGAGCACAGGCCCTAGGCTGCTCGGGCTTTAGTACTTGTGGCTCCCGGGCTCTAGAGCACAGGCTCAGCAGTTGTGGTGCAGGAGCTTAGTGGCTCTGCTGCAGGTGGGATCTTCCTAGATGGAGGAGGGAATTGAACCCATGTCTTCTGCATTGGCTGGGAGATCTTTATCACTGACCCACCAGTCAGTTCAGTTCAGTTCAGTCGCTCAGTCGTGTCCGACTCTTTGCGACCCCAGGAATTGCAGCACACCAGGCCTCCCTGTACATCACCAACTCCCAGGGAAGCCCTAAAATATATTTTTTTCTCTGTGAATTTTTTTGGTAATCTTTTGGTCACACTACATGCCATGTGGGATCTTAATTTCTCAACCAGGGACTGAACCCTTACCCTCTGCGTTGGAAGCATGGAGTCTTAACCACTGGACTGCCAGGGAAGTCCTCATCTTCGAATTTTATGTAAATGAAATCACACTATATATTTCTTGTGATTGACTTTCTTTTTCCATTAAAAATTTTTTTGAAATAGATTTATAGAAAAGTTGAAAGTATGGATCAAAACTTTTTTTTCTTGTACTATTAGAGACAGATTGCTAACAAAATGCCCCATCATTTTAGAATTCTATAGCAGGTATTTTTTATAAGCAGGGACATTGTTGTATAACTTAATACAGTCATCAAAAACAGGGAAATAGCACTGGTGCAGTACCATCTCCTCCTTAGATTCCATTCAAGTTTTGTAAATTACCTCAAAAATGTCCTTTATAGCTAATGGACCCCATTCAGAATCACGTGTTGTTGCATTTATTTGTTCAGCATCTTTAGTCTCCTACAATCCAGAATAGTTCCTCAATCTTTCCTTGACTTTCAGGACCAGGATACTTTTACAGATTACATATAAGTTATTTTGTGGACTATCCCTTAATTAGAGATTATCTAATATTTCCTCTTGATCATACTTAATTTATACCTCTTTGACCAAAAAAAACTATAAAAATGATATTGTTCTTTTCATTGCATTCTGCCAGATGGCACATAATTTTAATTTGTTCCATTATTGATGTTCATTTTGATCATTTGATTAAGCTAAGTCTGCTAGGCTTCTCAGCTGTAAATTTACTCTTTTTCCCTTTTATTACCAATAGATATTTTGTGAGAAGATTTTTTTTTACGGTATTGAAGCACTTCATTTAAATATTCTACAAAGCTTTCAGTTCATTCATATTAAATTTGAGTCATGGTTTCCAATTTTATTCAGTGGGTTATAGTGCTTTAATATATGATTTATTGTGATGCTCAAATGATCCCAGGAAGGGGTCCCTTCAAGATAGTTCTTTGCCCCTTTGACATATCACTATCATTCTTTGAGCAATTTCCCATTTTCTGGCACAAGAAAAAAGAATGTTCCAGGATCATCTTCTACGTTCCCTGTTCTATACGTTAGAACCAGCTATTCCTCTGATAAATTTAACACCAAGATTCCATTTAATGGATATTTAGAGAACAAGATCTGAGCCCCAGGTGTGGTTATTGCTTTTGAGGATGCTGCTGCTCCCATGCCCTCTTAGTAAACATAACTAGATAATATATGTGTGTATACACACATTTATATGTGTATATGCATATATCTAACGTGTATTTATAATATTCACAAATAACCTCTTGTTTATATCTATTTCCCCATCAATCTATATGTTAAAAACTATGAGACCACAATGATAACTCTAATTTTAATTCAGTACCATAGGGTTTATTCTAGTTTTCTTTCTCTTTTATAACTTAATTTATTGACTCTGCAGGATCTTTGTTGCTGCATGAGTTTTCCTCTAGCTGTGGTGAGTTGGGGATACTCTTCAGTTCCAGTGGCTTCTCTTGTTGCAGAGCATGGGCTCTAGAGCACAGCCCCAATAGTTGCAGTGCACAGGCTCTGTGGCAGGTGGGATCCTCCTGGCTCAGGGATTGAACCTGCGTCTCCTGCATTGGCAGGCGGACTCCTAACCACTGAGCCACAGGGAAGCCTTCTTTATTTATTTGTCTGTGCTGGATCTTAGTTGCAGCACTCCGGGTCTTCGATCTTTGTTGCAGCAAGCAGACATTTTTTTTTTTTTTTGCTGCATGTGGGATCTAGTTCCCTCACCAGGGATTGAATTCAGGTCCCCTCCATTGGGAGTGCAGAGTCTTAGCCACTGAGCTACCACAGAAATCCTTTTTAGTAAAGTTTGATGAAAGAAACTGGACAGGAAAGTCCATCTTTCCCTGATAATGTATCAAAACATCCCTTACTGTCACATTACCATTTGCCAACTGCTAAGAATGACAGCTGCCAAAAGGTGTACTAAATCCCCATGGGATGTAGTAAATTACACTAGTATAGAGCCATTCTATTTAATCTTTCAAAGCATTTTCAAAGTTATCCTCTTCTTTGATGCTCACAACAACTGTGAAATAGGTTGAATTAGTAGCTCTAGCCTTGCTTTACACAGAAGTAAATAGGGCCCAGAGAGACTAAATGTTTACCCAAGACCATATGGCTAATGTTTGGCCAAATTTGGGCTAGAATTCAGGTCTCTAGCCATTTAAACTTGAGCTATTCCCTGGTGGGTAAGACGGTAAAGAATCTGCCACAATACGGGAGTCCCAGGTTTCATCCCTGGGTCGGAAAGATTCCCTGGAGAAGGGAATGGCAACCCACTCCAATATTTTTGCCTGGAGAATCCTATGGACAGAGGAGCCTGGTGGGTCACAGTCCATGGTATCGCAAGCAGTTGGACACAACTGATGACTAACACTTCCTCTTCTGTGGCTCTCAGGGGCTGGCGCTGAAGGGAAATGGGAGATAAGGTGGAGGGTGGATAATTAGGGATCAGCCTTCCACCCTTCTCACAGTTCTGCTGCTGTTCTCTTTACGTGTTACCATTCCAAATGATTTTTCCTTTGGAAAATAGCTCTGCTGTTGATTACAACATGAATCTACTAGTCTGTAAGCACATGCTTGCTTTTTGGCACTACGTGATGCTTCAGTTTTACTTTGTACATTCCTTATACCATAGACTTGGTATCAGCCATTTCACCAAGGAGTTCTGGTTCCTTTTGCTGGGGAATGAGATTTAGAATACAGTGGCAGGGCTCTAGGTATGCCCATTGTTTCTTACTGTTTTCAGGGACAGTACTAGGAAATTGCTTCTTAAAAAATCCTGGGTTTCTATCGATACGTCTAATTGAAGTCTAATGCCACAATATAGCTTATTTTTAAATGCTTTTTCTTTAATACTTCTATTATTTTTCAAAAGTATTTATTTATTTATTTGGCTGCACTGAGTCTTAGTTGTGGCATGCAGAATCTAGTTTCCTGTTCAGTTCAGTTCAGTCGCTCAGTCGTGTCCGACTCTTTGCGACCCCATGATTCGCAGCACGCCAGGCCTCCCTGTCCATCACCATCTCCTGGAGTTCACTCAGACTCATGTCCATCGAGTCAGTGATGCCATCCAGCCATCTCATCCTCGGTCGTCCCTTTCTTCTACTGCCCCCAATCCTTCCCAGCATCAGAGTCTTTTCCAATGAGTCAACTCTTCGCATGAGGTGGCCAAAGTACTGGAGTTGCAGCTTCAGCATCATTCCCTCCAAAGAAATCCCAGGGTTGATCTCCTTCAGAATGGACTGGTTGGATATCCTTGCAGTCCAAGGGACTTTCAAGAGTCTTCTCCAACACCACAGTTCAAAAGCATCAATTCTTCAGCGCTCAGCCTTCTTCACACTCCAACTCTCACATCCATACATGACCACAGGAAAAACCATAGCCTTGACTAGATGGACCCTAGTTTCCTGACCAGGGATCAATCCCAGGGTCCCCCCTCCCCCTGCATTGTGAGTGTGGAGTCTTAGCCAGTGGACCACCAGGGAAGCTCCCCAGTGTTTCTCATCTCCCCTTCCATTTTTGTATTACCCCTTTGCCCACTGTGAAAACCTTACTTCCCCGAATAACACTGCAAATAGTGCTTACTCATTTTCTTTATCCTGCAGTGCACACAAAACAGTATTAGAACAATATCACAATGGAACAGAACAGTACCCTTGTTGAAAACAAAACTGCTAAATAGAGTTCAAATTTTCTTTGTGATTCTTTAACATGACACCGTGTAATAAGTGTGAACAGTCAGATAATTGTGTTCCAAATTTACTTGAATTAGTTATTTTTCTTATGTGGTTAAGAGTTCCATCCCTTAACCACAGTTGATTTACAGGTAGAGTCATTTGTTTTTGTTTGTGTTCCCTTTTAGAGTTTGGGTTTTAAAAATCCATTTTGATTTAACTTAAAAATATAATATTACATGTTTTACAGGTGAATATATATATTTACTCAGAGAAGTCCTGATTTTGATTTCTTCACTCTTCACTCAGCTTCCAACTATTTCATTTCATATGGATAATCATTTTCATCTGTTTTCTATCTTTGCTTCTGTATATATATGCTTTTTCTTCTTTTTTATAAAAATGGTAGCCTACTCCGTACCCACTTTATTGTTTCTAGCTTTGGCTCAGACAGTGAAGAGTCTGCATGCATTGCAGGAGACTTGGGTCTAATCCCTGGGTTGGGAAGATCCCTTGGATAAGGGAATGCAACCCACTCCAGTATTCTTGCCTGGAGAATCCCATGGACAGAGGAGCCTGGTAGACTACAGTCTATGGGGTCACAGAGTCGGGCACGACTAACAGACTAACACTTTCACTTCACTGTAAATTTTTAAGAATATGTTTGAATTTATCAACTTATAACTTTAGTACTTTCTGTTTCTTGTTTAAGAATCCCTTATCTTCCCATGAAAATGTTCTACTGTGTTATCCTTTAAATTTTTAAAGTTTTGCCTTTTTCATTTGTCTTTAATCGTCTAGAATTGATTTTACATGTGGTCTGAGGGAGCTATCCATTCTTTTTTTTACTGTTGTTTATTTATTTTTTAGTCCCATATACTTTGTTGAGTAATCTGTTTTTTACCCACTGATCTTTAATGTCATTTTATCACATGTTTGCACAGTTTCATGGGTTTGCTTCTGGACTTTTTTTTACCTTTCTGTTTTACTTGTCATGTCATCTGTTCCTGAGAAAAATCTCTTATTTTTAAATTTCAGACATATTTTTTCACTCTACTATTTCCATTAAAAAAAATAGTTATTGTTTCTTTGCTGGAGGATTTTCTACTACTCGTTCATTTGAAGGTTTTTCTTCTATGTTCTTGAGAATACTCATAATAAAATCTTTGTTAATTCTGACAACTGATCAGTCTCCACTGATTGCCTTTTCTCTTGAATATGCATGACATTGTTATAGCTCTCTATATGTCTAGCAATTTTGAATTATATCCTGGATACCATAAAGATATTTTGTAGTCTCTGAATTCTGTTATATTCCTCTGAGAGTGTTGATTTGGCAGGCAATTCACTTTGCTGACCTCAAACTCCTAAATCTATCTCCTGTGTAGGTGAAATCTCTGTTTAACTCCTTTAGCCTTAGCAGGGCCTCTTAAGAGTCTGCTCCACACATGGACAGTTCAGGGATCAGTCAGAAATTTGGGGGAGAATTTATAAACACAATTTGAGACTTTCCTTTTTTGGCTCTCTTCTTTCTTAGATTTCTCCCCTCATTTTTTAGCTATTGTTTTTGCCCGCACTCTGTTCTTTGGTTTTTCAAGCCATGAAGATTACAGGCTTCTATCTGAGTTTCAACTAACCAGTGCCTGCCCTTGAATACAAATCCATTTGAAAATGGGAAACTCACCTGGTTCTGTTACCCTCATCTAAGTGTACATTCCTCCCCAGGTTCTGCCTGCTTCTCATTGCTTTCCAGGTCTGTCAGGAAGTTGTCTTTTACATTTGTTCTAGGATTTTAATTGTTGTTGGAGAAGGAAATGGCAACCCACTCGAGTATTCTTGCCTGGAAAATCCCATGGATGGAGGAGCCCGGTAAGCTACAGTCCATGGGGTCCCAAAAAGTCAGACACGACTGATCGACTTCACTTTCTTTCTTTCTTTTAGTTGTATGTGTAGGCTTAGTCTGATAGGAGCTACTCAATCATTATTGGGAGCAGAGTACTCACACTGTTTTATTTATTTTGACTTTTAATTAAACTTATAACTGGTATAACAATTCCCCTCACCTTTGTTTAATTCTTCAGAAATGTGTTAGCTGTTCTGGTGTAGAACCAGAAGTCTTGCCTAGTACACAATTCTACCTCCCAACTGTAAGTGGAAGGACTTCAGAATTAGTCACACCAAAAAAAGGATATGTGAAATATAGTAGAGGAAGTTTATGCTTTGCACATGAATCTCTAAGGTCAGGGATGATGACAACCCGAGGCACAGACATGATATTCAAGCGCACGTCTTATGTGCTGGAGGAAGGTCATTTAATCATCAGGACAGAATATCTGAGGACAATAAGTGTTTTAGTTGAATGCAGAAAAACCTGGAAAGTCTGCAAATGGAGATGAGGGTTATTTAGTAGGAGGCTTTGTCAGGAGTCAGGAGAACTGAGAAGCTCAACAAAAGTAGTGTCAATGAGAATGCAGAAAGGGACCAGATTTGAAAGACAATTAAGAAGTGGTAAGCTTTGTATTCAGTGATATGGTGTTGAAGGAAATATAAGGATTAGAAACATTTTCTCCACTCAAATCGCAGCATGCATCAACTCTTACGGGGCTTACATGTGTAATAGCATTCTATAAAGTTTAGAAAAAGAGGAAAAAAATCATCCCAAATTCTAGTATTCTTATGAAATTCATATCTTTATGAATTCCCTTATTCAGAAACAAAGGTATATTTTTTCATATATGTAATCATGCCCCATGTTGAATGTCCTTGATACATCATAATTTTTATTATTTCCATCATCTGAGTGAATAAGAAATTTTCATTTTCTGGTCTTTATAATTGTATGTTTTTAATGTCTGCATAAAATATTCCATTATTTCGTACAGCACAAAATTTTAAACCTATTCAATTTTTTTGATGTTTATATTGCCACTAACACTACTATAAATAATGCCATGGAAGTTCCCTGATGATCCAGTGATTAGGACTCCATGCTTCCAAAGCCTGGAGCCCAAGTTTGATTCCTGGTTGGGGAACTGGTCAAAAAAAAAAAAGCTCCATGAACATGTCTATGTATATAATTAGCTCTTCTGTTTTGTGGGACATAGATTATCAATAGTAGACATCTGTAGTAGAATAGATACATTTAATATTGGTTTGACTTCCCTGGTGGCTCAGATGATAAAGAATCTTCCTGCAATGCAGGAGACCTGGGTTCAATCCCTGGCTTGGGAAGATCCCCTGGATGAGGGCATGGCAACCCACTCCAATATTCTTGCCTGGAGAATCCCGTGGACAGAGGAGCCTGGCGGGGTACGGTCCATAGGGTTGCAAAGCGTCAGACACAACTGTAGTGACTTAGCATGCATTCAGTTCAGTTCAATTGCTCCGTCGTGTCCGACGCTTTAAGACCCCATGAATCGCAGCACGCCAGGCCTCCCTGTCCATCACCAACTCCCGGAGTTCACTCAGACTTGCGTCCATTGAGTCAGTGATGCCATCCATACATGTATCTTAATGTTTACTCACTAGAACCCTGACATTACAAAGCTGTTAGAGTATATGTGTGAGAATCCTTGTATTCCAGATCATTATGAAGATAAGGGACTTTGCATGTTGATGGCTGTAGCATGTACCATAGTGCCTATTATTAGACTTGTAAGAGCTGCGTTTGGAACGAATAAATGAATGATTAGTTCAGTTGTCTCTTGAGAAGAGTTTCAACCCTTTTCTCACCATCTAGATGCAGCTTGATTTCAAGTGTACCTGGTGATATTGATGAAGTCTGGAGAGCCATGTAGTCACCCTTGTGATCTGGATTTTATGGAAGTATGGAATGTTGCCCTGAGAACACAGTCTGCAACAGGCTCTGTCTGGAATTTTTACTTGTGCTTCTTGGATCACTACAGACCCATTTTTCCAGGGCTCCCCTTTGAAAAAAAAAAAAAAATCTTTTCTGGAGGAAAACTTACCAATTACTTTCTGCCTCAGTGGGACAGGTCTTTGCAGGACAGGCTAAACTTGGGCCAGAATGTTTGGATATCTTGCCTCAATTCTCTCTTGGGCTTCAGAAAACAACTGGGTTTATGCTCAACTTAAACTGGATCACTGTTTTTATTTTGTTGTTGATGCTTCCTGCCCCTATTTTTTTGGTGGGGGGGTGGGCAGTAAACAGTAGGAAGCAATTTTGATTCAGATCAATGTGTAACAAAGAAGTTTGGTTTGGGATTCAGGTAATCTGAATCGTGAGGTCTTCCCAGGTAGCTCAGTGGTAAAGAATCCGCCTGCCAATGCAGGAGACACAGCTTTAATCCCTGGATCAGGAAGATCCCCTAGAGGAGGAAATGGCAACCCACTCCAGTATTCCTGCCTGGAAAATCCCATGGACAGAGGAGCCTGGTGGGCTACAATCCATAGGGTCACAAAGAGTTGGACATGAATGAGCACAATCAGAATCATAAACTTATGGAATGGAAAAATGACGTGTCAAAGTCATTTATCTTTTACTAAAAATAACTACTGATGGCACTTTATGCCAGGCCTTGTTCTATTAATTGCACTTTCCTACATGACTTCACTTAATTTAGTCATCACAACAACCCAATCCTATGAAGTAGGTTTTATGATTTACACTCTGTAAATTATGAAAATGATGCTTAAAGATTTTTTTTTAAAATTGAAGTATAGTTGATTTACAGTATTGTGCTAATTTCTGCTGTTGTGCTAATTTTTGCTATAACAAAGTGACTCAGTTACATACATATATATGTGCTTTTTAATGTTCTTTTCCATTATGCTTTATTCCAAGATATTGAATATAGTTCCCTGTGCTTTAAAGATCTTAAGTCACCTTTTCATAAACACATGGACGTAGTAGAGTCAGGATTCAGAGATAGTTCTGGCTGATACCAATGTCCATGCTTGTATATCCATTTGCAAAGCACTTTCACGTCAATTCTACTCTAATCCACAGCTGCAGCATGAGGAAGGAGACTGTGATTAGTCCTGTGAGGCAGAGGTGGAGACAGAATCAGAAATCGTATTCTTTGCCATCCAAGTTCTCACAGGAAAGGGTGATAAGAGCCAGGCAGTTTATGTGGACTGTCTGGTTCCTCATCCCATACCCTTTTCACTGTTCCCCCTGGAGATCTCTCTGAATCTTCACATTATAATTGAGGAAGCACGGGTCCAGAGTATTGCAGTGATTTACCAAGGTCATACGGCTGGCCGGTAAACTAAGACTAGACGCCAGATTTTCCGCCTCCCAAACTGGTGTCTTTTTTATTGCATCTGCATGGGAAACAAAACCTAGTTGTTAAAGACTATTCAATGTGAATTATATTTTAAACCAGAAAAGACATTAACATAGACCCTCCAGTGCAGAGATCTTACCACATAATTTTCTTTAGGTTCAAATGTCTTCCATCATTTGTGATACCTAGTTGATCTGTTAATCATCAAATACATAGTGAATGGCCAATTTAAATGTGCATAGCATCGGGACCAGCCCCTGAGTGGGGTCTCCATGGTCAGTCTATGAAAAGTCTCAGGATTAGCAACTCTCCCTCCTGCAGTATAGACCTCAAAGGAGCCAAAGTAAATAGAATTTTCCGCTTCAACAGCTGTATTTATTTTGGGCTGTTTCTCCACCTACAACGCCCATTTGCTGTCCTCAGAGCTTCTGAACCTGTTTATTTTCAGCCTCCCAGAGGCAGCCAGCTGTTGTGTTCTTGTGTCACGGCAGAGTGAAGTCTTCTGGAGGGAAGCAGGCCACTTTCAAAGCTTAAAGGAAATAATCCAAAGGCGAGTTTACCAACCGAGCCTATTTCCTGAGCAAGACTCCAACCCCACTCTCAAATATCTTATTCAAGTAGCTTTACAAGAAATGATTGGAGATAGAACTTGAGCATTGAAAACTACACAATAAAATTAAAAAGAGCTAAGGAATATTAGAAACTCAGGTTTTAAGTGATATCAAGGGAATGTGACTGAACAGTCTCTTAGTCATTGTGTGTATATTTGTGTGTGTGTGTGTTTAGTTGCTCAGTCATGTCTGACTCTGCAACTCAGAGAAATATTAAGCTGGCCAAAAAGTTTGTTTGGGTTTTTCTGTAAGAGGTAATGGATGAACTTTTTGGCCAACTCAGTATTTTGTTTGGGCTATAAGTTTGTTTCTGTGTATGTTAAAAAAAATTTGTTTTTTATTGAAGGATAATTACCTTAAAGAATTTTGTTGTTTTCTGTCAAACCTCAACATGAATCAGCCATAGGTATACATATATCCCCTCCCTTCTGAACCTTCCTCCCATCTCTCACACTATCCCATCCCTCTAGATTGATATAGAGCCCCTGTTCGAGTTTCCTGAGCCATACAGCAAATTCCTGTTGGCTATCTATTTTACATATGGTAATGTAAGTTTCCATATTGTTCTTTCTATACATCTCACCCTCTCCTCCCCTCTCCCCATGTTCATAAGTCTATTCTCTATGTCTGTTTCTCCATTGCTATCCTGTAAATAAATTCTTCAGTACCATTTTTCTAGATTCTGTATATGTGCATTAGAATATGATATTTGTCTTTCTTTTTCTGACTCCCTTCACTCTGTATGATAGGTTCTAGGTTCATCCACCTCATCAGGACTGACTTAAATGAGTTCCTTTTTATGGCTGAGTAATATTCCATTGTGTGTATGTACTATTGGTCTATATTTCTGTTTTTGTGCCAGTACCATACTGTCTTGATGACTGTAGCTTTGTAGTATAATCTGAAGTCAGGAAAGTTGATTCTGCCAGCTCCATTCTTCTTTCTTAAGACTGCTTTGGCTATTTGGACTCTCTTGTGTTTCCATATGAATTGTGAAATTTTTTGTTCTAGTTCTGTGAAAAATGCCATTGGTAAGTTGATAGGGATTGCATTGTATCTGTAGATTGCATTTGGTAGTATAGTCATTTTCACAATATTGATTCTTCCTACCCAGGAACATGGAATATCTCTCCATCTGTTTATGTCATCTTTGATTTCTTTCATTAGTGTCTTATAATTTTGTGTGTACAGTTCTTTTGTCTTCTTAGGTAAGTTTATTCCTAGATATTTCTTTTTGTTGCATTGGTGAATGGGATTGATTCCTAATTCTCCTTCTGATTTTTCATTGTTAGTGTATAGACATGCAAGTGATTTCTGTGTATTGATTTTGTATCCTGCAACTTTGCTAAATTCACTGATTAGCTCTAGTAATTTTCTGATACTATCTTTAGGGTTTTCTATGTACAGTATCATGTCATCGGCAAACAGTGAGAGTGTTACATCTTTTTTTCCTGATCTGGATTCCTTTTCTTTTTCTTCTCTGATTGCTGTAGCTAGGACTTCCAGAACTATGCTGAATAATAGTGGTGGAAGTGGACACCCTTGTCTTGTTCCTAATCTTAGGGGGAATGCTTTCAGTTTTCACCATTGAGAATAATGTTTGCTGTAGACATCATATATGGCCTTTACTATGTTGAGATAGGTTCCTTCTCTGCTCATTTTTTGAAGTGTTTTAATCATAAATAGGTGCCGAATTTTGTCAAAGGCTTTTTCTGCATCTATTGAGATGATCATATGATTCTTATCTTTTAAATTGTTAATATAGTGTATCACATTGATTAATTTGCATATATTGAAGAATCCTTGGATTCCTGGAATAAACTCAACTTGATCATGGTGTATGAGCTTTTGATGTGTTGCTGAATTCTGTTTGCTAAAATTTTGTTGAGGATTTTTGCATCTATGTCCATCAGTGATATTGGCCTATAGTTTTCTTTTTTGTGTTTATCTTTGTCAGATTTTGGTATCAGGGTGATGGTGGCCTCGTAGAATGAGTTTGGAAGTGTTCCTTCCTCTGCAATTGTTTGAAAAGTTTTAGAAGGATAGATATTAGCTCTTCTTTAAATATTTGATAGTATTCTTCTGTGAAGCCATCTGGTCCTGGGATTTTGTTTTTTGGGAGATTTTTGGTCATATCTTCAATTTCAGTGCTTGTAATTGGGTTGTTCATAATTTTTATTTCTTCCTGGTTCAGTGTTGGAAGATTGAACTTTTCTAAGAATCTGTCCATTTCTTCCAGGCTATCTGTTTTATTGCCATATAGTTGTTCATAATAGTCGCTAATAGATCTACTAATATGTATTTGCCCTCTTGTGGGGTAACTATGGGCTGGAGAGGTGGGTATGTTAGGTGAAACACATACTCCCCAGTTTGCCACAATTCTCAGCTATAATGTGACAAGCACTGTGGTAGGTATGATAGCTCATAAACTACTCACAGAAGACACTGCTAGATAGATATTATCCTTCCTGTTTTATAAATGGAAACGTTGAGGCTCAGAAATGTTTGTGGTCAGCACAAAGTCACCTTTGTAGTGAACAGCTAGAATTCCAACCTGTGACTGCCTGAGTTTGTCCCCTCAAGATGCTGTCTCCTGGAAAACTAGGAAGTAATAAAGCTTGGTCTTGAATTCAGAGTGACTCCAAGCCTAGCTTCTGTTCTCAAATCCCATACTACATCAGAGGCATAGACCCTGATATATGCAAAGGAAGCAAGCAAATATCCCATGAAGAATCAAGAAGAAAAGAACCATTCCTACTGGGAAATGACTTAAATGTCCAGGAATACATTTTGAAGATGTGTATGTGCTCAGTCATGTCCAGCTCTTGGCAACCCCCTGGACTATAGCCCACCAGGCTCCTCTGTCCATGGAACCTTCCTGGCAAGAATACTAGAGTGGGTCACCATAGCCCTTAAATTATAAATAGACCAGACTATCACCATACAGTTGACCTGTGCTTCTTGGGTTGATTGAAAATTTTCACCATTAATGGCACACTGAGCTATGAGAAAGCACCATTAGGTATTTTTATGGGAAAGACTGAATCCTGTGAGGATTCACAAATAAATAAGGAGTACAAATTCCAAATGGCCTGGGCAGAGTAAACTGCCCATAAATACATGGCTGCACAGCATGTGGGATCTTAGTTCCCTGACCAGGGATTGAACCTGTGCCCCCTGCAACAGATACACTGGGAGCTCAAAGTCTTAACCACTGGACTGTGAGGAAAGTCCCTGGGCAGAGTAAAGGAGCAGTAAGACCTATATTCTAGGCCTTGAAGGGCAAATCTAGGCCCATCATCTTCTGGAAGTGGACACCAAAGGCTGGACCTCAAGGAGACTGATGCCCTATGTCAAAACAAAATTCATCACTGTGCTTAAAACTTATCCTGGGTAGTAGAAATACAAAAGATTTAAATATCAGTTTTTCTGTTTTATATTAAAAAAAAAGTTTCCATAAGTTGCAAAGCTTGGGTTCTCTACTATATGCCACCTTCCAGAAAACAGGTGGTAAAGAGGGGAGGGGGATGTATTCCACATAGGGGGATGCTGTGTTTGGAATTTTAAGATTCTGTTTGGATAGATAAGGAAATAGAATAATAGAGGTTGAAGCCCGTGACCACAATTACCAGCTTTATCACTTACCCTGTTAATCACAGGTGGCAGAGGACTGACCATTGCTGTTACTGCCGACATGCTGGAGGGATGTATTGCTAATAACCAGTCTGCCCTTTTTACTCCCCTTTCCCCAGCCATGGCCATTTAGCTCCACTGCAGGATCCACGCTGCTCTTGGTTTCTGGATCAGTCCTCTTCCTGACCAAGGTGAGTTAGAGGCTGGTGGGTAAGCCATAAGCCAGCTGTAATGTGAGTAATGTGTAATAGCAGCAACAAAACCCAAATGACAGTTACTATAACGCTAATAATAGCAGTCACTTTTACTGACTTATTTCTGCATTCGAAACACTTTGTCAAATAACTTGTATGTTTTAAACCATTTAACTGTTAAATCATCCTGTGAGGTTTATATTGTGCTGTGATTAATTGCTCAGTCGTGTCCAACTCTTTGTGGCCCCATGGACTGTAGCCCTCCAGGCTCCTCTATCCATGAGATTTTCCAGAATGGGTTGCCATTTCCCAGAGTGGGTTGCCATTTCCTTCTGAGGTCTCTGTTATGAGGACACAATTCTCTGAGTGTCTCTTGTTGCATTTCTACATTTCTTGTGAGCAAGATACTGGCTCCACCCTGTTCCAGACTAACTTTTGAAGGATGTTTGTATAACAAGAAACCTTGGAAGACAGAGATGTATCTCCTATCAGAATAAAGGACAGATGTGTTTATTGATTCATGTTCCTTAAACTCAGGGCTCCTCTTTTGTAACAGAACTTTCTTTGCATCTCCATATGGGAAATGGGACTTGAGGAGCTAGCACAAAAATGCTGATTCTCTGGCTACTGCTGTTGCTGTAAGTCATAAACTGTCCTTTGCCTCTGACCCAGGAATCTTACGTCGTCTATTATCATAAGAAGTAGAAGATAAACTACTATCTTACTATCATAAGATAGTAGTCTTCTACTATCATATGGCCGGCTGATCTATTAGCTTGAAAGTAGGGCAAATGTCTCAGAGTCTACACAGTCTTTTGAAAGATTGTACTATTCCTATTTTACAGAATAAAAACTGAGGCTTTAGGAGATGTTTTCAACTGCTCGTATTCATCATATCTGATTTTCTCCAGTCTGTTGCCTGGATATTTTACCTTTTAAAGATTAAATCTCCACTTTGAAATGTATTTCTGGCACCCATTTCCCAGTTTTATTCTCTTTTCCTGAGACTCTCATCTATCCCAATGTTTATTCAGTGCATAACATCTATGTTGTTCTCATCAGTTCTCCTAGGGAAAGAAATCTTTCCTTGAACCCAACTCCCATAACTCACAGTGTTGTAATGGAAATTAAGTAAAAATTATGGATGGAAAAGCACTTAATACAAATGATTCTCAAATTTCAGGTGGATCTGAAATATTGGGATTTAATATTTTTTATTTTTTGGCGATACCACCTGGCATGTGGTATCTTAGTTCCCTGACCAGGGATTGAACCCTCGCCCTCTGCAGTGGAAGCATGGAATCTTAAGCGCTGGACCACCAGGGCAGTCCTTGAAATATTTCTTTCAAAATACAGAACGCCAGACCCCATCCCAAGAGATTCTGAATCAGTCGATCTAGGTTAAAGTGAAAAGCTGAATATTTCCGTGACCTTAGTCCTTGCTCCCCTCTTGTGCTATTGTTCCTTATCTTGCGCTTTTCATTCTAGCAGCTGTGAGCTGTGTGTCACTCTTTCTGCTCCTACTCTTTTGTACTTTGTGGCCCTTTTTCTTCTCTACCTACAAGAGTGAGTGAGTGAGTGAGTGAGTGAGTGAGCTCAGTCGTGTCTGACTCTTTGCGACCCCATGGACTGTAGCCCACCAGGCTCTTCCATCCATGGGATTCTCCAGATAAGGATATTGGAGTGGGTTGCCATTTCCTTCTCCAGGGGAACTTCCCAACCCAGGGATCGAACCCAGGTCTCCCGCCTTGCATGCAGGCGCTTTACCCTCTGAGCCACCGGGGAGAGCTGATTCTCATCCTTTAGCTCAAGTGTCACCTCCTTTAGAAAGCCTTCCTCCTCTGATGAAGGGATATCTTTTCTCCATTCTCCCAAAGCTTGCTGTCGTTTACCTCTGTCATTTACTTGTGCCTTTATTAAGGTTATGTGTCTGTTTTTACCACTAGACTATCAACTCCTTGAGGGCAGGTAATTTTTCCTGTTCACGTTTATATTTTATATGGAAAGCCTTTTATGGAATAGTATAGGTTTGCAATTCTGGCTCACAATAGGCATTGGGCTTTGAAATCAATTTTTGTTGAATGAATTAAAGCATGAATTGATGGTAGAATGAATGAATGAAGCCTTTTGTCTGCAGAAAATTTTCAATATAAAATCCTATTAATGATATTACTCTTCACTTTCTTAAGTACATTAATTTCATGTGAAATTTCATTAGAAATGAAGAGAGAGCAAGAAGTTGAACCTTTTTTAAAAATTTGAATTTTAGCATGTAGAGAGAATAAAAATAATATAGCCTTGTCTCCTCATTTTTTTCTTTTCCATTATTTTCTTTTGTTCAGTTCAGTTCAGTTCAGTCGCTCAGTCATGTCTGACGCTTTGCGACCTTGTGAATCGCAGCACGCCAGGCCTCCCTGTCCATCACCAGCTCCCAGAGCTCATTCCCTGCTCTGTGTAGTAGAACCTTGTTCTTTATCCATTCTGCATGTCCTGTATTGGCAGGCAGGTTCTTTACCACTAGTGCCCCCTGGGAAACCCATATGTATAATGATTTGCATCTGCTAATCCCAAACTTCCAATCTTTCCCTCCCTAACCCCCTCTTCCCCTTGGCGACCACAAGTCTGTTCCTATATCTGTGAGTCTGTTTCTGTTTCTTGCTGTGCTGTGCTTAGTCACTCAGTCATGTCCAACTCTTTGCATCCCCACGGACTATAGCCTGCCAGGCTCCTCTGTCCATGGGATTCTCCAGGTAAGAATATTGGAGTGTGTTGCCATACCCTCCTCCAGGGGATGTTCCCTACCTAGGGATTGGACCCAGGTCTCCCGCATTGCAGGCGGATTCATTACCGTCTGTTTCTTAGGTATGTTCATTTGCATTGTATTTTAGATTCCACATATAAGTGATATCATATAGTATTTGTTGTTCTGTTTCTGACTTACTTCACTTAATATGATAATCTCTAGGTCCATCCATGTTGCTGCAAATGGCATTATTTCATTCTTTTTTATGAGTGAATAGTATTCCATTGTAGATATATATGTATCACATTTATCCATTCATCTGTTGATGGATATTTAGGTTGTTCCCATGTTTTGGCTATTGTAAATTGTGCTGCAATGAACAGGGTGCACGTACCTTTTTGAATTCCAGATATAAGCCCAGGAGTTGGATTGCTGGATTATATGGTATTCTATTTTTAGTTTTTTGAGGAACCTCCATACTCTCCTCCATATTGGCTGTACCAATTTACATTCCTACCAACAGTGTAAGAGGGTTCCCTTTTCTCTATGCACTCTCCAGCATATGTTATTAATATTTGTAGACTTTTTAATGATGGCCAGTCATGGAAAGAGGAGCCTGGTAGGCTGCAGTCCATGGGGTTGCTAAGATTTGGGCACAACTGAACGACTTCACTTTTCACTTTAATGCATTGGAGAAGGAAATGGCAACCCACTCCAGTATTCTTGCCTGGAGAATCCCAGGGACAGAGGAGCCTAGTGGGCTGCCGTCTACAGGGTTGCACAGAGTTGGACACGACTGAAGCGACTTAGCAGCAGCAGCAGCAGTCTAACTGGTATGAGGTGATATCTCATTGTAATTTTTATTTGCATTTCTCTAATTATTAGTGATGATGAGAATATTTTCATGTGTCTGTTGCTGGCTTCCTCATTTTACTGAGAAGGAAACTGAGATTAGAGAGAATAAGAATAATATCACACAGCTTGTTGGTGATAAAGTGAAGTTTGAAGCTTCATTTCTGGTTTTGCAGTCTTAGGCTCTCTAGACTAAGCATGGTCCCTCTCTTCCACTAAATTATGGTCCTACCCAAAGCCCAGTTAAGGCTTTCATCATCCTGGCATTTTTTAACTTCATCTGATATTGATAATACTATTATTTCACATATGAGTAATGTATACACCATGTTTTCTTTACATAAATTTGCTTTCTCTGATGTATACTCAGTATTGGGGGTATTTTTAAAGGTTTTATTGTGTTTATCCTTTATGTTTAATTAGGTTTTTGTTTCTCTATCCTGTGAATCAAATTTCCCTCCTCATCTTGACTGACTAGTTTTCACCTAATAGATTTTTCTAGAGAAACAACTCTTTCAGTAGTATTTCTCTGTCCATGGAATTAATTCTCCAGGCAAGAATACTGGAGTGGGGTGCTATGCCCCCTTCCAGGGGATCTTTCCAACCCAGGGATCGAACCCAGGTCTCCCACACTGCAGGCAGATTCTTTACCATCTGAGCCACCAGGGAATCAGTAGTATTTAGGGGAGGAAAATATGATATATTAAAATATAAGCCTCCTTGTTTTCCCAGATTCATCCAAAATACAATCATCTCCATCTGTGTTTCCTCTCTCACTTTTATAATCAGATGTGGAAAATATTTAACATCCCATTGAGTCCTCCAGTTTCAATCAGTACACATGATAAATTGCATGGGGGTGTTTGATTTGCCTTGCAATGGAAACCTTTATCTTTGCCCTGAGGCCTGACTGTAGTTTAATAAAAGAAAGGCCCATTGAATAGGTCTTGTGAAATATGGGGTCCCAACCAGGTCTATGAATAATTTATTAGGCAAGGATCTTGTTTCTGTTTTTGAAATACTATTCTGGAGACCATTAGGGCTAGACCTATGCAGTAGTCACAAAGTTCTTGAGTTCCAGCTAGAAATATGCAGAAAATTATTGTTGCTACAACTCCTCAAACATATGGCTAGGTTCAGGGCAATCTGTTAACTTCTTGTGTTGCATCCAAAAGTTTCCAATTATCAACAAAAGATGGCATACCAGCCCGATTACTCCTGATGTATTCCAGTCAAGGATTCCAAGTAACCATAGTTGTGTGGGCGTATGCGGTCTGAAATAACAGGAATCAGTGAAAATTTCAAGTATAAATACAGATCGGAGATCATTTACGTATCACAACCAGACAAATGTATCCCACTGAGCTGAGTGTGCTTTCAACAGGAAGCAGGAATTTTTGGGCCACCTCCCAACCTCTGATTCTCTGCGGTTATAAAATATTTGAGATACATTTTGTTTCCAGTTTTGCAACAGACTTCTCCAACAGCTTATTTGCTTCATGTGTCAACAAACTTGAAAAACTAGCCTCTTACATAAGATAATGAGAAATGTGAAAAGCCATTGTTGGTGACCTGGTTCCCCCAAAACTTGGGCAAAGATATTGCAGACTGTGACTTGGAAGCAGCCTTATCTTGATGGGACTTCAATTCCTAGATAACTCTTACTCTTTGGTATAAATTGGCTTGGGATCTTTTTAAAGGATATTTACATTTAGTGACTCTGTAAGCCAAAAAATAGCAAAGTAGGAAAGGGAAAAGAGGCCTTTGCATCATTCCAGGAAAATAGTTTTTGCCTACTTTGGAGGGAAATCATCCCCAGGGATGAGACCACAAGGAGATCCCTGAGAGCAGAATCCTGACCGCCCAGGTCCGGTGACCACACTCAACGGTTTTTTTTTTTTTTTTTTTTTTATCTGCTCAAACATTAGCAGAAACTACCAAGCCTGTGAAAGTGGCAAAAATTCAAGCTTGATCTTCCCGAAATGCAGCTCAGATCAAGTTGCCAAAGTTTTACTGATCCTTTATCATGTATAGTAAAATTTAAGTGCAGATTCCTCAGTCTAGCTCTCAGAGTGTGCTCGGTCAGTTCGACTCTTTTGTGACACCCTGGACCCATCAGGCTTCTCTGTCCATGGGATTTTTCAAGGAAGAATACTGAAGTGGGTTGCCATTTCCTTCTCCAGGGGATCTTCTGGCCCAGGAGTTGAGTCTGTGTCTTCTGCATTGCCAGGTGGATTCTTTATCACTGAGCCACCTGGGAAGCCCCCAACTCTCAGCACCCTCCCCAATAATTTTTCAACTTATCTTCCATTACTCATACAGATCCTAATAGAACTAGATTACTGACTAGTCCATGAATTATCCCCTATCTTTTCTGTTTTGTTTTCTTTATTCATGTGGTATGACAAATACTATGGATATTGGTACAGTTATGGTTTTCTCTGTTTTTTTTTAAATTAATTTTTATTGGAGAATAGTTGCTTTCAGTACAGTTATTAACTCTAGTATTAGTGGAGTCCTGACTGTGTGCCAGATACCATGTGATGACTGTCCATGCATTGTCATATTTCATTCTCATTATGGTCTGGACATAGAGTTGCTAATTAATTGTTTAAGGTCACACGACCTGCAAATGACAGAGTAAGGATTTGATCCTTTCATGTCATATGTCTGACATGAGAGCCCTCATTATACTGCATCTGGACTTCCATAAAAAATCATATTTCTGAGAGAGTTCATTTTATCTACCATTTAAAAAAATAATATGTAATTTTATTTGTTTTTTGTTGTTTTTAATCTTTATTTATTATTTAAAATTTATTTTTATTTTTTAACACCAAAACCATTTTGTACAGCATATTAAAAAGCAGAGACATTACTTTGTCAACAAAGGTCTGTCTAGTCAAGGCTATGGTTTTTCCAGTAGTCATATATGGATGTGAGAGTTGGACTATAAAGAAAGCTGAGCACCGAAGAACTGATGCTTTTGAACTGTGGTGTTGGAGAGGACTCTTGAGAGTCCCTTGGACTGCAAGGAGATCCAACCAGTCCATCCTAAAGGAGATGAGTCCTGGGTGTTCATTAGAAGGACTGATGCTGAAGCTGAAACTCCCATACTTTGGCCACCTGATGCGAAGAGCTGACTCATTGGAAAAGACCCTGATGTTGGGAGAGATTGGGGGCAGGAGGAGAAAGGGACGACAGAGGATGAAATGGCTGGATGGCATCACCGACTCAATGGACATGAGTTTGGGTAGACTCCGGGAGTTGGTGATGGACAGGGAGGTCTGGCGTGCTGCGATTCATCGGGTTGCAAAGACTTGGACATGACTGAGCAACTGAACTGAACTGATGGCTGATATCGGACTTCGTGGTGGTGCTGGTGTTAAAGAACCTGCCTGTCAATGCAGGAGATGTAAGAGACACAGGTTCGATCCCTGAGTCAGGAAGATCCTCTGGAGAAGGGCATGGCAACCCACTCCAGTATTCTTGCCTGGAGAATCCCATGGACAGAGGAGCCTGGTGGGTTTTAGTCCATTGGGTCAGAAAGAGTGGGACACAACTGAAGCAACTTAGCACATGTGCATAGCCAATGTAACAACATTATGGTACTTTCAGGTGAACAGCATAATTTTATTCAGTAAATGTCCTTTTCAGTGCATTTTTGAGGTGGCAGAAATGTAAAGGAAGAGTTAATCAGCAGAAAAGACAACAAAAAGTTAATCCAAAGCATCAGTACTATCACTTAGCTGAATTGCTATACAGTGAAATACTTTCATAATATTAACAAAAAATTTTTTGGGAATAGTTGATTTACAATGTTGTGTGTTTCAGGTATACAGCAAAGTTAATCAGTTATACATTCTCTACCATTTTTTCCTGGCTGCACTTGATCTTAGTTGTGGTAGTCTTAGTTGGGGGATCTAGTTCCCTGAACAGAATTGGAACCCAGGCCTCCAGCACTGGGAGCACAGTCTTACCCACTGGAGCACCAGGGAAAGTCCCCATTCTCTACCATTTTTAAAAGTGATCACCTTGCAATCATTCTGACTCCCTCCCTAACTACATTGTGAGAGTGGGGATCATGACTTTCTGTATTCTGTATCCTTTGCAACACCAAGGTCTTGCATTTGTTCTAGGCAACTCCGATTATCTGGAGATCAGATTCTGAAAAGGAAAGCAGACTAGACCAAAAGGGGGGTTTGGTGAGGTTGATCTCTGCACCCCAGCTTCTCCCTCCGCTCCTCTTTTCTCTACCAGAACTGGAAGGCTGGGACTTCCCTGGTGGTCCAGTGGTTTAGAATCTGCCTTGCAATGCAGGGGATATGGGTTTAATCCCTAGTCCTGGAACTATTAGGTTGGTGCAAAAGTAACCTCGGTTTTGCATTGTTGAACTTTGCTGTTTGATATTGCAATACATTTAAAAATAAATGTGGTTATGTTATATACGATTTTCATGTGCATTTCTTTTTTTGGCTAATTGCTTATTACTTGCTATTTATTTTATGTTTATTTTAGACTATAAGAAATAATGTTAGACAAAAAGCAAATTTGAGTGATTTTTTAATTCGAGTTCAAAATGGGTCGGAAAGCAGCAGAGACAACTCGCAACACTAACAACACATTTGACCCAGGAACTGCTAATGAACGTACAGTGCAGTGATGGTTCAAGAAGTTTTTCAGAGGAAACGAGAGCCTTGAAGATGAGGAGCGCAGTGGCTGGCCATCGAAAGTTGACAGTGACCAATTGAAAGGACCATTGAGGCTGATCCTCTTACAACTATGTGAGAAATTGCCAAAGAACTCAATGGCAACCATTCTACAGTCATTCAGCATTTGAAGCAAATAGAAAAGATTAAAAAGCTCAATAAGTAGGTGTTTCATAAGCTGATTGAAAATCAAAAACATTGTTATGAAGTGTCACCTTCTCTTATTGTACTCAACAACCGTGAACCATTTGTAGATCGGATTGTGATGCACAAAAAGTGGATTTTATATGACAGCTGGCAATGACCAGCTCAGTGGTTGGACCAAGAAGAAGCTCTAAAGCACTTCCCAAAGTCAAACTTGCACCAAAAAAACTCACGGTCATTGGTTTGTGTCTGCTGCTCGTCTGACCCGCTACAGCTTTCTGAGTCCTGGAGAAACCATCACATCTGAGAAGTGTGCTCACCAAATTGATGCGATGCACTGAAAACTGCTACACCTGCAGCCTGCATTGGTCAACAGAAAGGGCCCCCAGTTCTCCATGACAACGCCCAGCCACAGGTCACACAACCAGTGCTTCAGAAGTGGATTAAATTGGGCTACAAAGTTTTGCATCATCCTCCGTATTCACCTGACCTCTCATCAACTTACTACCACTTCTTCAAGCATCTCAACAACTTTTTGCACACAAAATGCTTCCACAAGCAGCGGGATGCAGAAAATGCTTTTCAAGAGTCCATTGAATCCCGAAGCACGGATATTTACACTACAGGAATAAACAAACTTATTTCTCATTGACAAAAATGTGTTGATTGGAATGCTTCCTATTTTGATTAATAAAAATGTGTTTGAGCCTAGTTATAATGACTTAAAATTTACAGTCTGAAACCACAATTACTTCTGTACCAGCCTAATAAGATCCCACATGCCATGGAGCAGCTGAGCCCGAGTGCCACCACCAGAGTCTGTGGGATGCAATGAAAGATCCCTCATGATGCAACAAAGGGCCTGTGTGCTGCAACTAAGACTTGACGCAGCCAAATTAAAAAAAAAAAAAGGAGCTGGAGGCAGGAAGATGTAAAGGTTGTATCATTGCCAGACACTGGTGTGCTGGAGCTGTTTTGTACCACTTCGAGAGTATGTTTTCTAAACTTTATGTTTAGAGATGTAACATTAGAAACTTGACATTGGCCAAGTGGCAGTATTTACACCATGGAAATAGCTGACACTACAAATTAATTAGGACTCCCACCTCCCGACCAGGGAGCTGGTTTGCCAGTATACTAGGGCCTGCCCAAGGATGTGAGGGACCCGTGATTCCAGTTGCCTTTTGTCTTTTCCTTGCTCCCTTTAACTCTCTCAACTTTTGGACCCACAGAACTTTGTTAAGTGCCTTCTTTAAGCAGGTACTCTGCCAGGAGATAAGAAGAATACTGTGATTACTGCCATCTGGTTCCTTGCTGAGGAAATAACAGATACATGAGCAATGTGAATAATTGCAAACTAATGATCTTATTTTTTTTTTCTCTTCATTTGTCTTAAAATTAAAAGTATGCATATTTACATATATGAAAGTGTAGAAAAAAATGTAAGTGTCACGAGGACAGGAACCTGACTCTTTGCAACCCCTTGGAAACCCACCATGTTTCCTCTGTCCAGGAACTGGAAATCCAAACACCAGGACCCTGCAGTAAAATCTTCTACAGCTTTACCATATTTTCCATTTGCTTCTTTATCAATAACTGAGAAATGCATATTAACATCTCTCACTATGGTAGTGGATTTCTCGGCTTCCCCTTCAAATAAAGTGCTTCACTCTGTGTAGTTTTTTCAGATCTATTTTCCAGGTCTCTAGCAGTTTTCCTTTCATCTGTGTCTAAATCAATATTTAAATCTTCCACTGAGGTTCAAATTTTAACTATATATTTTTAGTCTTTGAAAGTGAAAGTGTGAAAGTGTTAGTTGCTCAATCATGTCCAACTCTTGTTACCCTGTGGACTGTAGCCCGCCAGGCTCCTCTGTCCATGGAATTCTCCAGGCAAGAATACTGGAGTGGGTAGCCATTCCCTTCTCTGAGTGATCTTCCCAACCCAAGAATCAAACTCAGGTCTCCCACATTGCAGACACAATTCTTTACCACAATTCAGATTCTTTACCATCTGAACCACCAGGGTTAGACTTTTAAAAATGTGGTCTTTTTCTACTTTGTCTCATCATTGTTGATACTTTATTATTTTTTTTACACTTGGAGAAGGCAATGGCACCCCACTCCAGCCCTCTTGCCTGGAAAATCCATGGATGGAGGAGCCTGGTAGGCCACTTAAAAATGTTATTGAAGTAGAGTTGATAATATTGATACTTTAAATACTTTTTGTTTGTTTGTTTGTTTTGGCCACACCCAGCGGCATGTGGGATCTCAGTTCCCCAGACCAGGGATCAAACCCGTGCCCCTTGCCATGGACATACTGATCCTTAATCACTGGATCACCATAGAAGTTCCAGATACTTTAAATACTTTTGTACAGTTCTTTAAACTCAGTTGTGTTTGGTATCTGGTAATTCCATCATCTGCTGTTAAAAGCTGATCCTGCAGTTATTTATTTCATGATGATGATGATGATAATGACAGCTCGCTTCCAGATATGCTCAGAGACTTTTAAAATTGGTCCCAAATTCTTCTGATATCCTGAAGGTCCGTCTTTAAGTGTGTTCCTCAAGAGAGGATTGTCTTCTGCTTGGTCAGGTGTCTTATGGTGCCATCGACCCGAAGCTGCTTAAATGATATGAGTTCTAGCTCCAAGCCTGCATGTGGGTGGGCTCATGATGAGTTAGGAATGACCATGGAGATTATTTTTTTTTTCTTTTGTTCTGCTCCATCTAGGACCTAAAGCTGAAACACAGTAGCATTCCCACTATCCCCTCCCCCCATTTCATCCACTGTCCTCATTGTCTTTAAGGGGCTCCTGAATTTATCCAGTGGTCTATAATGCAAACTCTCACATTGCAGTGGTCTGAGGACTTTTATTTTGCCACTCACACTTAGGCTGTTAAACCAGAATTGTCAGCCGCTAGAGAAGGCAATGGCACCCCACTCCAGTACTCTTGCGTGGAAAATCCCATGGATGGAGGAACCTGGAAGGCTGCAGTCCATGCAGTCACTAAGGGTCAGACATGACTGAGCGACTTCACTTTCACTTTTCACTTTCATGCATTGGGGAAGGAAATGGCAACCCACTCCAGTGTTCTTGCCCGGAGAATCCCAGGGACGGGAGCCTGGTGGGCTGCCATCTATGGGGTCACACAGAGTCGGACACGACTGAAGTGACTTAGCAGCAGCAGCAGAGACTTGTAAAATGATCTCCAGGGAAGGGTGGTTCCAGTGCTTACTTTCTTTCTTGGACTTGTATTGGGTTGGCCAAAAAAGTTCATTTGGGGTTTTCATAAGATGTTACAGAAAGACCAGAGCAAACTTTTGGACCAACCCAATACTTTCTTATTTCCTCTTCTTTCCTACCAGTTCAGCTATGTGTTTAAAAGTAAGAATTTTGTATTTTTAGAAAAAATATTCTGATATTCTGTACTCAGGGATTCTTTCTGGAATCTAGTTGCCTAAAGTGCCAAAAATAGATGTCCTGTGTCCAGGCAACAACTTGCCATCTCAGTTAAGAGGAATCTCTGCCCTTATTACCCTTCTCCTCCTCCACAGATTTTATTCATCCTCATCCTCTTTTCATTATCTTATCTATCCCAACTAATAAGTAATAAGAGCTCTCATTTGTCTTAATGCTTACTATGTGCCAGTTACTGCCCTAAGTTCCTTACACTTTTATTTCATTTAGAATTTAGAGCAGTCTTGTGATGTAGGTAAAATTTAATCTTTCTCTTGTGGAAGAGGAGATGGAGGTTCAGAAAAGTTAAGCTGTGTGCCCATAGGAGTCTGTGTCCTTGTCCACCAAACTCTGCTCTTTGTCATGTCTGAGAGACAAACTGATACGATGTTCTCAGTCAACATCTTGAACTCAAATAGGCTTAGAAAATACAGTTAGTCAAAATTAAAGGATGTTCTTTGCAGAGGAATCTCAGAGTGTTTAATACATTCAGTGTGGAGTGAGTCTTTAAGGGAGTGATGTGTGTAACTTTCCCCAAGGTCTTTTCAGCACAGAACTCATTTTTCCTGGGAGAACATCTGCAATGTGTATCATAGAGCATATTTAGAGAACTGTAGCTCTAAAATAATGAAATTTAACCCTCCTTCCATACATCTAAACATCAAAAAATTTTGAAAACTTCAGAGAAAAATGAAAACCAGTCTTTAACTTTATAGTGATGATGATGATGATAATCTACACCAAATGTAAGTACCCAACTCAACCATTCTTCTAATCAGGCAGATTTGTCTTCAAGTGACTTTTCCAATACTCAAAACTAACCTCACGTGACTTATCACTGAGGGCCTTCAAAAGACTATGTCACAGTCTACAGAGTTACCAAAGGGGGTTCCCCAACTTCCTACTATGTGGATAGCATTTTTGGCACAAATGTGAGCATCAGAGAGACACCAAAGGGGCAACCCTCACTCGGAACTGTATATTCATTGATAACTAAAATCCCAGAAGTCTCACCAAAAGGAATACACAAAAATGTTAACCATGAGTATGATTATTTTTATTTAACTGTATCTGCATTTTTAAATGTCTGCAATATGATATGTTATTTTTATCAGAAAAGTCTTTTTTAATTTAATTTTTAAAATGTTATTTTACTTCATTTTTTTAATTTGGCTGCCTTAGGTCTTAGTTGCCGCACGAGGAATCTTGTTTGTGTCATGCGGGATCCTGCATTGTGGGGCATGGACTCTAGCTGTGACGTGTAGGCTCAGTGGTTACAGCAGGAGGGCTTAGTTGCTCTGCAGCATGTGGGACCTTAGTTCCCAGACCAGGGATCGGACCCATATCCCCTGCATTGCATTAAGTCACTTAATTTGATTTTTAAACTGACTAATATTATGTTAGTTTCAAGTATACAACATAATGACTTAAGAAAGGTATTTTTAAAAAAGGAATCTTGTAATCACTTAAAGGGGCAAATGCATTTAAAATATTTCAGAATCTGGGGACTTCCCTGATGGTCCACTGGTGAAGAATCCATTTTCTAATGCCGGGGATGCTGTTTCCATCCCTGGCCTGGGAACTAAAATCCCACATACTAAGGAGCAACGAAGCCCAGATGCCACCACTGGAGAAGCCTGTGTGCCACGACAAAGACCCAGCACAGCCGAAAAAAAAAAGGGACTCACAGTTCCCTTTAAAAAAAATGTCAGAATCTGAAGCTCAGAGAGGAAAGTGACTTTTCCAAAGTCACACAGTCTGTCAGAGGTCAAATTGGAATTCTCAGCTGCCTGGCTAGGACACTTCTCAAGATACCGTAAATGACCCCATAGTCACTCAAGATAAACTGCTGGTGGGCTTGCCCTTCCTCAGAAAAGACTCCCCCAAAGAAGGAAAACATATGTCTTCTGGATGTCTTCTGTCTTCCCTCTCCTCCCTCTCCTCCCTCTCCTCCCTCTCCTCCCTATGTTGCCAGTTCTGTGGATTCTCTTGCCCATGCTTTAGGGTTACGGCGGTTTTTCTCGCCAGAGGGGTGTCCCCAAAGGAGAGGGACTGGGTTTACATTAGGAGTGTGGGAGAATTCGCCTCTCTCCAGGATGTCATCCTGTAATACACCGAGCTGCTGTTTTTTTTTCCAGGCTATTTATTCCTGTTGAGCACCCCCGGAAGAAGTGGAGAAAGAATCCCCTCTAGGGAAGGGTGGCTGGAGCCACCTAATATGAAAGTTTGAAGAATCTTTGGTTGCTGAGGTTGAGAGATTGGGAGGTCTGTGGTGATTCTGGAACTCATTTTACAAAATAGACAATGAAGTAATTGATTGATTCACTGTTTTCCATTAAGATTGCATTTTTGTGGTTTTTCTTGTGGAAGTAAGAGCTCAGAGGGATGATGGTATAACATTGGGGAAGGGATGTTGGAATTATGTCGGAACCTCACCCACCTGTGTTTGGCTTCCCTTACAATTTGAGCTGTGGAAGTTGGAAAGTGGGGATAAAATGAAGACTAAGAGCATAGATCCTCTCTCACAGTGACACACAGCTGGAAGGAACTTCCAGAAAGCCTTGGTGCCAACCTCTTCAGTTTTCACATGAGGGAAATAAATTTACAGATGAGGCCATGGTAGATATTTAAACATCCGTTTAATACCTAGTATGTACTAATATGTAGAGACTGAGCTAGGCATTGAAGGAATAGCAAAAAACAATACAGATGAGGCCCTGCCTTCTGCAATCTAGGGACCCAGGAGGTAAATGACAAAGCAGACTCCAAACCAGAATCCAGATCTTTTAGGTCCAATTGGTGATATTTCTTATATTTTCCATCTAATATACTTCAGGCACCTAAGCTTTCCTATGTGATTTTGGACTTCTCACTAAACAGATATGTAGGCTTCAGTTTTACTAACATATGGAAAGAAACTTATATATTTATTTGTTCATTATTTATTTACCAAATATTTACTGAGAACCATTTATATCTCAGGCATATAGAACTCAGAATAGAATCTTTTTGTGGAGAGTCAATTTCCATCTGTCAGGGAGCATTTCTTTCTTCAACAGTAGCCAATAGGTAGCTGGAAATCCCAGAGTTGGCTCTACTTTCTTTTTCTCATTCAAAGCTGATTTGCGTGCATGCTCAGCTGCTCAGTCATGTCCTACTCTTTGTGACCCTATGAACTGTAGCCCGCCAGGCTCCTCTTTCCATGGAATTTTTCAGACAAGAATACTGGAGTGGGTTGCCACTTCCTACTCTAGGGAATCTTCCCGACCCAGGGATTGAACCCAGTGTTTCTTGCATCTCCTTCACTGGCAGACAGATTCTTTACCACTGAGCCACCTGGAAAGTCCTGAAGTTGACTTACTCCTCCAAATACTTAAATCCCAATTTGGATTCCTCCCTCCCTCTCTTCTTCTTTCTCTTCTTTCTTTCCATCCATCCATCTTCTTTGTACTTAATGTGTAAAACTTGACACCAGTGAATTGATTAACAGTAAGAGGTTTTAGAGTCATAAAGGTGAACACTTAACAATTGGCAGTTAGGATACTCTTGTTTTGTAACTGCTCCACATTGTAACTTTTATTTATTTTTCCTGGATGAGAACTTCTCCTAAATCTCAAGATTTTATTTAACATAGAGAAGGGCAGTACTGGATTTTATCCACTACCATATCAGAAAAACATGTTGCTGGCATTAATCCCAAAAAGGGCAAGACAGAGGGAGAGAAAAAGGAAAAATGCAAAATGACATGACTGATCCTTGACAAGTCCCGATAAAAAGGAAGAAAAAAACCACTGGTGGTTATCAGAGCAAAGAAAGTACTGGTCCTTATCAGGGCAAATAGTGTTATCTCCCAAAGTACAGAAGAATTTCCAATATTAACCAACCTGTACCCTTCAAAAGACATTTTCTCATAGCTGAAGAATCACATTCATGTTGGCAGCTGACTTACAAAGGGCAGGAATGTGGTTTCTTGGACCACTGCCTCATCAGAATGGAGGAAGTGTAGAAGTAAGTGGTGCTTATCTGTTTGTTTTTTTCAGTTCACTTGTATGTATATTTTTCTCTTATTTTTTAGGAAATTAATGGAAAGTAGTTACTTGAAATTAGCGAGAGTTTATGGGCATAGTTCTAAACTGCATAGTAGACCTTTCAGGGTCTTACTTCAATAAGTAAACAAGGTGAATCTGCATACTTTTTTGAAGATTTTTTTTTTAATTTAAATTTTATATTGGAATATAGCTAATTAACAATGTTGTGATAGTTTCAGGTATATAGCAAAGCAACTCAGCCATACATATACATGTATCCATTCTCCTCCAAACTCCCTTCCCATCCAGGCTGCCAGGTAACATTGAGCAGAGTTCCCTGTGCTACACAGTAGGTCCTTGTTGGTTATCTCTTTTAAATACAGCAGTGTGTACAGGTGTATCCCAAACTCCTTAACTATCTCTTCCCTCCATCCTTCCCCACTGGCAACCAATATTTTCGGTCTCTAAGTTTGTGAGTCAGTTTCTGTTTTGTGAATAAGTTAATTTATATCATATCTTTTAGATCCCGCATGCTCACAGCATCATGATATTTCTCTGATGATCATTGTTATATCAGCATAAAGACGGACCATCTCATCAAGATGTTCCTCCTATTAAGCTGGTAGCTCTCTCAGGCTCTCTGTGTCCACTCACTGCTCATGGTGTGCGTGTGTTTCAGAAGGTTCTGGGAGCCTTCAGCATGTACAGTTGATGGATCTCTGGTCTAATTGGTAAAAAAGATGAGTCTTCACTGGAGAAGCACAAACTGGCCCCTTCTCTTGGCAGGAACTTGATGCTGGGAGGACTTTGTTTTTCTCAGGCTGGGAGCACTTTCCTGGAGACCAATTTTGTGCCATTTCAGGCATTTTCCTATAGGTGGGAAAAAATGGCATTTTTTTTTTCTTAAGTTTCACCCTTTCCAGAGCATGAGGATCCAAACCAGACAGTAGGTTGGAAGAAAACTGTTCTCCAGAAAATCCCACTTGATACTCCATTCCACTATTTTTTTTTCACTTAATAATGTATGTACTTTTGTTTCCTCTACAATAATTTGCTGCCTATTGCAAATGTAAGTTTTTTTGCAGAGTGTCATCAGTATCTTAGCCACAATTTTTTTTTTTTTGGGTGAACAAATCACTTTATTGCAGCAGCATCTACAAAATCAGGAGACTGAAACATTCAAATGTCCATGAGTAGAGGACTGGTTGAATACACAATACTATATCCACAGGAATAGAATACTATGCAGCTGTGATAAGGAGTGAGGAAGAGTCCTATCTACAACTTTGAAATAATCAAAATATACTGTCTGGAATCAGCAAGGAAAAGAAGAGCTTTTGAAAAAGGAGAGGAAGTGGAATACAACCATAGATGTGTTTTTGCTTATATTTTTTAAGACTAAATAATGGAAAGATAAGTCATGAAAGCAATTTTTAAATATTTCCTAGTTCTTATTCTAATTATTCTCTCTCTCTTTTAATGTGTGTTTATTTGGCTGTGTCAAGTCTTGGTTGTGGCGCACAGGATCCTCATTGTGTCGTGTGGGACCTTTTGTTGTGGTGCACGGATTCTCTCGTTGTGGAGCATGGGCTCCAGGGTGCCCAGGCTTCATTAGCTGTGGCACATGGGTTTAGCTACTCTGGGGCATGTGGGATCTTGGTTCCCTGACCAGGGATTAAACCGGTGTCCCCTGCATTGCAAGGTGGATTCTCAACCACTGGGTCACCAGGGAAATCCCCACAGTTCTTTTTATTATACTCTAATACTATTACCACCGTGTGTGTGTTCAGTTGCTCAGTCGTGTCTGACTCTTTGCAACCCCATGGATGGTAGCCTGCCAGGCTCCTCTGTACACAGAATTCTCCAGGCAAGAATACTGGAGTGGATTGCCATTTCCTACTCCAGACTACTACCACAACACTACCACTAATGATTGTTACCAGTCTTTTATAATTACTACTCTGAGTCATCTCAATATTGTATCTGAACACTCAACAACAGTAGTATTTAACTATAGAGAAAACTCCAGAAAACTATGTTTTAGAAACCTGCCTTTAGGTCACAGAAAATTCACCTCAAATTGGTGTTAAACAAAAAACCACTGAAGTTTCACTACTGGCAATACTGTGAGCTAAGAGAACTTGAAAATTTCCCATTACAAATTAAAAGAAATGCTGGATAATTTTTTTCCTAGATTTTAAACCATGAATTCAATTTCTTAAATGGTTTTGGACTATTCACGTTATTTGTTTCATCATGGATGAGGTTTAGTATTTGTAGTTTTGAGGAATTGGTCCATTTCATCTAAGTTGTCAGATTTTTGAGTGTAGAGTTGCTCACAGTATCCCTTTATTTATTTTCCTATATGTAGGGTCTGTAGTGAGATTTTCTCTTTCATTTTTGATATTAATAATTTATGTCTTCTTTCTTTTTTGTATGTTTCACTACAGGTTAATTTGTGTTTTATTGATATTTTGACATAACAGTTTGGTTATTTTGACTTGATTATTTTTCTTTTTTCAATTTTATTGACTTCTGTTTTTATCTTTATGATTCATTCTTTCTGCTTGCCTTGAGTTTATTTTGTTCTTCTTTTTCTAGTTTCTTTAAGTCCTTTCTGTAAGCATTTAATGGTATAAATTTCCCTCTAAGTGCTGCTTTTAATCATTATACCAATTTTGATATGTTGTATTTTCATTTTTGTTCAGTTTAAAATGTTTTCTAATTTCTCTTGAGACTTCTCTGATGCACTGGTTTATTTAGAAAGGTGATGTTTAATTTCCAAGTGTTAGGAGATTTTCTGTTGTCTTCCTACAATTATTTCTATTTTAATTTTGTTATTGTCAGAGAGCATACTTCACCTGATTGCAGTTCTTTTAAATATTGTATAGTTTGCTTCATGACCGGGCATATAGTCTATCTTAGAGACTGCCACATGCATTTGAAATAACGTGTATTCTGCCTTTGGAGGCAGAAAGTTCTAAAAATTTCAGTGAGATCCATTTGGTTGATGTTGTTCAGTTCATGTACAATACATCCTTGCTGATTTCCTATTAGTTTCTAAAAAAAATAATCCTGCATTTTTTAGCCACACCTTGAGGCATGTGGGATCTTGGTTCCCCAACCAGGGATTGAACCTGCACCCCTTACACTGGAAGGCAGGATCTTAACCATTAGACTGCTGGGGAAGTTTCTCCTATTCTATCAGTTACGGAGAGAGGCAAGTTGAAATCTCTAATTATACTTGTGAATTTGTCTATTTCTGCCTTTAGTTCCATCAGTTTTTGCTTCATGCATTTTGAAGTCCAGTTAAAGGTACAAACATATTTAGAGCTGCCATGTCTTCTTGGTGAAATGAGCCTTTTATCATTATGTGGTACTCTGCTTTATCCCTAGTAAATTATTTTGCTTTACAGTTTACCTTGATATTAATACAGCCACTCCAGCTTTCTTTTGATCGGGGTTTGTCTAGAACCTCTTTTTCCTTCCTTTTTCTCTTAACCTTCCTATCTCTTTTGGGCTTCTCAAGAGGCCCAGTGGTAAAGAATCTCCCTGTCAATGCAAGAACCGAGGGTTCAGTCCCTGAGTCGGGAAGATCCCCTGGAGAAGGAAATGAAAACCCATTCTAGTATTCTTTCTAGAGAATCTCATGCACAGAGGAGCCTGCCAGGATACAGTCCATATGGTTACAAAGAGTTGGACATGACTGAGAGACTGAGAATGCACACACTTCTGTCATTACATTTGAAGTAAGTTTCTTAGAGACAGCATAGAGTTGGGTAAAGTTTTTTCATCTACTCTGACATTCTCTGTCTTTTATATCTCAACTGAGGATGATTTTGTGACGTAGTTGTGACAACCAAAAATTTCTACTGCTACTGCTGCTAAGTCACTTCAGTCGTGTCCGGCTCTGTGTGACCCCATAGACGGCAGCCCACCAGGCTCCCCTGTCCCTGGGATTCTCCAGGCAATAACACTGGAGTGGGTTGCCATTTCCCTCTCCAAAATTTCTGCAGATACTGCTAAATCTTTCTCCTTGTCTCTCAGTACTTCTTTGTCTCTCCTGCTCTATCAGCTCGCTGCCTATCTATCTATCTGCCAAATGTCTCTCTTTTAAAATTTATCTTTTAAAAAAAATAAATAAATAAAAAATAAAATAAAATTTATCTTTATTATTGAAGTAGGTAGCTCAGACAGTAAAGCGTCTGCCTACAATGCGGGAGACCCGGGTTCAATTCCTGGGTTGGGAAGATCCCCTGGAGAAGGAAATGGCACCCCACTCTAGTATTCTTGCCTGGCAAATCCCATGGACCAAGAAGCCTGGTAGGCTACAGTCCATGGGGTCGCAAAGAGTCGGACACGACTGAGCGACTTCACTTTCGCTATAGTTGGTTTACATTTAAAAACTGTTTTGGTTGTGCTGGATCTTCAGTGATACAAGCAGGCTTCCTCTAATTGCAATGAGAGGGGGCTGCTCCTCCTTGAGGTGTGTGGTCTCATTGTGGTGCCTTCTCTTGCTGTGGAGCACAGGCTTAGGTGTTCAGGATTGAGTAGTAGTGGCTCTGGGCCTCCAGGGTGCAGACTCAGCAGTTGTGGTGCACAGGCTTAGTTGCTCTTCAGCATGTGCAGTCTTCCCGGACCAGGGATTGAACTTGTGTCCTCTGCATTAGTAGGCAGGCTCTTAACCACCGGACCACCAACGAAGTCCCTGACGAATGTCTCTTGTGAGTAAATATGCTCCAGTTGAGTGGCATTGCCCTAGAGACTTCAGTACGCACACCTAACTTGTTCTAGTCTCCCTTGCCAGTACATTTTCTGAAGAAAGTAAGACTCTTCTAACTTGATTTCATTTGCCCCTGTCCTACCTTTTGTGCTGTTGTTGTTATATGTTTTGTGTTACATGTTCTAAACTCTAAAAAATGTTATTATTGTTGTTTCTTTAAAGAGTTAAGGTTTTTAAAAAATATTTTTCCACAAGTGTATACTCTTCAGTGCTTTTCAATTGCTCCCTATTTCCTGTGTTTCTAGCTAGGAAAATTTCCCATCTGCCTAAGGAAATTGCTATAGTACTTACATCAGTGGTGTGCTGCTGGCAACAAATTCTCTTTGTTTTTGTTTGACAAAAATATTTTTACTGTTAAGTAACTCTAGATTGGCAGGGTTTTTTTCCCCCCGAATTTAAAGAAGTCATATTACATTGTCTTCTGACTTCCATAGTGCATCACTTTTGAGTTCTATGGGAAGGAAACACCAAGATGGGATTAAAAATGCAAGGAAAATTTATTGGAGGAAAAATGCCTGTGAAAAATAAAAGAAGGAGAGGTGTAGGAAGGGAGAACCTTCAGACAACCAGGAATTTCTGTCACCTGTGAAAGATGGGAAGGAAGAAAGAATTGGGTCATAAAAGCTTCAGACTATGGAACAGTTGTAAGAAATGCTTGGCTAGACCAGTGGAGATCTCCTGAGTATAAGCTGGCTGTTAAAGAAATCCTGCATCTACTGACGTGGCCTGGTTCTAATACCTTCAACTGTACTCATTCATTGGCTGGAAGCAGCCTAGAGGGAGTATGACTTGGAGTGAAGGTTTCTGTGGATCTGAAAGTGCAGCAGCTGTCAATCAGATATGCTCCCTGCAGCAGGCTTTCTTGAAGGAATGTCTGACGAGTGCACTTCCATGGACACCACACATAGTTTCTTTAGAAAATTAGCTGTTGAGCACTTCCCCGGTGATACAGTGAATAGGAACTGCCTGCCAATGCAGGGGACACGGGTTGAATCTCTGGTCCAGGAAGATTCCACATTCTGAGATGCAACTAAGCCTGTGAGCCACAACTTCTGAGCCTGTGTGCTGCAACTTCTGAAGCCCTTGTGCCTAGAATCTGTGCTCAGCAGCAAGAGAAGCCACTGCAATGAGAAGCCCACAGACAGCAGTGGAAGATCCAGGACAACCAAAATTAAATATATATTTTTTAAAGCTTCATAAAAAAGAGTTAGGAGTCAGTCTTCTTGTTCCCAGGTGGCACTAGTGGTAAAGAATCTGCCGGCTAATGCAGAAGATATAAGAGACATGAGTTCAATCTCTAGGTCAGGAAGATCCCTTGGAGGAGGAAATGGCAACCCACTCCAGTATTCTTGCCTGAAGAATACCATGGACAGGGGAGCCTGATGGGCTACAGTCCATGGGTTGCAGAGTCAGATATGACTGAAATGACTTAGCACACACGAAGTCTTACTGTAGTTCCCTAAGACAATGGGTGTTTCTCCCTCTAGCTGCTTTTATGAATTTCTCATTGTTTTTCAATAGCTTCTGTAATATGTTCAGGTATGAGATTTTTTTTTGTATTTATCATGTTTGGGGGATTATTGAGCTTCTTGAATTGGTAGGTTTATGTCTTCCTTCATGTCTGGAAATTTCTCAGTGATATATTTTCAAATATTCTTCTGTTCCATTATCTTGCCCACCTCTTCTTTTGGGACTCCATTCCAGGTATATTACATGGAGTATGTCTCACTTTTGGACATATTCTTTATTCCCAGTTTAGTTTCTTTTTGTGGTTCAATTTGCATAGTTACTATAGACTTGCTTTTGAATTCACCAATCCTGATTTTAAAATATATACTTTTTTATTCTGAGTTTTATGTTCTGTTTGCTCTTAAGGCAGCCTAGTGAGTTCTTTGGTGATGACTTTCACCAGAGAGGTATCTTCTTTTTCCTTTGTTAGTTAGGTAAGGCTGGGGGCTAATTGCCTCAATTTAATCATGGACTGAGTTGGGGTAGGGCTGGATTTACAGTTTTAGCAAGATTCTATCAATCCCTGGTTTGTCTCTGTCCTTTAGGCATGTCCTTTCCAGGCTTTTGATTGAGAGCCTGGATTGTCTGTCTGTTCCCAGCCCTAAGAATGGCTTTTCCCTCTGGACTTTTAGTTCATCTAATTCTCTGCAGTTCTTTGATGCCTCTAACATGTTTCTTTCCTTTTGTCCATTTGTTTAAAGTTGTTGCAGCAAGAGCTTTGGCCTCTTGTGACCTCCTATCCTGTATCCAGGAGCAGAAGTGTATCTAATCTGTTATTCTTAATAATATGACAAATAATCTTATAATGCTTCATTGCATACAAATGTGCTGCAGCTATAGGACATATTCTTAGATTGAATATATGTACATTCATAATTTTAGCAGACATTGCCAAAATGCTCTCCTTAGAGACTGTACCAGTTTACACTTCCATCAGCAATATACGAAAGTGCCTGTTTCACAGTAGTGTGATGGTGGTGGCGGTTTAGTCCGTAAGTCATGTCCAACTCTTGAGACCCCGTGGACTGTAGCCCACCAGGCTCCTCTGACTGTAGCCCACTAGGCTTCTATGTCCGTAGCCCACTGGGCTTCTCTGCCCATGGGATCTCCCAGGCAAGAATACTGGAATGGGTCACCATTTCCTTCTCCAGGGGATCTTTCTGACCCAGGATTGAACCTGGGTTTCTTGCATTGCAGGTGGTCTCCTGCATTTCAGGCAGATTCCTTACCAGCTGGGCCACCAGGGAGGCTGTTACTGTGTTAACTTTGCGGGTCTTTGTGCACAGAGTGACACGGCCAGAGCTTTGCATTAAGGTTAATTCAGTGACAGTTTGATAGATGGATAGGAAAAGGCCAAGGACAAAATTTACTTACCTCATCAGTTTTGTTTTGTTGCTAATGATCTACCAAGTGAAAGCCAACTGTATTCATACTTGAACACATTTCCCAACGTTTCCTATCAGGCTTCTTTTTCAGCTGAAAAATTGATGGCTCAAAGTCCTTTGGACTTTGGGCTCAGTACGAATGTTAGATTTTTTAACGGCTACAGTAGAGTACATCTGTTTGTCACACCAGTCTCAGCATTGGAGTCAGGAACAACCAGTCTTTGTGGGGAAAAAAGAAAAAAAGAAGAAGAGAAGGGACAGAAATGGCTGTGGTTTCCCCTTAGGGCTGCAGCAGAGGAGACTATCTGGGGACAGCAAAGAACATGAGATGATGTCTCTGTTACGAAGAAATCTGTTCCTGCCTCATTCTTGGCTCAAACAGCCATAAGCCTGATAAAACAATATTGCATGTTAGTTTCAGGAATGTAACTCAGCCATTTCAGTGTTTCCTTTCTGGGTCTCTGTGGACTGCTAACCCTCACTTTAACAGTAAGGCTATATTATCCTCATTTTCTCCGGTCATCACTCGGCTGTTTTTCTTTCTCCTGGGTTCAGTGAGTCATTTCCTCAAGTCTTCCCTGGTTTGGCTTCAGAAATTTAGGATAATCATCAAGAGCTGTCCTCTTCTCCCCTTCAGGCTTAAATTCCTCTCTGTTCGAGACCTTTCGCTTCCCAGTGTGTGAGGTGGGTGGGCTCCAGCTAATATCCTTCCTTAAATCCTGGTGTGTGTGCTAGAGAGAGCCTGACAGACTGATTGGGAGAAAGACGTAACAAAATGAAGGTGCAGAGAGAGACAGAGAGGCAGACTCATGACTCATCCAAATTGCTGATATAGATGCATTGTTAAAATATATAAACTCGTGGAAATTTCTTTCAGACAAACATGACAACTTTAAATGCTTTGTGAGGAACATCACTTAGTTTCCGTTCTGCCTTCTTGGTATTTGTGTTCTTTTACCTGATGTAGTTAAGCACTCGAGTCCTGAAGTGAGACAGATCTGGGTTCAAATATTGAAACTACCACCTCCGAGCTTTCTGACCATTGGCAAGTTATTTGACTTGCATGTGTTTTCATTTTCTTTTTTAAAATTTTATTTTTATTTTTGGCTGTTCTGGATCTTTGTTGCGGTGTGCGGCTTAGTTGCCCTGTGGCATGTGGGATCGACTGCAGTTCCCTGACCAGGGACTGAACTCACGTCCCTTGCATTGGAAGGCAGATTTTTAACCACCGGACCACCAAGGAAGTCCCTGTTTTCATTTTTCTTGTCTGTAAACATGGAGAGCATCTAGTGTGTGTTGCAGAGGACTGGTGGAACAATTAAGTGAGGAAAGTCACATAGGAAGTACTTCATAAGTTGTAGCAATTATTATTATCATTTCTATGGGGAATTTAATTTATGCCCACTATTGGCTCATGTTTTTCTGTTCACGTGGTATTTAATAAATACCTAGGTCTAGATCAGATTTTGCCAAACTGCAGCCTACTGGGCAAGACTGGCCCACACCTTGTATTTTAAATAAAGTTTTATTGGAATAAAGCGATAATCATGTGTGTCTATTTTGTCTATGGCTGTTTTGCTCTATTGTGGCAGAGTTGAGTATTATAACAGAGATCATATAACCCTCAATACCAAAAATATTCACCAGATGGCCCTTAATAGAAAAAGTTTGTCAACTCCTGACCTGGTCATATTTTAAGTGTAAATAAATAAATAGATGTGGACAAACTCATAATTCTGTGTCTCAGTTTCTCTAACTGAAAAATGCATATATTAGATAAGATGACTCCTAAATAGGATCTTTCTAGAACTATTTGGCTGTTCATTGTATCTTGTGAAATCTGGGAATTTGCAGTTGGTATGTTCTTTCTGGTGGGCTTTTCTATAAGCTAGGGAGAGAGAAAAAGCAGAAAATAACCCTAAGTAACTTAGATGTCAAATATCAAAGTAAATCATGAGAAGTGATTTATTTCAGAGAGGAGGAGGCAGTTTTCTGAGGTTTTCACTTTTTTCCTGCAGCCAGGTGCAGGAGATCTTGGTAACCACTGGGCCCCTTTCTGGCTGAGTTAACAATTTTCCCAATTCTTTGGCTTAAAAAAAAGATCATTCTTTCTGTCTCCCCACTGCCTGCTCTCCATACCACTTCCTCTTTAGGTTGGCCCCCGGCTTTTTGTCTCCCTCTAGCCTGACTTATTCTCCAGTGGTTTCTCAGTCCTCGGTTCTCCACTCCCTCCCCGAAATGTGATGAAGGCAGGCTGCCAAATCTCCCGGCCTCCCTCTGCTACGCCAACTGTCCTGCTTCCAGCAGGGCCTCCAGCTCAGGGCCTGAACTCCAAGCAGCAGGGGGACCAGCAAGTCCTAAAAGGGAAACACCACCAACCAGTAATCTTATGTCCTTTGAACTTTGGGGTTGGGAAGCAGAGAAAGCTGGGGAATGTTTGACAATTTCCATTGATTACCTAGAGAACAGCCTTAGACAATGGGTCAGGACTTTGTCTCAGCTCTGCCCCGAACACAGTGCAGGGTCCTTGGGTTAGTCCCTTATCTTCCTTGAGTCTCAGTTTTTCTGTGTAAAATAATAATAATTTCTTCCATGCTTTCCTCACAGGGCTTTATGCGGTCACATGTATGGTGAAAGAGCTGTTTTTTTTTTTTAAATAAATATTTGATATTTACATTTTTTCCAATTCAGAATTACCTCATGATCAGTGAATAATAACTCAGCCATCAAAAAGAATGAAATAATGCCATTTGTAGCATCATGGATGGACCTGGAGATGATCATACTAAGCGAAGTAAGTCAGACAGAGAAAGATTAATCCATATGATATCACTTATATGTGAAATCTAAAATATAATACAAATTAACATATCTAGGAAACAAAAATACACTCACGGATAAGAGAACAGACTTTGGTTGCCAAAAGGGAGGGAAGGATTGGGAGTTTGGAATTGTGCTGTGTGCTAAGTCGTTTCAGTCATGTCCAACTCTTTGCAACCCTATGGACTGTAGCCTGCCAGGCTCCTCTGTCCATGGCATTTCCAGGCAAGAATACTGGAGTGGGTTGCCATACCCTTTTCCAGGGGATCTTCCCGACCCAGGGATCGAACCCTCATCTCTTATGTCTCCTGCCTTGGCAGGTGGGTTCTTTACCACAAGTGCCACCTGTGAAGCACCTTGGAATTAGCAGAGGCAAACTATTACATATATGATGGATAAACAACAAGCACAGGGAACTATATTCACTATTTTGTGAGAAACCATAATGGAAAAGAATATGAAAAAAAATTACCTGATGCTTATTGCTATAAGAACATCTGTCCTTATTTTTTTTTTTGGCTGCACCAGGTCTTAGTTGCAGCATGTGGGATCTTTAGTTGGGGAGTGTGAACTTAGTTGCAGCATAAGGAATCTAATTCCCTGACCCGGGATCCAAACTGGGCCCCTTGCGCTGGGAGCATGGAGTCTTAGCCACTGGACCATCCGGGAAGTCCCAGAACATCTGTCATTTTATGGCCTCCCCCGCAGCATCCACCATCCTTCATTATAGAACCCTGATTTCCTTTGGGAGAGTCAGCCTACAACCATTGAGCATCATCTTGCTGATGTAAAAAAATCCAGCTGCCTGTGCTCTTGAAGGCCCACATTGCTTCTTTCTTTCTTTTTCTTTTTACATTTTTGTTACAGTATAGTTGGTTTACAATGTTGTGTTAGTTTCTGCTGTACAGTAAAGCGAGTCAGTTATACATATATCCACTCTATTTGAGATTCTTTTCCCGTTGAGGTCACTAGAGAGTGTTATGTAGAGCCCTGTGCTATATAGTAGGTCCTTATTAGTTATCTGTTTTATATGCAGTGGTGTGTACATGTCAGTCCCAATCTCCCAGTTTATTCCTTCCTCCTTTCCCCCTCTGGTAACCATAAGTCTGTTTTCTACATCTGTGACTCTATTTCTGTTTTGTAAAAAAGTTCATTTGTATCATTTCTTTAGATTCCACATATAAATGACATCATTTGATATTTGTCTTTCTCTGTCTGATTTTACTTGGTATGATCATCTCTTGGTTCATCCATGTTGCTGCAGATGGTGTTATTTGGTTCTTGTAATAACAAATTCCACTTGCTGAGTAATATTCCATTGTAGATACGTACCACGTCTTCTTGATCCATTCTTCTCTCAGTGGACATTTAGGTTGCTTCCAAGTCTTGGCTATTGTAAATAGTCCTGACATGAACATCGGGTGCAGATTGTTTCTCTCCTAGCCAGAAGGTATGCAGTGGCTTCAGCTCAGTCCACAGAAGCTCCTTCCTGGGGTTTTGATTTTGAGTGTGTGAAATAGTCAGTGAAGGGGTTGGTGTTCTTTTATCCTAGCAGCAACATCCCTACCACGCTCTCCACTACAAAACCATTCCAACTTTAATTCCTGATTTCTAAGCCCCTGAGGAGAAGGCAATGGCACCCCACTCCAGTACTCTTGCCTGGCAAATCCCATGGATGGAGGAGCCTGGTGGGCTGCAGTCCATGGGGTCTCTAAGAGTTGGACACGACTGAGCGACTTCTCTTTCCCTTTTCACTTTCATGCATTAGAGAAGGAAATGGCAACCCACTCCAGTGTTCTTGCCTGGAGAATACCAGGGATGGCGGAGCCTGGTGGGCTGCCGTCTCTGGGGTCACACAGAGTCGGACACGACTGAAGCGACTTAGCAGCAAGCCCCTGACGCTAAATTGGTTTCTGCCTGTTTCCGATTGGAGGCCTAGTTCTCCAATTTTCCTACATTTATTTCCATAAATTTCATTTCAGTTGGCCAAAATTTATTTCTGTTACCTGTAATCAAAAACCTCAAATAGCACACATGTTGAGAACCATTTATGGAGCTCTTATTATATGTAGGGCCGTGTACTTAGGGCTTTGCATCATTATTTAATTTAACCTTCCTGGGACTACCTTGATGGTCCAATAGCTAAGACTTCACAGGGAACTAGATCCTGCATGCTGTAACTAGGGATCAGTGTGCCACAGCTAAGACTTGGCACAGTCCAATAAATAAATTTTAACAATTAAACCTTCAAAGAGCTGCATATTATTTCTTAGTAACATGAGGAAGTTGAGGCTCTGAGAGGCTGGATAGCCTACCCACATTTCTGTAAGGAGCAAGTGACAGAACTGGGTATTGGAATGAAGATGTCTTTGACTCTAAACATTTTAACCTTGATACTATCTGAAAATGGTATAAAAGCGAGCATTGTGTTTTGTAGCATGTATTTCTGGGTTAGAAATTTATTATGAACTCCTCTATGTCAGTAATATTCTTGAAAAATATGACTTATGATGACTACCTAATAGTCCATCATTTGAGGTTTCAAAAATTTTTTTGTTATTTATTTGGCTGCATCAAGTGTTGGTTGTGGCAGGCAGGATTCTGTTTGCAGCAAGCAGGCTCTTCATTGCAATGGGAGAGCTTATTGACATGTCGAATCTTAGTTCCCCCATCAGGGATTGAACCCCATTCCCTGCATTGGAAGGCAGATTCTTAATCACTGGACCACCAGGGAAGTCCCCGTCATTTGGATTCACTTGCACTTACCTAACGAAATTCATATTGGTTGAATTATAAAATGCACTTAGTGAATATCCTTAAGCTTTACTTTTTGTGTCTGTATCTATCTTAAATTTTCTCCTTAAGATAAGTTCTTAGATGTGAAACTTCTGGGTTTAAAATTCCTGCATAATATTAAGAATTTTGATGCATATCGACAAAATGCCCATCAGAGAAATCTTATCAAATTTTGTTCCCCTAGCAATGTGTTTAGATACCAATAAAAGGGCTTTTTCAATGGGGAAAAGTGCTGAAAAGATACAAAGAGCTCATAAACTAATGCCCTTCTTATTTTTAAAAACGGAAAAATGCATTTGTAAGTTATATCTACTACAGGGAAATCATAAAGAAATAAAAAAAAAAGTAAGGGTCCAAACTTAAGATATAACTTGAAATGAAATTAGTATTCAAAGTATAGGCATTGGGTTCCTATATAGATGCTTGGAGAAAGGGAATGGCTTTGATTTTGAGGGTTTTTTTTTTAAAAGAGTGAAATCAAAGAGGGAGGCAAGGGGATGATGGTGATGATGATGATGGAGAGGAGGAGGGAGGGGTAGATGATCCCACAATGCATCTGTGGTGGTCATAGTAGATGCTTAGATTTTCTTTATTTCTGAGACTTTGCCTCTGCATTCCTGCAAGAGACAAAGCAAGTGAGGTTTGTCCCCAGGCTTTTGGTAGCCCCTGTGGTAAGAAGGCAACTGGGCCACCCAGACGTACATATTTGAGGTAATAAATAGAGATCAAAGCGGTATGACTTAAAGGGAACAAAACTCTTCTCCTCACATACAGTCCTTTTTCTTCCTGCATAAATACACATTGGTTTCTTTTGTAAGAATGCCTACATTAAGATGAAAAGCTGACATCTGAAAATTTTATTGCCCACCATGAAAACTCTAGCTATAATTACATCATAAATTTTTATTCTAATCGTTTAGCAAGATCTAAGAGAATGAGATATAGGACTGAATTGTTTTCAAAGGGACAGGGGAGCTAGAAAAGTTAAAATTATCATAGTGAAGAAAAGATACCTTTGGGAAGTTTTGGAGACATTTGGGAAACAAGTGGGAGCTTGAGGCTTTGGGGAACCTGGGATGAGGATATGAAGAGCCATCGATAGATAGGAAGTAGGATGGGCAATAGGGAGAACTAGGAACAAACTCTGCGCTGTTTGATAGAGTAGTACAGGTAGGCTGTAGCCGATACAAGCAGTGTGCCAGGGTTCCATGTGAGAAGGAAGGCATACAGCACCTCAGTGTATTTCATTGATTTTAGGATCCAGTTCAGTATATCTGAAAGTGGGATGCATCTTATACTCTGTGGTGTGTCATTTGGCAGCATTTTTTAAAACTAATGGAACATAAAAAATTGTGCATATTAAAATCTATGATGTCTTCAACTTTTGTGTGTGATGTGTGTGTGTGTGTGAGAGAGGGTACTGTTCATAACAGGAAATATCTGACTATTTACTCCATTTAAATATTGACTAGTTACTCCATTTACAGTGATAGTTGCTATCCTCATGGTTTTCATTTATTTTTTTCTTTTTTAAAAAGAACCTTGCAGGTTACTGAACCTGATATTCTACTGAAGAGGACATGGCTCTGAGGCATTAGGTGGCTTTGTTCCCCCTCCTCCTCTTCTCCTTTTTCTCCTCCTCCCCATCCTCTGCTTCCTCCTCTTCCTCTCCCTCCTCCTACTCCTTCTTCTCTCCACTCTGTCTCACACTTTAAATGGCTGTGGGGCATGATAACATGGTGAATTCAGTTGTCCCTTTGAATGACGAGGTTGCCTCTTGCCTTCTCAGCTACGGAAGGGACGCCTATACGGTGTTCTCTCCCTTCACTTGGGGAATCAGTCAGAGATGTGTTTGTTATTTAAGTGTAGCTTTGGGTTCAGGTCGGCCTGGATGAAGCAGACTGGGGAAGCCCCTTCCCCTCCATCAAGCATTGTATTACAAGTCTCTCACCATTATAGCAAAGTTATTCTCTATACATTATCAGCCAGTCATTATCAGTCAGCTGCTCAGTCATGTCCTACTCTTCACGACCCCATGGACTGCAGCATGCCAGGCTTCCCTGTCCATCACCAAATCCTGGAGCTTACTCAAATGCATGTCCATTGAGTTGGTGATGCCATCCAACCATCTCATCCTCTGTCATCCCCTTCTCCTCCTGCCTTCAGTCTTTCCCAGCATAAGTGTCTTTCCAGTGAGTCAGTTCTCCGCATCAGGTGGCCGAAGTATTGGACTTTCAGCTTCAGCATCAGTTCTTCCAATGAATATTCAGGACTGATTTCCTTTAGGATTGACTGGTTTGATCTCCTTGCAGTCCAAGGGACTCTCAAGAGTTTTCTCCAACAGTTCAAAAGCATCAATTCTTTGGCGTTCGGCTTTCTTTATGGTCTGACTCTCACATTCATTCACGACTACTGGAAAAACCATAGCTTTGACTAGATGGACCTTTGTCGGCAAATTATGTCTCTGCTTTTTAATATGCTATCTAGGTTTGTCATAACCTTCTTCCAAGGAGCAAGCATCTTTTAATTTACTGGCTGCAATCACCATCTGCAGTGATTTTGGAGCCCAAGAAAATAAAGTCTGTTACTGTTTCCATTGTTTCCACATCTATTTGCCATGAAGTGATGGGACTGGATGCCATGACCTTAGTTTTCTGAATGTTGAGTTTTAAGCCAGCTTTTTCACTCTCCTCTTTCACTTTCATCAAGAGCCTCTTTAGTTTCTCTTTGCCTTCTGCCATAAGGGTGGTGTCATCTGTATATCTGAGGTTATTGATATTTTTCCCGGCAGTCTTGATTCCAGCTTGTGCTTCATCCAGCCCAGCATTTTGCATGATGTACTCTGCATATAAATTAAATAAGCAGGGTGACGATATACAGCCTTGACATACTCCTTTCCCAGTTTGGAACCAGTCTATTGTTCCATGTTCAGTTCTAACTGTTGCTTCTTGACCTGCATACAGATTTTTAAGGGGCAGGTAAGGTGGTTTGGTATTTCCATCTCTTTAAGAATTTTTCACACAGTCAAGGCTTTGGTGTGGTCAATAAAGCAGAAGTAGATGTTTTTCTGGAACTCTCTTGCTTTTTTAATGATCCAATGTATGTTGGCAATTTGATCTCTGGTTCCTCTGCCTTTTCTAAATTCAACTTGAACTTCTGGAAGTTCTTGGTTCACATATTGTTGAAGCCTCACTTGGAGAATTTTGAGCATTGCTTTACTAGTGTGTGAGATGAGTGCAATTGTGTGGTAGTTGGAATATTCTTTGGCATTGCCTTTCTTTGGGATTGGAGTGAAAACTGCCCTTTTCCAGTCCTGTGGCCCCTGCTGAGTTTTCCAAATTTGCTGGCATATTGAGTGCAGCACTTTCACAGCATCATCTTTTAGGATTTGAAATAGCTCAGCTGGAATTCCATCACTCAAGCTATAAATTATAGCTTTTAATATTAATTCATGATAAATGTGTGATTTTGAGTTGTTACTCTCCCAAGAGTGTTTTGTATTCTTCACTTCAGTTTATTTTTGCAAAGTGTAATGACCCTTCTTATATTGAAAGAAGTTCAGTGAAGTCATTTCATGAAGTACGTTGAAGAGGAGGAGAGGAGAAATGTCCTTTCATCCCCTTTCTCTCCTCCTTCCATTTTTAGTTAAGGCGGATCCTAAACATTTCCCCTGGTTCTGAATGCCCTCTTAGTGACCCTCCCAGTGTTGTATACATGATTGTATGCATGATGATTGCGTCCTTATCTTCCCAAAGACTCCTCCCATTCTACACCTTTGAAAGCAGCGAATCTTTCTGTTTCTTCTTTCCTACCTACTTTGCTTCCTTCCTTTCTTTCTTCTCATTCTTTCTTTCTTTTTTTCCCCTCTTTTACTACCACCTCTTTTCTTTCTGCTGATAGTAATGCCTTGACACTCCAGTCAAACTCCATTTCAGATATTTCCACCTCGGACAACTCTCTTCCATTCTCAAATCCTCTTTAGTTCTCTCTCTTTTCCCACGTTTGTATAATAAAATATACTCTTCTATTTGTGAATCCCCAAATGACTATGATCATAAATCTGAAGTATAGGAGGCAACAATATCCAGGAAAAGGAAGCTGTAAAGATTCTTGTCTTTTTATTGCTTTTATTCAGATTATAAAAATAATACAGGGTGGCTTAAAAAATTTGAAGGATATAAAAATGTATGAAAGGGAGAGAGTCTCATCTAACCTTGCCTTGAAGAGGCAACCACTGATAACAGTTTGGGGCATATTGGTTCTGGTTTTTTTTTTTTTCCTAATTTTAAAGTATATTTAGGCATAATGGAGAAGAGTTGGTTTCCTGAAACTCTTAAAAGCCTTTGAAAATACCCAGACTCGCTCTTTGGAATCTGCCTTAAACCTCCAATAAAATCTGGTCTTCCTCAAACTGAACATTCAAAATACATAAAAAGAATTCTTAATTTATTATTTTGTTTAATAACTACCATTGCTAAAGTATTGTATTGCACTATTTTCTTAATAAACAAAGTGGGGTTCAGATTCATGATGGGTAAAACAGGCCTAATCTTGAAACTTGGCAACCACTAAAATATTATTTCTGTAAGAAAATGTGTACTGACAAACTTTGGGAAGATAAGTTGGGAACAGTGAGTATTTACTTCAAGTGAATGAAGCCTTTGGTCAGAAGCTTGCTAAAAAGGACCAGACTTGGACCAAATTTCACTTCATTAGGTGGTAAAGAAAACCTGTCTTAGGATCCAGCTCTGGCTTAGATGAGAAAACCTTGGGCAAGTCATTGAACTTTGGTTGTTTGGATCTCACTATTAATAGGTAATATTGCAGCAGATATCATCTGTATGCGTGAACATGACACTGAGACTGCCAGGAAGGCAACAAATAATGCCTTGAGAATGGAAAAGTGGGACTGTTTTGTTTTCAAAAAAAGTTCAGTGGAGTTATTTTGCGTGCGTGCGTGCTCAGTCGTGTCCAAGTTATTTTAGAGGAAAAAAAAGTTGACTTTAGGCCTGAAACTAGCAAAGGGCAGCAAATTAAGAACAGCTGAGTCAAACAGGCAGTGAAAGTGAAAACCGGGGAACCGAGGCTATTCCAAGACTTTTCAAAGGCAGCAGGGTCTGCATTCTTATGCTCCCCTCTGTACATTGCTCTCTCATAATTTTGACTTCAGGGTGATGGCTCTGGCTGTGCGCTTGACTTTGAGCCATGTTTTAATGTCTTGAAACTTGTCTTCCCCAGTTTTTCAGTGTCCCCATGTCAAATTCTCAGAATGGAAAAATGTGATTGGCCCAGGTTATGTCAAATGTCCTTCATCGTCCGATAAACTGTAATTGGAGATTCAGTTGGGGTGGAGGGTTGGGACCAGATTCTCTTAGAAAAAGCTGTGCAGTAGTGGCTGCCATCTTTGACATGAGGGCGAAAAGTGGGGCTTTGTAACTTCTAAATTAGCGACTTTTATTTCAACTTTATTTTAACTTTATTCAGTTAAAAAAATACTCAAACCTCTTCAGTTCTAAAGACACACTTTTTCATAAGTTAATGTATCTAATATCTAGACACACCTCAAAATCACTGTTCATGTCATGAGGTATTATGTAGTATTTCTTCTTCTTCCTCCCCCATAGCCAAAAACTATCATTAAACTGGTGAGTTTTTTTAAAACTGAGGAAATACTGCATATCTTATCCACAGGACATCCATTGCTTTCTGTAGAGGACATAATAAAGTTGCTACTACATATGGAGCAGGGTTGGAAGATAGGAAAATATTACAGTGTCTTCTTTCCACCACATTTTAAATCCTGCATGGAAAGAAAAGGGAGGCTGTTTTCCTCTTTGCTGTAAGAGATGAAGTCCATTAAAGATTCTGAGGTGGTCTCAGGATTTATAGCCCTGAGAAGCAAACATTTATTTTAGAGAATAATAACTATCAGTGCTGACTGAGCAGGAAGCCGACACTAGAGCACGTGTGGGCACAAAATGTAGCTTTGTATGCAACCAAATTCCAGGCAATTGCCTCGTCTAATTCAGGCAGATTTTTTTTTTTTAAATGCTTCCTTTGGAACTGAAGTTCTTTCTACTTGGTTTCAGCCCAAAGGTGAGCATTTTTTTTTGAGAAGGTTAAATCTTTTCAGATGTTTTTGAGGTGTACAAAGAGGAAAAGCTAAACCATCTTCTATTATGCACGCTTCTCGCTTCCATTACCCAAATGGGTTTGAACTTTACTATTTTTATTCTGAGAGTCCCATGATCTGCTCAAAAAGTAGCTTATGGAAAAAAAAAGTTCTTCTCAAATCAGTCCTGAAAATAGCTACTTTAATATTTGCTTAGACAAGTAAACTTTTGAAACTGTGAGAGGTACATATCAGGCCTATATATAGAAACTCATCAACTGGAAAACTGGCAGATAGAATCTGTTGAAATCCAGGAAAAAAACTTGAATCAAGTCTTAAAAAATAATTAACCTTGAAAGCACCCATAAATTGGGAAAATGGAGCCTTCAAATGAATTACTGAGACTGCCTGTATAGTGGATCAGCTTTGATGCTCATTACCTGCATGTGGTTGGTTAAATTGCTTTCCCTTTCTGTGCTTTAGGTTTCTCATTTATAAGAGTGTCATCATAAAAGAACTTACTTCAAAAGACTGTTGTGAGCAATAAGTCAGATAATAAACCCAAAGCACATAGAACAGTGAGTGGCACATTATAAGCTATCAATAAATGTTTTCTATTCATTACACAGAGACCACCTTAAGATAGCTACAAATACCATTTAATTAAGAAATCAAGGGACTTTACTGGTGATTCAGTTGTTAAGACTCCGAGCTTGCAATGCAGGAGGTGTGGGTTCCATCCCTGATCAGAAAACTAGATCCCACATTCTGCATGGTGTGGCAAAATAAACAAATTCTTACTATAGTCCTATAAAGTAAAAAAAAAAAAAAAGAAAATATTGCCATTTTAGTGATTACTTGGTGTTTCAACTCATTATTTTCAAACTCAGTGGAAGTTTTTTCTTATTTCATTTCAGTTCAGTTCATTTCAGTTGCTCAGTCGTGTCCAACTCTTTGTGACCCCATGAATCGCAGCACACCAGGCCTCCCTGTCCATTACCAACTGCCGGAGTTCACTCAGACTCATGTCCATCGAGTCAGTGATGCCATCCAGCCATCTCATCCTCTGTCATCCCCTTCTCCTCCTGCCCTCAATCCCTCCCAGCATCAGAGTCTTTTCCAATGAGTCAACTCTTCACATGAGGTGGCCAAAGTACTGGAGTTTCAGCTTTAGCATCATTTCCTCCAAAGAAATCCCAGGGCTGATTTCCTTCAGAATGGACTGGTTGGATCTCCTTGCAGTCCAAGGGACTCTCAAGAGTCTTCTCCAACACCACAGTTCAAAAGCATCAATTCTTCGGTGCTCAGCTTTCTTCACAGTCCAACTCTCACATCCATACATGACCACTGGAAAAACCATAGCCTTGACTAGATGGACCTTAGTCGGCAAAGTAATGTCTCTGCTTTTGAATATGCTATCTAGGTTGGTCATAACTTTTCTTCCAAGGAGTAAGTGTCTTTTAATTTCATGGCTGCAGTCACCATCTGCAGTGATTTTGGAGCCCCCCAAAATAAAGTCTGGCACTGTTTCCACTGTTTCCCTATTTCCCATGAAGTGATGGGACCGGATGCCATGATCTTCGTTTTCTGAATGTTGAGCTTTAAGCCAACTTTTTCACTCTCCTCTTTCACTTTCATCAAGAGGCCTTTTAGTTCCTCTTCACTTTCTGCCATAAGGGTGGTGTCATCTGCATATCTGAGGTTATTGATATTTCTCCCGGCAATCTTGATTTTAACTTGTGCTTCTTCCAGCCCAGCATTTCTCATGATGTACTCTGCATATAAGTTAAATAAGCAGGGTGACAATATACAGCCTTGACGTACTCCTTTTCCTATTTGGAACCAGTCTGTTGTTCCATGTCCAGTCCTAACTGTTGCTTCCTGACCTGCATATATGTTTCTCAAGAGGCAGGTTAGGTGGTCTGGTATTCCCATCTCTTTCAGAATTTTCCACTGTTTATTGTGATCCACACAGTCAAAGGCTATGGCATAGTCAATAAAGCAGAAATAGATGTTTTTCTGGAACTCTCTTGCTTTTTCCATGATCCAGCCGATGTTGGCAATTTGATCTCTGGTTCCTCTGCCTTTTCTAAAACCAGCTTGAACATCAGGAAGTTCACAGTTCACGTATTGCTGAAGCCTGGCTTGGAGAATTTTGAGCATTATGTTACTAGTGTGTGAGATGAGTGCAATTGTGCAGTAGTTTGAGCATTCTCTGGCATTGCCTTTCTGTGGGATTGGAATGAAAACTGACCTTTTCCAGTCCTGTGGGCACTGCTGAGTTTTCCAAATTTGCTGGCATATTGAGTGCAGCACTTTCACAGCAATATCTTTCAGGATTTGAAATAGCTCAACTGGAATTCCATTAGGTGACTTCAAAAAAATTTTTTTGAACATGCAACCTGCCAAATGCAGATAGATTTTACCGTTGGAAACGGGGCAGATTCTGAATATGAGCATTCACTCTGCATAGTAAAAATTCCATGCTACTCACTAGACTGCACATTTGGAGGTGCTCTCCTGACACTGGATATGTCTCTGGAAAAACAAAAGATGACTCGCAGAATTAGTAGACTCTGTTGGCTTCCCGCAGGCCCTCTCATCCCATCCACACCCCACCCCACCAGTGTTAGCTTTGCCTAAGAACCATTCAGTGTGGGGTATCACTGATGCCATCAACAGTTTTTAAATGATTTAATATATTTATTTTGTATGTTGCTAATGGATTCCTGATTTTTTAATTTCAATTTGGTAAGCTGGCTCCACATTTACCATCAGTGACCATTTCACAGAGTGCCTTGAAACAAGGCAGACACTGTTCCGTGTATAATAAGTGAAGGACAGATTTCCCACTGTAGATGACATGTTCCCGAAATTTGTGCTGTAGACTAGTTTTTTTATAAACTGAATATTTATCATTGTGCCTTTTTGAGGAATTATAATTTCAGGTACCTTTTTACTTGTCTGTAGATATTTAACACTTAAGGTTTAAGTGTTTCTTCCCTCTTTCTATTTCACAACTTGCAAACACCTCCCTCTTCTCTATCAAGAAATTCATGGTTTGTGGGCATCTCTTTTGAATAATCAGTGCCAGCCCCTCCACCCTGTATACTTCTTGCAGATTTTAATTCCCAAGGATAGGTTGTCTTCAAGTCAGAGCATACTTACAGATATGTTTACTTCAACATTTAAAAGCAGATAGAAAATAAATTTCAAAGGTAGATAGTATCTCTTAATTGAAACATTGTGTTTCTAAACTATATATCATTTAGCCAAATAATATTGTAAAACATATGGCTTCCCTGGTGGCTCAGACAGTAAAGAATCTGCCTGCAGTTTGGGAGACCTGGGTTCGATCCCTGGGTTGGGAAGATCCCATGAAAGAGGGCATGCCAGCCCACTCCAGTATTCTTGCCTGGAGAATCCCCATGGGCAGAGGGAGCCTGGCAGGCTACAGTCCATGGAGTTGCAAAGAGTCAGACATGATGGAGTGACTAAGCACATTAAAATATATAGCTTTTAAAATAATTAAATGCCCATGATATGTTATAATTTTAGTTATCAGAAACTTTAATATGAAATTTCTTATGCTGAATATTCTTAATAAACCATTTTAAACTTAAGAAAAGAAGGTAGATGATGTCTCAAATTTTATAATCCTGAAATGAGTGATTAGAAATAGTATCAAGCCTAAGAAAATGAAGGATGAAACTTTTGGGTTAAATCTCTTAAATGTAACAAAAACCCTTGTTACATTTATGACTCAAAAGCCAAAGTATCTATTTTCCTTCAGCATAAATAATATGTGTTGGCTAGCTGGGAATGGTTGTAATTATGTGGTATACAATAAAGGGTTCCATAGATGCCAAAAACAGAAAAATGGGTGAACCAGACCAGAAATCATGTATTGGGTAAACAGCTTCCCAGACAAATGAATTTAGCTGATTTTAAAAAAGCAGTTTCTTTTACTTTCAGTTTTATGATCTTTATGGATAGATCCAAATTCATTACTTAAAAATTGAGGTACAAGTGTTAGTATCATATATTTCATTCCATGAAACAGTGTAGTCACATATTTAACAGAATGAATGGACTTACTTTGGGATATTACTTTTAGGACTTTAAATACCAAGCAACCTAAAGCTAACCTTTGTACAAGTTATAAAATAGAGTAGGGAGCTACTTTCTTGATTGATATCCTGAGATTTGTTTTTGTTTTTGTTTTGGTTTCATCTTGGGAGAAAAATGTAATTCAACTTAAATTTTAATTCAACTTTAAATTCTCTCTGGTAGGAAGATGCACAATATTTTTAAAATTTATTCTTAATTGGTAGATAATTGCTTTACAATATGGTCTGATATTTTTTAATTTATAGTATTTTTCACCCAGAGATAGTCACTCTTAATTGTTATCGTCAGTATATATATATATACACAACCTCTTATTCCCTCATCATTTACAATCCAGATTTTAAAGGGATAGCATGTCTGGAGAAATATCAATAACCTCAGATATGCAGATAACACCACCCTTATGGCAGAAAGTGAAGAGGAACTAAAAAGCCTCTTGATGAAAGTGAAAGAGGAGAGTGAAAAAGTTGGCTTAAAGCTCAACATTCAGAAAACGAAGATCATGGCATCTGGTCCCATCACTTCAAGGGAAATAGAAGGGGAAACAGTGGAAACAGTGTCAGACTTTATTTTGGGGGGCTCCAAAATCACTGCAGATGGTGACTGCAGCCATGAAATTAAAAGACGCTTACTCCTTGGAAGAAAAGTTATGACCAACCTAGATAGCATATTCAAAAGCAGAGACATTACTTTGCCAACAAAGGTCCGTCTAGTCAAGGCTATGGTTTTTCCAGTGGTCATGTATGGATGTGAGAGTTGGACTGTGAAGAAGGCTGAATGCCAAAGAATTGATGCTTTTGAACTGTGGTGTTGGAGAAGACTCTTAAGGGTCCCTTGGACTGCAAGGAGATCCAACCAGTCCATTCTGAAGGAGATCAGCCCTGGGATTTCTTTGGAAGGAATGATGCTGAAGCTGAAACTCCAGTACTTTGGCCACATCATGCGAAGAGTTGACTCATTGGAAAAGACTGATGCTGGGAGGGATTGGGGACAGGAAGAGAAGGGGACGACCGAGGATGAGATGGCTGGATGGCATCACCAACTCGATGGATGTGAGTCTGAGTGAACTCCGAGAGTTGGTGATGGACAGGGAGGCCTGGCTTGCTGTGATTCATGGGGTGGCAAAGAGTCGGACACGACTGAGTGACTGAACTGAACTGAATGTAATACCATGAGAATTGTTCTGAAAGCAACTTTTTAACCTAACAGTATATATCATAGACATGTTTCCATGTCAGTCTTCAGAAGTTCTGGCATTTCTTATTTATGTAAAGGTTCCAGTAAGTCCAAAAGAATTGATGACTTTGGAGGCATCCATTTACTGTAGACCTGCCAAAGACATTGCCATTGAGATGTTTTCAAAACAGTTTTATGAGAAGTGGACGTGAATAAGTGGGAGCTGGACCTTTAGGTTGTTGTTGTTGTTGTTTAGTTGCTGAGTTGTGTCTGACTCTTTGTGACTCCATGGACTGTAGCCCACCAGGGTCCTCTGTCCACAGGATTTCCCAGACAAGAATACAGGAGTGGGTTGCCATTTCCTTCTCCAGGGAATCTTCCCAACCCAGGGATTGAACCCACATCTGCTTGGCAAGCAGATTCTTTACCACTGAGCCACCTGGGGATGTCCAAGAATGGATTGTACTAATAGATTGATGTGTGACAATGTTTAATGTCCTGTTTGAGGATTCCTTTGCTGTGGCACTAAACGCCTGCTTTAGCTGGTAAAGAAGTACTTGGCTAAAGATAAATGGGACCCCTATTTGCAGTTACAGTCTGTTGGAGGGGAACCAGATATCCTTGTTTCCTTATCTGTGAATGATATATTAACCAAACAAGACATCAGATTCCAGTCAAGAAAACAAACAAGCAAAAAACAAGTTATTTTTAACAAAGGTAATTTTTTTGACCATCTTATTCAATAGGTATTTTACTTGTTGACAGTCCACTGGAGCACTCCACTAATAATTTTTCATACATTTTACATTTAATCATCATGACAATTCTGTAACCTAAAGTATTCTTCATATTTATTTATTTGAGTTTCAGGTATACCACATAGTGACTCAATATTTTTATAGATTATACTCCATTTAAAGGTATTATAAAATATTGTTTAAATTCTCTGTGCTGTACAATGTATCCTTGTAGCTGACTTATTTTATACATAGTCATTTGTACCTCTTAATCTCCTTCATCTATCCTGCCCTTCCTAGCTTCCCTCTCCCCCTAGTCCTCCCTGGAACCACAGAGGCTACCCAGGGAGTCACGGGGCTAGTGCTGGCTGGTAGATGGTTCCACTGGTAGGTGGTTCCACTGGTAGGTGGAACTTCATCCTCTTATCCTGGCTACCATGCTGGGGTCCAGGTGATGGTGTTCCCTCTGGTGAACAGGACTGTGCCCTAGAGTGGGTGTGGGCTCAGGGGGGTCTGAAAGCAGCCAGCCCACTGGGGGATGGGGTGTGTCCCTGCACGGCTAATTGCTTGGCCTGGGGCGTCCCAGTACTGGGAGGACAGACTGGTGAGTGGGGCCGGGTCCTGGTGCTAATAAGCTAGAGGGAGGATTCCAGAATGAATTGAGCCAGCACTACCGTCCATGTGGTAGAAGGAGCTCCTCAAAATGGCTAATGCCAGTATCTATGTCTCCAGGGTGAGCTCCAGTTGCTTCCTGCTTATCTGGGAGCCTCTCCAAGATCAGCAAGTAGGTATGACCCAGGCTCCTTTCAAATGTCCTGGAGCATGTGAATTTTCTGTGTCCTTTAAGAGTGAAGTCTCTATTTCCCACAGCCCTCTGGCTCTCCCCAAAGTAAGCCCTGCTGGCCTTCAAATTCAGATGTTCTAGGGGCTCACTTTCTGGGTACTGGATCCCTGGGCTGGGGAGTCCAAAGAGAAGCTCAGACTCCTTACTCTGGGGAGAACCTCCGCAGTGGTAACTATCCTCCCATCTGTGGATCATCCGGGGAAATGGGTCTTGACTGTGTCATGTCTACTGCTGATCTTGTTGTGGTTCCTTCTTCATGCCTTTAGATGTATAACATCTCTTCTGTTCTTTGCCAGCATTTCTCATCAGTAGTTCCATGTAAAGAGTTGTAATTTTGTTATGCCTGTGATCAGAAATGAACTCAGGAATTTCCTATTCTGCTATCTTGGCCATCATTCTAACAGAGAAAATTTAATCAAGGAAATCTCAAATAGTATTGGATATGGACTAAAAGGGAATATTGAGGTAATTGAGATAAATACTTTTGTGGAGTAATTGCGACCCCCATGGCTGGAGAACTAAAGGGAGAGTTAGATGTGCAAAATCTGTGAGCTTGGAGAGGCCCTGAAAAGCTGGGGATACAACCTCCACAGATGGGGTGGCACCATCTCTTACTGGTATCTGTGAGGATGAGGCAGGCTCGAGCAGTGCTGGGAGAAGCTCGAAACTGGAAATAACCTGTGCTGCTGCGGCCAAAGGATATTCCTGGGACAGTAATGACAGGGACAGGTGGCACAAGGGTGGAGCAAATCCCTTCTTCCTCCTACAGCTTTATCGTCTCCCTCTATTGCTTCCATTTGCAGAACCTAACAGAAAAGTGCTGTACTCAGTGTGCCAGAAAACTTGGAAACCTCAGCAGTGGCCACAGGACTGGAAAACATCAGTTTTCATTCCAATCCCAAAGAAAGGCAGTGCCAAAGAATGTTCAAACTACTGGATAATTGCACTCATTTCACAAGCTAGAAAGGTAATGCTCAAAATCCTTCAAGCTAGGCTTCAGCAGTACATGAACCAAGAACTTCCATATGTACAAGCTGGGTTTAGAAAAGGAAGAGGAAACAGAGATCAAATTGCCAACATACGTTGGGTCATTGAAAAAGCAAGAAAATTAAATGTTTACTTCTTTATTGACTATGCTAGAGCCTTTGACTGTGTGGATCACAACAAACTATGGAAAATTCTTGAAGAGATAAGTATTTCAGACTCCCTAACCTGCCTCCTGAGAAATCTGTATGCAGGTCAAGAAGCAACAGTTAGAACTGGACAAGAACAACGGACTGGTTCCAAACTGGGAAAGGAGTATGTCAAGGCTGTATATCGTCACCCTGCTTATTTAACTCATATGCAGAGTACATCATGCAGAATGCTGGGCTGGATGAAGCACAAGCTGGAATCAAGATTTCCAGGAAAAATATCAACAACCTCAGATGATACCACTCTAATGACAGAAAGCAAAGAAGAACTGAGGAGCCTCTTGAGGAGGGTATAAGAGGAGAGTGAAAAAGCTGGCTTAAAACTCAACCTTCAAAAAACTAAGATCATGGCATCTGGTCCCATCCCTTCATGGCAAATAGATGGGGGAGAAGTGGAAATGGTGGCAGATTTTATTTTCTTGGGCTCCAAAATCACTGTGGACAGTGACTGTAGCCATGAAATTAAAAGACACTCGCTCCTTGGAAGAAAAGCTGTGACAAACCTAGACAGCATATTAAAAAGCAGAGATTCCACTTTGCCTACAAAGGTCCACATTGTCAAACTATAGTTTTTCCAGTAGTGATGTACATATGTGCAGGTTGAACCATAAAGAAGGTTGGATGCTGAAGATGCTTTCCAACTGTGGTGCTGGAGGAGACTCTTGAGAGTCTGTTGGACTGCAAGAAGGTCAAACCAGTCAATTCTAAAGGAAATCAACCCTTGAACATTCATTGGAAGGACTGATTCTGAAGCTGAAGCTTCAGAACTTTGGCTACCTGATGCGAAAAGACCCTGATGCTGGTCAAGATTGAAGGCAGGAGAAGGGGGCGACAGAAGATGAGATGATTAGATGGCATTACTGACTTAATGGTCACGAATTTGAGCAAAATCCAGGAAACAGTGGAGGACAGAGCAGCCTGGCGTGTGCAGTCCATAGCAAAGTGTTGGACAAGACTTAGCTACTGAGCAACAAAAGAAAATACTCTCACAGAAGAGAAATGGCATTTGCAGGGCCCCAGTCCCAGCATCGTGGAGCATGTGTTGGGTTGGTCAAAAATTTCGTTTTGGTTTTCCATTACATCTTAGTGAAAAGCCTTAATGAACTTTTTAGCTAACCCAATTTATATAAAAGTGTGAGTTTGCAGCTGACAGGTGCTTAATCCCTAGCAGAGTGACCTGGATATTCCTGTTTCTCTGATTATGAATTATTAACCCATAACCACAAACAAAGAAGCCTATGAAAAAGACAAGTTGTCTAACTAAAGCCTGGTGCTGCTGCTGCTGCTGCTAAGTCGCTTCAGTCGTGTCCTGGTAATTGAGTGCTCCATTAATCTATGTTTAGTAAGAAAACCTGATTAATTTTGTCAACAAATAAGCAACAGTTTCCAAAATTGTCTTAAGAAACTTTCTGAGAGAAAAACTTAAAATTGAAGAACTTCATGTATCAATTTAATATTTGAAAAGAGATTTGGGGGAAATGTTGGCATTATTCACCTGAGAATTTGAACACTTAACCCAACTCTGCATTCTACCTGACATATTTAGAACCAGCGTCAGACTTGTAGTAAATAGTTGTAGAGTATAAATAGACACCATATAACAAGGGCTAGTCCTTCTTTTCTACTTCTGTTATTTAATCCCTTCCTTGAAGTAGCTCTCCTTTTGAGTTTTTGTTTTATTTTGGCCACACATGTGCAGCATGTGGGATCCTAGCTCCCCCATCAGGGATCGAACCCTAGCCCCCTTCACTGGAAGTGCAGAGTCTTAACAACTGGACTTGCAGGGAAGACCCCCTGAGGTAGCTCTCCTTTTACAGTCCATGAAAACAATCATGTAAAAACCATGTATATGTGTCAAAACAGCCAGTCACTTAAGGAAAAAGGCAGGAGAGAAATCACTTTGGTTCTGCTTGAGCGGAACTCCTGATTATTTTATCATTTCCATGTTTTATTCAGTTTTGTTGGGAAGCAGAACATTAATTTATTCGCTTTATTTAGTACCTCCACTGTGTTAACTTTGTTTAGTGCTAGGGATATAAGGAGATTGAGGCTGCTCTTATGGGACTTAATGATCTAATAGATGAAGATGGCTATGTATGCAGTGACTGAATTGTCAGATACCATGGCAGAATCGGGGCTTCCCTGGTAGCTCAGCGGGTAAAGAATCCACCTGCAGTGTAGGAGACCCTGATTCGATTCCTGGGGTGGGAAGATCCCCTGGAGAAGGGATAGGCTACCCTCTCCAGTACTCTCGGGTTTCCCTGGTAGCTCAGTCAGTAAAGAATCCCCCCCGCAATGCGGGAGACCTGGGTTTGATCCCTGGGTTGGGAAGATGCCCTGGAGGAGGGCATGGCAACCCACTCCAGTATTCTTGCCTGGAGAATCCCCACGGACAGAGGAGCCTGGTGGGTTACAGTTCATGGGGTGACAGAGTTGGACACAACTGAAGCGACTTACCATGCACACATGCTCATGGGAGAATCAGGTAGACAGCGCCTTGAAGACACTTAGGGGAGCGGTCAGTTCTGCCTTTGGGATGGTGATAGACAGGAAAGTCTCCCCTGAGGAACTGACATTTGAGTCTTAAAAATGTGAATATGGAGATCAATCAAGCAGACAGTGAACATAGGTAAATAACCTCCACTGATTCTTCTTTCCACCTTCTGCCTTTTGTGTGTGTGTGTGTCAGATATTATATGTGGATATGTCAGAGATGTTGTACCAATGGAAGAGTGAAAGTAAGTAACCACAGCGGTAACAGGGCCAAAAGAAAGAAGAAAGAATTAAAAAATATACTGATCTTTGCCAGGAAGAGCAAGTGTGTGTGTGTGTGTTTAATTGTTGGTTTGACCTTGAGCTTTTTCAATACACTATTTCCACTTTTGTCTAGCTAATCCTTTGCTCCCTTTAAAGGTTGTTTTAGACATTTTGCCTTTGGCCTCATAAAATGCAAATTATACTATGCAAAAGCAATTTTAATATAGGAATTAAATACAGATTCCATTTGTTTTTACAAAGTATGGCCTATGATCAAGGAATATTGAGCTGCATAACTGATGGTAGAATTTAGCTTGGAGTTAAAATATGGCAGTAACTGAAACGTATTTGAGGGAGGAATTCAATCACAAATATGTGGGTTTGGATGGTTTGGATTTTTGAATAATGTATTTGGACCTGGGTTGAAGGATGGGTCTGGGAGTATTTTTGGTTGAATTTCAAGAGGAAAAAATATCATCTAAGTGTTTTATTTCTCTTTTATTAAAAAAAAGAATATGTAATTGGATACCTTATTACTTCAATGAAAGGTATATTGCAGGAATTGACTATATTCCACTGTCATTTGTGTTCCAGTCACCAAGATCCAACTGTAGAGAAAGGGATTATACCTGGACCTGGAGATGATGTTTTGTTGGAAAAATAATTTAGAACAGTGATTTTCAAATGAATCCTGGATCTTCTGGAAAACATTTAATGTATAGATTTTCAAGGACGACTCCTCCATCTCCCACTGTGAGATTTAGATTCAGTTTGGGAAGAGTCCCATAAATTTGTATTTTTAATAAGTACTCCAAGTAATTCTAATATAGATGACCTTGGACTCCACTTTAAGAAAGGCACCAGAGGGAATTCCTGGCAGTCCAGTGGTTAGGACTTGGCGCTTTCACTGCTTTGGCCTTGGGTTCAATCCCTGGTTGGGGAACTAAGATTCCACATGTTGAATAGTGCAACCAAAAGAAAAAAAAAGGCACCATAGAAATTTCATTCTGAAATTTTTCATATTTGAAATTTCTTCTTCATAATGTAGATTATAGAGCTATTAAAAGGCAAAAGGCTTGGAGCAATTCCTTTTTTTTTTTTATGGAACGCTTCACGAATTTGCGTGTCATCCTTGTGCAGGGGCCATGCTAATCTTCTCTGTATCGTTCCAATTTTTTTTTTTTAAGTATATGTGCTGCTGAAGCGAGCACTGGAGCAATTCTTATAGATATTCTTCTTACTGATTTCTGCTGAAAATGACTTTCCTAACCTAACTAATGCCTGTAAGTATGAGAGTGATGATAGTGTATGATCTTGTTAGTTATCTTGTTCTTTTCCTTCTCTCTTTCTTTTTAAGACTGTTCAGGGGCCTTGCATTAGATTCCTGGTCAAGGATTTTAAAAAACCAAAACATAAAACAGAAGCAATATTGCAATAAAAATTTGCTAAAGATTTTTAAAAAATGGTCTACATCCAAAGCTCTTAAAAAATATTTTTCTATTTTTCATATCCTTTCCTGTTTTTCCCTCCTTTCTTTCAGTTTTTCTGTATCTACATTGTCAGTATACAGAGACATTACATACTACACTATCTCCTTTATAACCATAATTTAGCCTTAGTTCCTAATCATAATTTAATGTTTAGTCCTTATGTTGGATATCTCCCAAATCATTTTGTGTGATGAGAGTTTAAAGTAGATTCCTTAGAAGACTCTGTAAGAAGGGCTCATAGGAGCATTATTTCCTAAGTATATTCACAATAGTTTATCTGTTGCTTTGTTATACTATTGAACAAGTTTAGCTGCATATAGAATCCTTGATATGGTGGTTTTCTTATCTCTTTTCTTGAATGCCTCAAATTTTATCTTTTTGAATACTTCAAATATATTAATTCTTTGTCTAATGGCACAAAGTGTTCCTGTTGTAAAGTCTAATTATATTCTTATTATTTTTTCTTATAAATGATTTGGTCTTCTTTGCCTGGTAGTCCAAAGAATTTTTTCTTTTACTTTAAAATATAATACATTGGGACTTCCTTGGTGGTCCAGTGGTTAAGACTCTGTTCTTCCACTGCAGGGGCCACAGAATTCCTGGTTGGGGAACTAAGATCCTGCATGCTATGCTGCACAGCCAAAAAAAAAGTATATGTATATATATGTGTATATATATATATACACCTTATTTTTGGGGGCTCCAAAATCACTGCAGATGGTGACTGCAGTCATGAAATTAAAAGATGCTTGCTCCTTGGAAGAAAAGCTATGACCAAACTAGACAGCATATTAAAAAGCAGAGATATTACTTTGCCAACAAAGGTCTGTCTAGTTAAAGCTATGGTTTTTCCAGTAGTCATGTATGGATGTGAGAGTTGGACTATAAAGAAAGCTGAGCGCCAAAGAATTGATGCTTTTGAACTGTGGTGTTGGAGAAGACTCTTGAGAGTCCCTTGGACTGCAAGGAGATCCAGCCAGTCCATCGTAAAGGAAAACAGTCCTGAATATTCACTGGAAGGACTGATACTGAAGCTGAAGCTCCAATACTTTGGCCATCTGATGTGAAGAACTGACTCATGGGAAAAGACCCTGATGCTGGGAAAGATTGAAGGCAGGAGGAGAAGGGGACGACAGAGGATGAGATGGTTGGGTGGCATCACCGACTTGATGGACATGAGTTTGAGGAAGCTCCGGGATTTGGTGATGAACGGGGAAGCAAGGCATGCTGCAGTCCATGGGGTTGCAAAGAGTCAGACACGATTGAGCAACTGAACTGAACTGAATATATATATATAAAACCTTTTACTAGAATAGTACTAGTGTTGACTACTCTAGGTTGATTGTTCTAAGTTCTGGAAATTTGATTTAATAGGTAGATGTGTATCATCTTTTATTTCATGAATGTTTTCTTAAATTACAGTTGTTACTGCTACTCTGCCCCATTGCTCTGCTTTCCTTCTTTGAGCCCATTATTGTATAGAAGTTTCCCTCCTCTAGTTCTACTCTATCACTTTCTCTCAAATCTCTTTAAAAATATATTTTTATTTTTTACTTAAAATATTTTTTTCCTTGCACTTTCCATTTCTTTTCAGGTATTTGTTGTGTTCAGTTACTATTTTTATATATGTATTTATTTAGCTGTGCCAGGTCTCAGTTGCAGCATGTGGGATCTATTTCCTTGACCAGGGATCGAACTGTGGCACTGTGAGCCTGGAGTCTTAACCACTGGACCACCAGGGAAGTTCCTTGTTTACTCTTTAGTTTCTTCTTATCGAGTGTTAATGCCTTAATTTAAACTTGTTTAATTCTTTCCCCAGTCCTTTATCCTGTCTGTCAAATCTCCATTTTCTCCATTCATATTCAGTTCAGTTCAGTTCAGTCGCTCAGTCGTGTCCAACTCTTTGCGACCCCATGAATCACAGCACGCCAGGCCTCCCTGTCCATCACCTACTCCCGGAGTTCACTCAGACTCGCGTCCATCGAGTCAGTGATGCCATCCAGCCATCTCATCCTCTGTCGTCCCCTTCTCCTCCTGTCCTCAATCCCTCCCAGGATCAGAGTCTTTTCCAGTGAGTCAGCTCTTCGCATGAGGTGGCCAAAGTACTGGAGCTTCAGCTTTAGCATCATTCCTTCCAAAGGAATCCCAGGGTTGATCTCCTTCAGAATGGACTGGTTGGATCTTGCAGTCCAAGGGACTCTCAAGAATCTTCTCCATCACCACAGTTCAAAAGCATCAATTCTTCGGCGCTCAGCTTTCTTCACAGTCCAACTCTCACATCCATACATGACCACTGGAAAAACCATAGCCTTAGTTTCTTCAATTCTAGTTTATCTCTTCTTTGGTAATTGCTATTATTTAAAAACCTTTCTTTTCATCTGTTTTGAAATTATAAGTTATATTTTTAGCTTTTTGTAAGGTATGTCTAACATGTTTTCATGATCTCTAGGGATACCTTCTACATTATTCAACTTCTTATTCCTTTTTTTTTGGTCATAATTCAATTTATTTCTGTTGCTCATTTTAAAGTGAAGTGAATTTCTTTAGCAAAGTGATACAAACACATGGCCCCATATTCCTTAGATCTTCCTCTGTTCCCTTCTTCCATTTGTATTTGATCGTTTTTCTCCTTTGCCCCTATTTTCTGTCCTATTTAATTGAATCCTATTTCCAGTAGTTTTTCCTCAATACAGAGATTTGACTTGTAAGAGAGCTTTGGTTTCTTAATTTTGGGAGTTTGCAGGAGCCAACCTGCTTCAGCAACAACACTCAGACCTATTGCCATCCCATTGCACTCACCTACAGATTGCATCCTGCAGGACTCCCTGCAGGATGAGTTCAGATTAGCTTTCTGTACTCTCCAGTGAGTGTGCGCTTAGTTGCTCAGTTGTGTTCGACTCTTTACTATCCCATGGACTGTAGCCTGTCAGCCTCCTCTGTCCACTGGCGATTCTCCAGGCAAGAATACTGGAGTGGGTTGCCATGCCCTCCTCCAGGGGATCTTCCCAACCCAGGGATCAAACCCAGGTCTCCCGCATTGCAGGAGAATTCTTTACTGTCTGAGCCACCAGGGAAGCCCGAGAATACTGGAGTGAGTAGCCTCTCCCTTCTCCAGGGGATCTTTCCAATGGGCACGTGATGGCAGTTTTGGGGTTCTCCTAATGCTGTTCCCACTAGCCTCTATTCTGAGGTTTGAGGGAATGTATAATCATCTAGTTTTCTTCTGTATATTCTTGATAAGTTTTTGATTTTGCAAACTGACTGTTCTGTCTGGGGTTTTCGTGGCAGGGGGTGGGGCAGGTAGAGAAGAGGATTCAGAGATTTTCAGAGAATACACAACTAACCCTACCCCAATCTTCTTTTATTTATATTTGTCAGGTATATTAATATATCTTCTCTCCTCAGCAGATTTCCCAATTTCTCAACACAAAACAATTTTCAGAAATAATACCCATCATTTTTCAAGTACTTACTACATTCCAGATACTGAAGGAATTAAATGTTTTACAAAGTATTTACTGATTTTTGCAACAACCTTTGGATGTAGGTACTTTATACCTATTTTAAGTACGTTTAAACTGAGGTTTAAAAAGGTAAAATATTTGATCCCAGGTTGGGGTAGGCGGCTTCTAAAGTGGCACCAATTCCTGCTTCCTGGTATTCATGTCCTTATGTAATCCCGTTCCCTCAGTGTGGACTGGATCAAGTGACTTGCTTATAATAAGTAGAGTATGGAAAATATGATGGTATGTCACTTCTGAAATTAGCCCACTGCAAGACTGTGGCTCCAGCAGCTCACACTCTTGCTTTCTTGCTTACTCATCCTGATGGAAGTCAGCTGCCATGTTGTGTATTGCTTTAGGAGAGGCCTATAGAGAAGGATCTGAGGGAGGTTTTCAGGCAACAGCCAGCAAGGAAGTGAGACCCTCCTCCCAGCAGCCCGTGAGGAACTGGATACAGCTAACAACCACGTGAATGACTTGGGAGTGGATCATCTTTCAGTTGAGCCTTTGAATGAGACCACAACTCCAGTTGATTTTTTTTAAGAAATAAATTTAAATAGACAATTTAATTTTTCATTAATTTTTCCAAAGTTATTTTTCATTTTAAGTATGATGCTCTTCAGAGACAATTTGCCATTTCAGGTATACTTTTAAAAAATTATTATTTTTTTGGCTGCATCATGTGGCAGACAGGGATCTTAGTTCCCCAAGCAGGGCTTGAACCTGTGGCCCCTGTGGTGGAAGCATGGAGTCTGAACCACTGGACCACCAGGGAGGTACCTCCAGCTGACATTTTGATTGCAGTGTTATGACAGATTTTGAGCTAGAGACACCTGGCTAAGTTATGCTAGGATTCTTGACCCACAAAAATCCACAGATAATGTTTATCGTTTTAAGTTGTTAATCTGGGGGTGATTTGTTACACAGCAAGAAACAGGCAATGCACAGGCCATGAAAGTAATCCATTTATACTGGGGTGGGTTGCTGTGCCCTCCTCCAGGGGATCTTCCCAACCCAGGGATTGAACCCGCGTCTCTTCTATCTGCATTGGCATTCAACATCCAAGAAGCAAAGATCATGGGATCCGATCCCATCACTTCATGGCAAATAGATGGAGAAATGATGGAAACAGTGACAGACTTTATTTTCTTGGGCTCCAGAATCACTGCAGATGGTGACTGTAGCCATGAAATTAAAAGACACTTGCTCCTTGGAAGAAAAGCTATGACCAGCCTAGACAGTGCATTAAAAAGTAGAGATGTTACTTTGCCGACAAAGGTCCATCAAGTCAAAGCTCTAGTTTTTCCAGTAGTCATGTATGGATGTGAGAGTTGGGTCATAAAGACAGTTGAATGCTGAAGAATTGATGCTTTTGACCTGTGGTATTGGAGAAGACTCTTGAGAATCCCTTGGACTGCAAGGAGATCAAATCAGTCAATGTTAAAGGAAATGAATCCTGAATATCCATTAGAAGGACTGATGCTGAAGCTGAAGCTGTAATACTTTGGCCACCTGATGCAAAGAGCTGACTCACTAGAAAAGACCCTAACGCTGGGAAAGATTGAAGGCAGAAGGAGAAGGGGACAGTAGAGGATGAGATGGTTGGATGGCATCACCGACTCAATGGGCATGAGTCTGAGCAAACTTCGGGAGATGGTGAAGGACTGGAAAGCCTGGCATGCTGCAGTCCATGGGATCGCAGAGTCAGACACTACTGAGCGACTGAACGACAACAAATAAAAGTAATGACTATGCCATCTGACCTGGAATGCAGGGACTCTGATTTGAGTGTCTATGTTTTTCACCTCTTTGTGACACTGACTTTGAGTAGCCTTTACCTTTATGGGCTACTGTTTCTACCGCATAGATAGTCTTCCTGACTTCCTTTACTCTGTTCATTGTTCTTTAGATGAACCATTTCTACCTAGAAACTGCCTGTTGCTGAACTGAGTAATAAATGAGCACTTTCTTTAGGTCATGGAAATTTAAAGTAGGAAGGAACCTGAAAATTGATATAGTCCACATCAACCTGTTCCCAGTTTTTACAGGTAAGGAAATTAGGTCCAACAGAATTAAGAAACTTGGGACTTCCTTGGCAGACCAGTGGTAAAGACTCCAGCTTCTAAGACAGAAGGCACAGGTTCAGTCCCTGGCTGGGGAAATAAGACCACACATGCTGTGGGTGGGGTGTGGCCAAAATTTTTTTAAAAATTAAGAGACTTGCCTAAAGTTACAGAATTTGTGAAAGAATGGGGATTAAAATCCAGGTCTCCTGATGTCCAGTTCAGGACTGTGAGCAGGTACATACTGGTAGTTCTACATGGATGTAGCTCACTACCACATTCTGAACGTAGAGTAAATTCAATTTAATTCCCATTCATTTTCTCTGTACAAAAACACAGGGATCATGAAGGGAACAGCTGGCTGACAGAGTAAGATTTTTACTTCCTCTGCTCTTAGGCTCACCTTCTCTGAAGGACAGGTCAACAGCCTGGGCCCAGCTGAACGATTATTCATCTTCTAATCCCTTAACCGCAACACTGGATCCAACATGGCAATGGAGTTTTATATGCGGAGTCAACTGCAAATGATTTGTCTTGGCTCTTTGAACTCACTGAGGAGCATTTCCTGAGCTGGAGTGGAAGGGGCTGTGATCAGCTAGTAATGTCATCTGTGACTGGAAGTTGAGGGTGTGGCGGAATTTGTGCCATGGATTTGCCCACTGGTGTTTCTATGGTTTGGGGCCTGGTCCTTTCTTTGATGACCCACACTTTTCCTGCTGCGAACTGTTCTTGCCACAACAAGCTGCCCAGGAAGGCTCATTTTCAGCGCTCCATCAGTGCTTGTTTCTGGAATCTTTTTCTTCTCATTTGATGTGAGGTTTAGCACATAAGTGGCATTGGTGGAATTTACCTTGTAACTGAGTGCAGTGTTAGAAGCAGAGCCAGTTTTCACATCCCTGAAGCCTGGATGCTTTTATAGCTCTATTTCTGTCTAGATCTGAGAGTCACATTGCCAGCAGACTGTCAGTCCATCTATAAAAAAAAAAAAAGTGCAGGAAGCTACAATTTTGCACATGCTTACTCTGATTTTTAGCTAAACATTCCATTTTCCTCAGTCCCAGGGCTTCATGAGAATAAATTTATGTATGAATGTTAGTCCAGATACCCTGGATGACAGGGTAAAATACTGGTAGTGTAGATCAAAAGCACAATCAACATGTGCTTTGAAACTTGGACAGAAACTTGTAGAAGCTGTGAGGCAGAGGCTTACATATCTTCATGGGTGGTAGTTTCAATACACTACTGCTAGCTTTTTTTTTTTCTTCCTTTCCCATTTTGGTAAAGTGGAGTATTGGGCAATGTTAGAATTCAGGTAAGTGACTGGGAAAGTTTGTTTCCTTCTTTTTTTCTTCTGTCTTCTGTTTAACTTCTTCCATTTCGATCCTTTCTATTCTCTTTTCAATTTTCCCCATTCCTCGGTGCTGAAACCCCAATGAAGACTTTCACTTTTTGTAATATTCTCTATCAGAAGCCTATTTTATTGAAATAGTAAGAGAGTCCTAGGATGTCCTCTTGCAACTAGATATTCTCTGCCCCTGACTTCTGGAAAACACAATATCATTCTTTTTCTGGTGAGAAAGTGGTAGAACCCTGAACATGCCTTGATGCTTTGCGGTGTGGAATTTAGGCAAGTCACTTTGACTCTGTATGCTTCACTGGGATTATCCTGTGGACAGAGGAGCCCAGCAGGCTACAGTCCATGGGGTGGCAGAGTCGGACACAACTGAGCATGCATTCTGTATTTGTATCCAGGTATAAACGTGTGTGTGTGTGTGTGTGAGACAGAGAGAGAGAGAGAAAGATGAGTAGTTTTGTGCGCCTTTGGAACCCTGGGATCATGGAAGGAAAAGGCGAGAACTGAGCTAGTGAGACTCCCCTGTCCTTTTCTGCCCAGACTAACTCTGTTGTTATTAGTTTTCTGTAATAGCTTTCTGCATTAGGATTTATGTGAAACACAGAGCCTACATTTTACATGTGAAAACTGCCAGCATCAATGAGTCTCAGGTTTCTTCCACCTCTAACCGTTTGCAGTACCTGCATGTAATCAGACCCAGATAGGAGAGAGAGCCAGTGTGATGGTTAAGAATATCATCTCTGTCGGGTGTCTGTTTCAGTCACAACCACTCCAGGCTGTGGGTCTTCAGGCATGTTATCCTCTCAAGGCCTTAGCTATTCTCTTCTTTAAAATGGAGATAAAAGTTGTAACCAATCTCATAGGATTGTGGTGAGAACCAAATGAGATAATTAACAGTGTCCAGCAAATTTATAAATGCCCAATAAGTATTTGGCATCATTGTTAGTCTGAAAAGACATTCACACTATACATGGTATGCTCATCTTCCTTTACCACTTCATTTGTGTTTATTTCAAATAAGCCTTCTCCTTGAATCATCTGTAAATAGAATATCAGATTCTTTGCTGCTTTCTTCACTTGACATTGCAGGGAAATATTATATAGTTTTAGCACATTCACTTAATACCTGTGAAGTATACTGTGCCATACCATAACCATCATTTTTGGGCCAGAAAGTTTCAGTGAAAAGTTAAAGTGAAAAAAAAATGAAACAACTAGTTTCTTTGATGATTCTTTGCTGAAAATCATCTTTTTTCATAAGTTTTAAGCATATCTTTGCACAACTTTGTTTCTCTTTGAGTCTGTTGAACTGTGACATAGAAGGAGTGGACCAGATAACTTTTCAGGTTTAACACTGACGCTTCTAAGTTGACTTTCACATAATGTGGCACTCCAGTAATCAATTTGTCTTATTTCTCCAGACAGCTTCCTCAGTTGCAAATTAAGAAGAGAACTTCCTACCTATCAGCTGCTTATAATTCTAGCATTAGAGTTTTCTAAATTTTCTTTTTATGCTCTTCTTCAACTTAGTTGAGCTTTGGTTACCCAGTTATCCAAACTATATCACAAAATGATTTTTAAACATGTTTCTAGTTGCATGGTTGAAAGCTTGATAATTTATACCAGCTTCCCTGGTGGCTTAGAAGGTAAAGAATCTGCCTGCAATTCGAGAGACCTGGATTTGATCCCTGGGTTGGGAAGGTCCTCTGGAGGAGGGCGTGGCAACCCACTCCAGTTTTCTTGCCTGGAAAATTGCCATGGACAAAGGGACCTGGGGGGCTATAGTCCATGGTGTGACAGAGTCGGACACAACTGAGCGACTAAGCACAGCACAGCAACCTATACCAGGGAATTGCTGAGTGTCGGAGACACAATAATGTAAAGATACATTTGCTGCCTTCAGGAACTCAGGTATCAGATCCATAACAGTGATGATATGATGATGAAGATAATAGATGCAAAGGTAATTGTTTAATGGGAATAAGCACAGCACTCATTGGAAACAAGGTAAAGAGAACCTACATCAGTCTGATGGTGAGGTGCTTGTGAAGGTCAGGTGAACAAAAGGGTAGAAAATATTCTAGCTGGAGGAATACTGTTTGCAAAGCACAGAGCTCTGATGAGAGAGCAGGACTGGACACGGAATTACAAACTGTTCCATATTGTTGGACTGCAAAATGTAAAAAGAGAATGAGTTGGGATTGCTAAACAGGGGCCTGCTAAGAGCTCTGTGGGCCATTTAATTGAATATAATCTGTCCATATATTGAGATTATTCAAATTGAAAGGCCAAGGATTTAAAATGAAATAGAAAAGTAGTTATTAATGTACATTTCTGAAACTCTTACAAAAATATGTAAGGTCAGGATCAATAGTTTTGTATTGTGTCTTAGAAGAAATTAATTCAGGGACACTCATTAAGAGAATCTGGAAAAGAATACCGATCCATTTTACTGTAAAACTTCTTAGAGGAGTTTTTTCATTAGATGAGCACTAATCAGAGTTCAGCATCCATTTCTAAAGTAAATGTAAGATAACTGTCACTTCTTATTTTCATTAAATGTCTTATGGTTTTTCATATATTGTAAACTTGAAGATTTAAGGTGATTTTAGTTATTTGAGTTTTTCCCAGGGATTTTTCTGTTTCTTTCTTTCTGTTTTTGAAATATAAGCAGTTTTTATTTTCCACCTTAGGAAAGAAGGACAAATGCATTTTTATTAGCATTAGGGATTTTTCTTTTTGAGAACCCTACTCCTTTAAAAATTTTACACAGTTGATTATCTGGCATCTGATCTATTCCTATTCTTCTGAGTAACTGAAATTTATTCTTTTCTTGAATGACATAGGAAGATAAAGGCAAAACAAATATATTTAATTAAAGACAGTTGTCAGTTATTCTAACTCTGGCCATAAAGAAGGCTGAGCACTGAAGAGTTGGTGCTTTTGAGCTGTGATGCTGGGGAAGACTCTTGATAGTCCCTTGGACAGCAAGGAGATCAAACTAGTCAGTCCTAAAGGAAATCAACAATGGATATTCATTGGAAGGATTGATGCTGAAGCTGAAGCTCCAATTCTTTGGCCACCTGATGTGAAGAGCCAACTCCTTAGAAAAGATCCTGATGCTGGGAAAGATTGAAGGCAAAAGGAGCAGGGGGTGGCAGAGGATGAGATGGTCAGATAGCGTCATGTACTCAATGGACATGAATTTGAGCAAACTCCAGGCCAGAAGAGTGGCGTGGGTAGCCTTTCTTTTCTCCAGGGGAATCTTCCCAACCCAGGGATTGAACCCAGGTCTCCCACATTGCAGGCAGATTTTTTTACCAGGTGACCCACAAGGGAAGCCCTTATGGCAGAAAGCAAAGAAAAACTAAAGAGCTTCTTGATGAAAGTGAAAGAGGAGAGTGAAAAACTTAGCTTAAAACTCAACATTCAGAAAACTAAGATCATGGCATCCAGTCCCATCACTTCATGGGAAATAGATGGGGAAACAGTGGAAACAGTGAGAGACTTTATTTTTGGGGGCTCCAAAATCACTGCAGATGGTGACTGCAGCCATGAAATTAAAAGACACTTGCTCCTTGGAAGAAAAGCTATGACCAACCTAGACATATTAAAAAGACATTAAAAAAGAGAGACATTATTTTGCCAACAAAGGTCCATCTAGTCAAAGCTATGGTTTTTCCGGTAGTCACATATAGATGTGAGAGTTGGACTATAAAAAGCTGAGTACTGAAGAATTGATGCTTTTGAACTGTGGTGTTGGAGAAGACTCTTGAGAGTCCCGTGGACTCCTAGGAGATCCAACCAGTCCATCATAAAGGAAATCAGTCCTGAATATTCATTGGAAGGACTGATGCTGAAGCTGAAACTCCAATACTTTGGCCATCTGATGCGAAGAACTGACTCACGGGAAAAGACCCTTATGTTGGGAAAGATTGAAGTCAGGAGGAGAAGGGGATGACATGGTCAGATGGCATCACTGACTCAAAGTAAGCCTTGGGATTTGGTGATGGACAGGGAAGCCTGGTGTGCTGCAGTCCATGGGGTTGCAAAGAGTCGGACATGACTGAGCGACTGAACAACAATAACAACAACCAACTCTGGCTCATTTTTTGTAGAAAGAGCACAGTGCAGTGTTGTGAATTCAAGGTTCTATTATTTATGTTCCATTTCAGTAATGGTATTATGTATTACTTCATTAGCTTTTTTATAATTAATGTTATGCATCCATATGCTTTAAAGAATCAAATTGTTCTAGAAGACTTGTGTAACAACCACCTTAAGTACAATATGCCTTTCCTGTTTCCCATTTCCTACAGGCTGCCACTTCCAAAACTTTCAGCTCCATTCCATTTTTTACCTCCATAGCTCCAAATAACATGCATCTACTGCTACTTCTTGATTTTAAAAGTTTTAGTCATTATCTATTGGTGTTACTCTAAAGCAGATGAGGTTTAGCATTGTTTACTTCTGCCTCCCCAAACTCCCCACTACACACAAGTCTACTTCCCAAACTGCCAATTCCTAATCTAGTTATAATTTAGGTTAGATTAGTATCCATAGTTTACATTGTTATAACTGTGTAAATACTAGTTACAGTTTAGCTATGTAGACTAGTGTAACTTTTCAGCACAGTTTTGTTATATTTGGAGTTGCTAATAGTTTTATATGAATGTAACCCCAAAATCTCCATGAACTTTCTTAATCTCTGAATATGTTCATACTCTAGAAAGTCTATTTAATCTAGAAGAAATCTCAACCCCTCAGACTCCTGACCTATTGCAATTTCTGTTCCCCATTCATCATTATTCTGCGGAGCTCCTTTGCCTCTATTCTGGACTGGATCTCTTATTTTCCATGTTGTAAGTTTTTCTTTCCATCTTGATTGACTCCCATGTTTGGGTGGCATGTAACCTTTAACAGCTTTTTCAGATAGATACGAGGAGAGGTCTTTGAGACCATTCATATGGATGCATGAATTTGTCCTCATGTTTGATAGACAGTTTTGCTAGATTCTACTTCTGCAGTGAAGAAGTTTCAGCTTCTACATTAAAAATTATTTTCCATCAGGCACTGTTTTATTGCCTTCAAGCTCCTGGTGTTTCATCTATTTGGCAGGACTCCTGTGTTTCTCTGTGTCTGCACCCAAGAAGCTTAGCGCTGGTGGAGAAAGTCAGGACAAGCAGGCTGATCCCATTATAAATTTATGACTACCAACATCAACTGAACTCTCAACAGCACCAATTCACTCTTTTAAAAGAATTTTATTGAAGTATAGTTAATTTTAAGCAGCAGCTTTCCAGTTCTTTGTTTTACAGATGCAGAAGCTGTTATAAAACCTCTGGACACAAACACTTGCATGCACACCCTCTCTACTTTTCTCGAACTTCTGGAAGCTCTCCTCTCACACTCTCAACAGATCACTTTTACTTTTACTTTTTTTTTGGGAAAATAAAAGCCATCAGATGGGATGCCTTTGTGTTCTAGAAATGAAACCTACAAATGGACCTATTTTCATACCCTTCTGTTCATATTCTGATGAACTGTTTCTCCTCTACTTATATCCTATAGTCTATTCTGCTCTTGTTTTCAAAGTGCTATAATAATGATCCCTCCTTTTTTCCCTTTATATTCCATTTCTGTCACCTGGATCATATATAGTGTTTTTTCCAGTACTCAACCTCACTCATTAAGTCATCACCTAGCCTAAATGCCAACAAACCCAATAAAGAAGAAATGTCTTCTTCCCACATTATCCTTCAGCTACTGTTATTTCCTCCCCTTCGCAGCCAAACGTCTCCCAAATTGTTGTCTTTACTCATTTCATTAGCTGTATTCATTCCTCTATCACTCCATTCTGGTTTTCTTGCTAAGGATCCAGTGACCTCCACCAAAATGTTTGACCTCATTATACAAAGTGGATCACACTTTACTTTCTGAAATAGTCTTTTTCCTGCGCTTACATGCTAAAACTTTGTTTTGTTTTTTCTTCTCATTACTTTTTCTATCACCTTTCCCATTATACTGTCATCTACGTGATCACTAACTGTTAGAATTTCTGAAAGGCTCTTTGCTTGGTTCTTTTAAATTCTCCTCTCATTCCCTAATCGTACTCATGCACATGACTAGAATTACCACCTATAAACAAATAATACATTTTAGTCTCTAGCCAAGACCTCTTTTCTGAACTCCAGACCCATACATCCAAGTGTTTACTTGACATATCTTCTTGGAGCTTTCAACTCATATGCCCTGTTCAACTTTCCTCTGAGGTAGTCAGCCCTCTGCCAGTGTTTCCTATTTCAGTTAAGGGCACTTATCTCTCTTCACTTGTGTTAGCCAGAACCCTAGAATCATTCTTGACATTTTCCTTTCTACCACCCCATATCCAATCCATCATCCATCTAATTCATGATATTTACCACCAAAGTATTTCTCAAATCCTCTCATGTATCTCCATCTTCACCACTCTAGGGAAGCTACCAGCATCTCTTATCTAAATTTCCTGGATAGTCTCTTAATTGACCTAACTAGTTCTATCCAGTCCCTCAATCTGTTTTCCATACTGTAGCCACTGCCATCTTTTTAAAGTGTTAATCTAAGTACATCATCCTTTGCTCAGAGCCTCTACATGGCTTCCTTCTGCTCTAGGGATAAAAAGGAAGAACTCCTCAACTTGGCCTGTAGGGCTCTCAAGCTCTGTTCCCTACACACCTCTCCTGCCTTGGCAAGCACCATCTAATTTCCTGTTCTCAGCTGTGCTCATTCTCAGCTCAGGTTTTCGTTTAGCTCATTCTGTGCTTATTCTCAGCTCAGGTTTTCGTTTAGCTCCCCATGCTGCCTCCTCTAACCACATATCTTTGCTTACACTTATTCTATTAAGATCCAGTGTAGCTTAGTGGCTAAGCATATCACTCTTCAAGCCTAATTTTCAAGGGAGATTGCCAAGGTTCAAATCCTGATTCTACATCTTATTTGTGCAACCTTGGGTAAGTTACTTAATCTCCTGTACCTTAGTTTCCTCAACTGGAAAATAAAGGATAATTGTGATATACTTGATCATAATAGTGTTATTATGATCAAATGATCGTTTACAGAGAAGGCTCTTTCCTCTTCTTTCTTGCTCAGTTAATTTCTTCTCAAACTTCTATTCTCAGTTCCAGAGTCACTCTCAGAGAATCATCCAGTGCCCTGTCTGCTTTTCTCTTATGCTGAGTCTCTTATTTGTCATGTTTAATATAGGTGGGATTTTCTATTTTTCTGAGTGATTTATACATTTACTTTTGGTTAGCCTTCTATCTTTCTTACTAGAACGTCAGCTCCAGGGGCCTAGGGATATTCTTTGTTTTCGGTCACTATTCTTTGTGCCTAACACAGTTTCCATTACTTAGTAGGTTCCCCCTCAAAATGTTTGGCTGCACCTCATCTTAGTGGGATTTAGTTCCTTGACCAGGGATAGAATCTGGGCACTGCATTAGGAGTGAGGGGTCTCAGCTTTGGACTACCAGGGAAGTTCCCCCAAATATCTGTTGACACAAAGAGACATTAAACATCCCTGAGGGAAGCCTCCTTGATAAACTCTCTTGCTGCTTAAATTAGTGCTTTGGATAGTAATCAGTAAGTTCTGAGAAGGAAACACGATGGTGAATCAAACAGTTCAGCTATAGATCTGCTCTTGGTTCTTTAGGAGTGACTCTGAGCAGGAGGGTTCTCTGTTCAACAAGGCAGGGTTTTTGTGGAGATTATGTGCCAGATACACAGGCCTGGGTTTAACTCTTAGCTCCATAATCTGGGGCTGTGTGACCTTAATCGTGTCATGTGACTTCTTACAATTCCAGTTTCCTCATCTGTCAAATCACATATTACTCAGCACAGAGCTAACTCTTAACTAGGCAACCGAATCTCTAAGAATTTCGATAAATCTTAAACATGGTAGATGTTTAAACATAGATCAGGCTTAAACGTGAGCCTGATCATCCACAGGCTCATGCCAACGATATGGGATGACCCAGTGGGATTTCCTGGTGCAAGCAAGTTTCTTTTTTTCCTTGGTGCTTCAAGTCCAAGTTTGAGTAGCAGTGGGTGAGCTGGCTTAGGCAGGTAGGATCAGGGGTTCGTTGCTGCCCATTACCTGTGAGAGACTGATCTTGGGAACAGAGTAGAGCCCTCAGTCCCTGACAAGACAGCCCTGCTCGGATGTCAGCTGAATCCAGCTAACCTCCTCTGCAATCTCAGAGCCTCTTTTCTCTAGAGCCCTCTCTCTCTCTCTCTCTCTCTTTTTTTTTTTAAAATCAGTTGAATCTGTTTCCTGAGCATCACACAGGAAATGATTCCCCCTCTCACCTCAATCAAGGGGAAAAAAAATCCCATTCCTTACAGTAAAAAGAGTAAGCCTCTTGTCTACTTTTGTGCATCTAGCCGGCCACTGGCTGCGATGAGAGGAGATACCCGCTTTGAGCACGGAGTGGAGGAGTGAGCTGCTTGGAAGCGAGGACTACGGTGGTGTCTGCGATAGATGGACGTTGTTTCTTCCTCAATCCTCCTCTTTTTCTCCTTCCTCCTGTTGCAAACTTGTGGGACCGACTGGGGCTGTGACTTTGAGAGAGTAGTGTTTGTAGGTCAAGAGACGGGTAACTGTGTCTGTACTTCGAGTGAGTTCAGGAGAGTGCTGTGCTTGAACTCGGCAAGTGTCCGTGATGGAAGAACTGTGAAAGTATGTGTGTGGGACAAAATTCAGACGTGTAACCGCAGGAAAGTGGTAGTGCGTACGTGGTGAGTGTGTGCGCGCGAGTGTGTGCGCGAGCCAGGGGCTGCCCGCCCGCCCGCCGCGGCTCCCCGTGGGCCGGCCCGGCCAATGAGCGCGCGGCTGCAGGGGCGGCGGGCGGGGAGGGGGCGCCGGGGCCCTGCGGATGGAGGCGCGGGCGGCGCGGCGCGCTCATTCCGCGCGGGCGTTGCTGGCAGGGGGCGGTGCAGCTACTAGCCGGGGCCCGGGGCCCGGACCCGGGGCGGCGGGCGGCGTAGGCGGCGCCGGGGGCTGGGATGCGCACGGGGTTCCGTGGCGGCGGCGTCGGCGGCCGCGGGGGCACGAGCTAGCGCCGCGGCGCGGGGAGCCAGCGGAGCCCGGCGGGCGAGCGGAGGCGGCGGCGGCGGCTCAGGCAGAACAGCGGCGGCAGCCGGAGCCCGAGCGCCGCGCGCCCACCATGGCCGCCCAGGGCGAGCCCGGCTACCTGGCGGCGCAGTCGGACCCGGGCTCCAACAGCGAGCGCAGCACGGACTCTCCCATGCCCGGCTCGGAGGACGACCTGGTCGCCGGGGCGCCCCTGCACAGCCCCGAGTGGAGCGAGGAGCGCTTCCGCGTGGACAGGAAGAAACTTGAGGCCATGTTACAAGGTAGGCATCCCCCCTGCGTTCTCGGACTCCCCGGCCGAGCCCCCGACAGCTTCCCGAACATCCTTGTCCCGCGTCCCAGCGCCCGGGCCAAAGTCGACTTAGTTCCTCGTCCCTTCCCTCGCGGAGCCGAAGGACACCCAGGGAGAGGAGACCTCGCGGGAGTCCCCACCCTTCCACGCCTCCCAGGTCTCCAGACACCGGGAACCCTGTGCTAACTTAACCGGCTTCAGAAAAGCCGAAGGCCGTGTTTGTCCCCGCGCGCCCAAGTTGCATTCTTGGACTTTGGAGATGCCAACTTTAGTCTGGACACCTGGGCTGTGCCATCCGGACCCAGTCGGACGGCACAGAGTATGCGTGACTCTCTCCTTATTCGTTGGCACTCTTGAATTCTAGCTCTGTCTCTTGTTTCTCTCCCTTCTCTTGTCAGAATCCACTTCCTCCAGCTGAGGGGCCTTGTCTCGCTATTGGGAAACGCTCCGCAGATGTCAAGGCTTAAGACGGGAGTTCCCACCCCCCACCCTCCACCCGGGAGTGAGAGGGGCCAGGATGGGGGTGAGCGGCCAAAGCGTGGGGATGGTGTCAGGGAGTCTGCTGGGTTGGAGGACAGTGTGTGTTCATCGCCTGACAACACTTATAAAACACATCTTGAGTTACACTTGGTTCATAAAAATCTTTCCGTATTATGGATGTCAGACTTTGCCTTTCACAGTTTGGGATTTTTTTTTTTTTTTAAACTCCCTCGTTTCTCTGGGACTTTCCCAGTCGTAACAGCTTTAACCATGTAGGACGGGGATCAAATTCTGATTCTTAATGGGAGGATTGGGATTCTTAGAGTGAATACTAAAATGTCCAAGGTCATTTTGATCTTCTCTAAAAATGTTAATTACTAGCGTACTTGTACCGCCAGTGTGGCTCATTTCCATCATCTAGAGAAATAAGGTAGTTTGAATGATTGTTCTTCAAATACCATAGAGGGACCAGGCGTTACTTTCACTGAGGGTGCAGTGGTGGATTCATTCAGTAGCTGGTGTCCTTACGTCAGGGAGGGTTAGGAGCTTTCTAGCTCGCTTTTGGCTTGGTGCATAACTTATTTCGACTTTATCAGTTAGTGCATCGAAACGTGGGAGCTCTTTAGCCCTCTATGGAAATGCAGTGGTTTTTTAGAACAATTAAGCAGGTTATTTTAAGACAGAACAAGATGTTTTCCAAAACAATAACTTGGTGGAAACAAATAGCAGGAGTATTTGGCAGGCGTTTTTTGGATGAGCTGCGAACTTGTCTCTCTTGTTGCTTATTTTTATTGATAAACATCTCCTGTGCTTGTCCTGTCTCTGTCTTTCCCCCTCTTTTTTTTTCCTCTTTTAAATTATGTAACATCCTAAGAGAGTTACTACTGAGATAAACTCTTCATAAAGGAATATTGCAAAGTAGATTTGGAAATTAAAACCCCAGTTGCATTTCAGTAACTTGTCTTAGTTATTTCATTTGTTCCATGGTTCTTTTTGCCTAGTTCCTATTTTAAAACAAAATATTAAATTTATTCAGAAAAAATATTGGTGTAAGATTGTTTATGTTGAACTGTTAACACACATACCTCTCCTTTCAGCAAGTTTCTTGTTTTGTTCATCTGGAGGGTTGTGAAGACAGATGGCTCTTCTAATAATACTATGTTTTCTTTACCTGCCTTGCCTGTGCTCATACACACAGGCAAGTGATGTAAGCATCTAGGAAGCTCTCTTGCATAACCTGAGCTTTAGAAGTGGATTTCTTTTTTGAATTAATTTCCATTGAGAATAAAATGAAATATGGGTGAGGCATGTTTAAAAATTTGAAGGCTCTTCCCTTTGTAGATATGATATTCTGACACGAGACAGTTTAAAATTGCTTTGTTGGGATAAAGTTTCTTAAGCGTCTTAAGAGTTTGCATTTCTTCAGCAACCTGTGCATTAATGAAATATTCACACTTCAACTCCAAAGAAGTCTTTAATAATTTAACATAGTGCTTTAACTTTCACAGTCACTGGTAAGTGAATTACACCTTCTAGGAAAGTAAATTTGAATACATTTGACGATAGAACTTGGTGCACTGTGTACCAAGGCATTTTGTCGTGCATGCTTCCCAGAGTCAAATTTTGTTAGAGCCATGAGGTTTTATCTTTTTCTTTTTTTGAAAAATTTTAATTGGAGGATAATTGCTTTTCAATGTTGTGTTGGTTTCTGCCGCACAACAATGTGATTCAGCCATAAATATACATACGTCCCCTCTCTGTTTGAACCTTCTTCCCACCCTGCACCCTATCCCACCCCTCTAGGTTGTCACAGAGCACCGGGCTGAGCTCCCTGTGTTACACAGCAACTTCCCCTAGCTACCTGTCTTTACCCCTGGTAAGGTGTATGTTTCAGTGCTGCTCTCTGTATTTGTCTCGCCCGCTCCTTCCTCCACTGTGTCCACGTCTGTTGTCACTGTCTGCATCTCTGTTCCTGCCCTGCGTATAGGCTCATCAGTACCATTTTTCTAGATTCCGTGCATTAATATATGATGTTTGTTTTTCTTTTTCTGATTTACTTCATCCTGTATAACAGGCTCTAGAGAACCACCATGGAATAAGGAGTAAGACTAGTTTTCTGAACCAAACATAGTCATGTGTCTCATTGCTTGATACTAGGTGGTTAAAGCAAGTGTGGGCAACTGGAATCACTCAGAGTTAGGTTCAAATTCCTGTTGAATCTTGGGACAGTTTGTGGATACCTCTCTGTCTCAGTTTGCCCATCTGTAAAATGGGACTAATGCTAGTATTATACCTTTCTCAGAGTTTTGTGAGAATTAAAAGAGATAATGCCTAATGAACAAAAACTTGCCACACCATTTGTAAACGGTAACAGCTTAATATATATCAGTGCCAGTGAAGTTGCTTAGTTGTGTCTGACTCTTTGCGATCCCATGGACTGTAGCCTACCAGGCTCCTCCATCCATGGAATTTTCTAGGCAAGAGTACTGGAGTTGGTTGCCATTTCCTTCTCTAGGGGATCTTCCCAACCCAGGGATTGAACCCAGGTCTCCTGCATTGCAGGCAGACGCTTTACTGTCTGATATATATATATATATATATATCAGTTGCTTTTTATTACATCATCATTATTATTAATAAATACTATAGCATGAATCGGTTTCTAATGCCTAGCACAATTTCTGACAGTCTGTATTTGAATATCTAGGGAAAAAAGTTTGCATTTTTATAATTGCAAAAGTAAAATAAAGAATGAGGTAGGAGTTTGGGAAGTCAACAAATATTTTAATATTGTTAGATGTCCTGGGGTGGGAAACTTTTTGTTTGAAAAGTGCCAGTTAAGAAAAGTCTTTATTTTCCTGGTTGGGTTTCTGATTATTGTGAATTTGGATTTGCCATTTTTCTTCACATAGTTGCCTTAAAATGTGTATAGGTTCCTAGTTTAAATCAGGATAAATAAAATTCTCTGCCTTTAAGTCTACATAGTGCAAATTGGTGATTATAATGCTTGGAATTTGTTTCCAGAGAGACTGTCCTGGGGGTAAGTTAATGTTTAATGGGTTGTATTTTTATTAGTAGAGAAATTCTTCTACGCAATGGACCAAAAATTCAATGAGCTTAAAATACGGGCAATAGGGTAGTGCTTAAAGAAATGAATGCCATTCTTGGATGATCATTGACTCCTTAAAGAATTGATAACACATAAAATCCACTAGGAAATGTAGGAAAAAAATCACTAGTTTTTAAGTTTTTGCTTTTGTTTTTTGGCTGATAATTACTTTGGAACAGCCATGCAGAGTATCTGAGATTGCTGCTTGAATCTAAATGAAGATTACTGATTTTATTAGTCAGCAGTTTTATAAATGGAAATTCATTTTCAAGTTTAAGGTTTTGATGAGGATGGTCGACCTTGGCATAGATACATGGGCAATATTATAATAATGAAGAAAAATTGTTTCTTGATTTACTTAATACTGATATTCAGAATTTAGACTTCATACTTCGTGTGGGATAGTAGTATTGATTAAGTCAACTAAATGTGAGTTATGGTTTACAAAGAGGAAGGAGAGTGGTCTAGAGGAAAGTCTGGGAGAATGTAGCAAATCAGTGGGTAAGAAGAGTCAGGAATATAGCCCTGGTGCTGGTTCTGAGAGACAAACATGGAATTTGTTAACTTTAGACTTTTCCTTTTTTTTTTCTTTTGGGATTGTTTTACGATTATATTTTTATTTTTACATTGAAAAATGTATACACATGCCATACAATTGAAAGCTCCTACATAAAGTTTAGACTCACAGGCATTTTCAAAGTTCAGAATCCCTCATATGTTATCACAGAAAGAAGTATTGGCGGTGAATGAAGCAGTGACCTGTTTTTATAAATTGAGGTTGATGTCTGGTGGACTTTTAGGATATTGCTGTTAAAGACTTTTAAAGCCGTGTTTTGGGGACTTCCCTGGTGGTCCAGTGGTTAAGACTTCCAATCAATGCAGGGGGCGTGGGTTTGATCCCTAGTTGGGGAGCTAAGATCGATCCTACATGCCATGTGGCACAGCCAAAAAAAAAAATTAAAAATGAAGCAGAACATGTTTTTACATGTTGACAGTGATGGGCACAACAGGATTCATTGACTGCTGTTTGCTCGAGGAACAGAACTAGTTACTAAAATAGCTGATCACACGGTTGATTAAAAGTAAGAGCAGCAGTTACATAATTACGTATCTTTTTAATCTGGCAAACTTTAGTGAAGATTGTCTTATGCCTTGGTAAATAGATAATAATTTTTTAGATGCTTTTGTGAGAGAGATGAAGCCAAAATATATGAAAATGGAGGAGTGCTGAAAATGAAAACAAGAGCTAAGCTGGATAGAGTTTTCTAGCTAGGGCTTGATAAAAGCTAGTAAACATTAAGAACAGGTGCAATAACTTTATGAAGCTTAGTGGTTGAAAGCAAAGGACTCTTGGCCAGATCTGGATTCGAGTCTCGGTCTTACCTTTAAGTAGGGAGCTTGAGAAAATTCGTTACCTGCAGCCCATTTCTGAAAGAGGGTGATGTAGGATTCTGATGTGGGAGCATACCTACATCCTGTGGTGGTTGTGACTGTTCAGAGAATAAAAGATGTATGTAGAACACCACTGCACTGGCCACATAGGAAATGCTGGATAAATCACTAATAACCATATTCATTATAAACTATAGTTCATAAAGTACACATTTTCCTATTGAAAATGAAAATCTAGCATACTGGAAAATGAATTAAATGAATTAAATAAATGGTTCATTTATTAAAATGATAAGTGAACATTCACAGCTACCTAAATATTGTTATTGGCCTTCCTGGTAGCTCACAGTGTACCCGGCATATTAGCGCCTGGTGAAGGTGGTTGAGTACGTAATGAGTAAAGCTGTATTGGACACGAATGCGGAGTTTCACCTTTTGTGCTGGATGAGAGGTCTTTGCACTGTCTTTAGCTGTGATGGTTCTTGCCTTGAGAATTTTTCATTCCTTAAATGGTCTGAAGCCAGTCTTTTCTGTTGTTTTTACTAAAGACAAGCCTCAGAATCAGTTACTCTCCCTTATGGTTTGATGTTGCTCTGAACTTGTCATTCATTGGCGCCTTTGAAGAAAATGCTGGGGGCCTGGGGTAACATGTTCTATTTGCTTATCTATACAGTGGGGACCATGGTAGTCCTATCTTCCAGGGATGTTGTGAGCACAGAAGGAGGTGATGCGGGTGAAATGCTGAGCCCAGGGCCAGGCACACAGTGTTTGGTCACAACAGCCCTGTGCCACGTGATGGAGAGGGATTTCAAAACACTAGACGGAGAGGGATTTCAAAACACTAGAAAGCAAATGCTTGCCAGGTTTTTTTTTTTTTTTAAGATTTTTTTTTTTTTTGATGTGGACCATTTAAAAAAGTTTTTATTGAATTTGTTACAGTGTTGTTTCTGTTTTTTTTTTTTTTTTTTTAATGTTTTGGTGTTTTGTCCTGGAGGCAGGTGGGATCCAAGCTCCATGGCCAGGGATGGAACATGGGCCCCCTGCATTGGAAAGCGAAGTCTTAACCACCGGACCACCAAGGAAGTTTTTCTCTCTTTTTAAAAAACAAAAACAACTGCATATGAATTGCCCCTGCCCACAGTGAAAGTCTTCTTCCAATCAGAGTAGTTTATTAGGACAAGTGTGGTAGAGTTAGAGAGCAGAACTGAAGGTTCAGACTGTTTAGAAGCTAAAGGAAAATACATCGGAGGTTGTAGAGCCCAGCAGTAAAGTGCTCGGGAGCTGCGCTCGGGGCTGACCTGGGTTGGGGTCCTAATTTCGTCCTTTGCAGGGTCCTGGGAGGACTCTGTGACAGAAGCAGGGGGTCAGTGCTCTCCGTCAGTCTTGCCTCTGTGAAGACTTCTGGACTTCGGTTAAGTTGATCATTGATAAGTTAAAACATACAAAGAATTTGTCCTATCGATGATTTTAACAGGCAGGAATGTATCTGGCTGCGACTAACAGAAAACCCAACTCAGAGTGGCTTAAACAAGCCAGGGGGTTATCTTCCCGATGAAACAAAAAAAATCTGGGGCTGGGAGGTCGAGGCCCTAAGAACTACTCAGGGCCTCAGGGAGCCAAACAAGCCTCCCCCCGACCTTGGCCGTTCCAGCCGGTGGCTGTGGCCTCATTGGTGCAGTCCAGCTAGGACTCTACCTTGAGATGAGCCTGTGGTCTCCGCAGGGAAAAGGGCAGAGAACCAAAATGGTTTTTTATTCAAGATTATGTGACAAGTCTCTCTCCTGGAACTTCCATCTGTATTTCTTTGGCCACTCTTTGCTACAAGGATTCTGGGAAACAAGGAGACTTCATTTCCAGCTTCTCGTAGAAGGAGGCAAGGAAGAAGGGAATCAGGATGGATCCTGTGATCCAACCCGTAGTTTCCCCACAAGGGGAAAGCTGAGGTCACTGTGACAGAAACACCAGGTTGTCCTGATGTAAAAGCTTACCCGCGTCAGAGACTTTGACCTGCATTGATAACTCCTGGAAGTCCAGATTGTTTGGTAGTGTTTATGTTGGTGGAATTTCTTCTTGGCTTAGTTCAGGAATAAACCTAATTTCCAAAGAGAAAACACCTTTGATCATGGGAAGCGGTTCTTGTGTTTTTACACCTATTGAAAAAAGGACTTAGGGCCGATAACTAAGTACTAAGACAGTACTAAGACTTAGTACTAACTACTAAGACAGTACTGTAACTGTCTTTTTCTCCTTCACTCTTTTCTGCCTGTCAAGTGCTTTTTTCTTTTTCCATTGAAAATTATACAGCATAACACATCCATTTTACCTTTTAAGAAACATCTTATTATTTTTAATATATCTTATTATTAATAATACCTTATTATCTTTAATGTATTTTAAAATACATTAGTTAATTTACAGTGTAGTGTTGATTTCTGCTGTACAGCAAAGTGACTCAGTTCTACACACACAGACATTCTTTTTTATATTCTTCTCCATTACGGTTTATCCCAGGATATTGAATATAGTCCCCTCTGCTGTACAGTAGGGCCGTGTTGTTATCCTTTCTGTATGTGGATAGTGTGCAGGTACTAGTCCCAAACTCCCAGTCCATCCCTCCCCATTTTACCTTTTATTACTCTAAGATACTCTCTCTCTTCTCCCTCTTCCTTCCGGCCCACCACACATCTCAAGTTGCTTTTAAAATAGACTGGTTCAGTGTAGTTCGTGCTTTTTCCCTTTAGGGTGTTTTTAGAGTGGTCACTGCAATAGCATCTGGCCAATGAAGCCAGAATTTGTTTAGAAAATGAAGTCATTTTGGAGGCAGTTTGATAATAGAATTATCATCAGATTTGTGCCATGTTTTGCTGTTTGAAATTTCCCAGAATGATGAGCTAATAAAAATACCAGTTGGCTCATCCTTAGTTTATACTGTTTATTTGAAAATCTAGTCCTTTAAAAATGCATGGTGGGGGTTGTTGGGGGGGCTTCCTTGGTGGTCTAAGACTCCAAGCTCTCAGTGCAGGGGGTCTAGGTTCTATCGATCGCTGGTTGGAGAGCTAGATCCCACATGTGACAACTAAAGATCCCGCATGCTGCAACTAAGACCAGGTGCAGCCAAATAAATAAATAAGTATTTTTAAAAAAATGCATGGGATAATGGTGACCATAAATATTCCTTTAGGTAAAATGCTTAATAAACCACCTGAGATGAGGCACTGTTTCAGTACTGCTCCATAGTAGATTTGCAGTGTGTGGGGCTGACCTTGGCAAGAAACCCTCATTCTGCTGCAAAAGCCACCACATTTGATTTTTAATCCTTGTGGCACCAGCATTTAATATACAAAGTACGCAAACCATTAATAGACACATTTTGTGGATGTTATACTTTTATAAACCCATTTACTACCTAATATGCTACTAATAACTGTAGCTGATGAAACCATTTATATTTGTGACACATATTAAATCCTGCTCCCATTTATGATACTAGTATATAAAAAGATAATGATCACTTTCTAGCTCTGAAGTAGTTTTTCTGTAACTGTGACTAAGATAAATCATGTATTAGTCTGCATATTGAGTTGATCTGGAGCTTAACTACATCTCTTTTATAGGAAGATGCTTAAATATAAGACTTGAAAATTAGTCATTATGTTTTTTTTCCAGATTTTGAAAGTAATATAAATTTATAGAATATTTGAAAATACAAACAGATGTAAAAAAGAAAAACCAAAAGGCATCCCTAAATCTAGAATCCAGCAGTAACCACTGATAACATTTTGGGTATTTTTTTCCTGGTCTCTAAAAACTATGCTCAGACGTAATTTATTTTAGCAACAGATACTGAGTTCCTGCTACATGTCAGTGACAGTATTGGGCTTTGGGTGGGGGGTGGGGCAGACAAAACCAAGACAGATACGGTTCTTATCCCCGTGTGACTTGTGTCCCTAAAATTCTAAACTGGGATCATACCTCCCTTCTTTGAAGGAAATGGAAACCCATTCCACTATTCTTGCCTAGAGAATCCCGTGGACAGAGGGGCCTGACAGGTTGTAGTCGATGGGGTCTCAAAGAGTCGGACACAACTGAGCGACAAATGCTTTGGTATCATGGGCATTTTCCATCTCATTAAAGATTCTTGAAGAACAGGATTTTAAATAGCTCTATAATATTAACCTTGACATATGATTTGCTTAAACATTATGACATTTTTTCTTTTTTTGCTCAGACAGTAAAGAATCTGCCTGCAGTGCAGGAGACCTGAGTTTGATTCGTGGGTTGGGATGATCCCCTGGAGAAGGGAATGGCAACCCACTCCAGTATTCTTGCCTGGAGAATCCCATGGATAGAGGAGCCTGGTGGGCTACAGTCCATGGGGTCACAAAGAATTGGACACAACAGAGCAACTAACACTTCCTCTTTATGCCATTCTATAACCTTTTTTAGGTGGTCATTCATTGAGAGGAGCCTAATGTTTCTATTCAGATTGTCCCAGATTTAGGTTCTGGCTCTATCATTTAATGGCTGTGGTTGGTGGTGTTTAATCGCTAAGTTGCCACTGACTCTTTTGCTACTCCACGGGCTGTAGCCCACCAGGGTCCTCTGTCCATGGAATTTCTCAGACAAGAATACTGGAGTGGGTGGGTTGCCATGCCCTCCTCCCAGGGGATCTTCCTGACCCGGGGATTGAACCCGTGTCTCCTGCATTGGCAGGCAGATCCTTCACCACTGAGACTCCAGGGAAGCCCATTGGTTGTGTGGCCTGGGGCAAGTTAATAACTTCTCTGAGCCTCAGTCTTCTCATCACTAAAATGGAATAAATGTAGTTTCTAGGTTATTAGAAAAATACTGTATATGAAGCATGCACCAGTGTCCTATGTGGTGTGATACTCAAGAATTAGCAGGTAATGAGTGTTAACACTGCTGCCCCAAACCCTTTTTGCCTGAAAAACATTTTTTTTCATCCTTAATTGTTATCGTAGGAAAAATTCTTTCTAGTGAAAATTTTAGCACAAAGGGAATAGACATTTTTAAGGCTTTTGATAAATTTGCAAAAATATTTTCTGGCAAGATTCACAGGTTAGGCAGAAGAGACAACAGGTTTGTAGGCTGTCTGCTCCTTGTACCTGTGATCCCACCACCTGGCTTGAGTTAGTGGTGGTGAGAGATTAGGAAAGAACTGAATGACCAACCTAGAGTTAGAGTTCTGTTGGTTTCCTTCATCGAAAACTTTGAATGATGTTTCTCATACACCATAAGCATGTCTGGGAGTCATGTAAATTAAAACCAAAGGAGATTTGAATTCTTTTCTTTCGTTTATTCTCTTTACCCTTGAGTACAGCACAGCACCCTTGAGCCTGGTGTGTGTGCATGCTAAGTCGCTTCAGTCTTGTCTGACTCTTTGTGACCCCATGGACTGTAGCCTGCCAGCCTCTTCTGTGCATGGGATTCTCCAGGCAAGAATACTGGAATTGGTTGCCGTGCCCTCCTCCAGGGGATCTTCCCAACCCAGGGGTCGAACCAGCATCTCTTGTGTTCCCTGCATTGGCAGGTGGATTCTTTGCCACTGGCGCCACCTAGCAGTAAAACATTCTCCACCTTGAAGCTTTAAACCATTAAACTACCTTGAAGCATTTTAGTCTAGGAGCATAATTTTTGACTGGTATGTGTTTACAGTGACTTGCTGTAAGGAACTTGGGGGAAGAGCACAAACATATATTTCTGTGGAGGGGATGTACTGTTTTTATTATTGCAGAGCAGGCTCAGAATGATTTGATTTTCTTACAGACTCCTATTAAGTCAGATGTCATAGATACCTATTTAGTATATTATGAATTAACTTAAGAACACACATTTTTTTTATTACAGAAATTTAAAAAGCAATATAAGGGAAACTTTTAAAAAGAAAAATAATCATTTGTCATTTACTATCCTATAGCTGTTTTCATTTTTCTGCCTTGGAATGTAATCCTTGGGAATGTTATCCTTGGAATGTAATCCTGGCTGTCCAGTGGTTAGGACTCCATACTTTCACTGCCAAGGATGTGGGTTTGATTCCTTGTCAGGGAACTAAGATCTCACAAGCTGCTCAGCTCAGCCAAAAAAAAAAAAAAAAAAGAAAAAAGAGAAGTGTAGTCCTTGAGATACATCCTTGACTATTTGCATGAGTTTATGTAGTTGTAGCATTGATTTTTGTATTCATCATTAATATACTAAATTAAATGTTTCTGTATTTCTAAGCAGTTTTCAGAATTAAAATTTTATTGTTGGATAATGGTACATCTGATCAAAAAAACCTTTTTTGCAGTTATAGACAGCCTTATAGTGAATGTGAATTACATAGCTTTTTTCTCCTTTGGAACTATATTCCAAGGAAACAGTTTTGACGAATATAGTTACTAAAAAATGATGGTAATTTTGAAAGCAGCTGCCAGCTTTAATTGGGCACTTACTATATGCACTGTTATGGTGCTTTATACCTCTGCAGTCATTTCAGCCTCTCATGCAACAACACATGAGGTGCAGATGCTGTTTGGATCTTTGTTTTACAGACAAAAAGGCTGTAACTCCTGTGAATTTTTGGAATTCTGAGTGGATCTAGACACTAGTTTTCCTTGTTGTGGAGTCAAAGCTCTTATATACTGTGGAGATGCATCAAATCTGAATCTAGGAAGATCACCTCTACTCCAGAAGAGATTTCAGTGCTTCAGCAGTTCCCTGCTGAAATGCAGAGGGCTGTGGTGGTAGGCACAGAGATGGGCTAGGATTCTTGGTGAGAGTGCAGATGTTCCAAAGCACTACCTTCTGCTACCTTTGGTTAGGTTTTCTCTGTTCTTTCCGTTGTGAAACAGGTATAACGACACCTCTCTCCTAGGGTTATTGTGAAGATTATATGAAACTGTGTATAAAGTTGGCTTGCTGTTGGTGCCCTGTACCTAGTCTGTGTGTTTCAAACTCACCTCCTATTCTTCTGTAGCATCTAGCCCAGTGCTGTGAAAAAAAAACTTGTGTGTGTTTACAGAGTAAATGACTCATGATGGATCTGGATTAAAGACTGTCCCATTTTGGGCTGGTGGACCTGCATTGACCTCATAGGATGGAACTTTAGAGCTAAAGCATGTGCTTGGCCTTAAGAAACACCGAATAGGGACGTTCCTGGTGGTCCAGTGGTTAAGACTCTGCACTTCCCCTGCAGGGAGTGTGGGCTCAATCCCTGGTCAGGGAACTAAGATCCCACATGCCCCGTGGTGTGGCCAAAAATAAATAGATAAATAAAGCCTTAAAAAAAAAGACACCAAATAGTTTTGCCTTACTTAAATAAGTAAGGCAGAGTAATTCTCCACATGCAAGGTAGTCTTTTTGTACCTTTGAGTCCAGTAGAATGTTATATTACTAGTGATAATACATGAATGTGGTGTTTTGAATGAGAATATGCGGAACTTCATTCAAGTGAAGTTTGTGTCTACGTCTGAACTACATTAATTTTATAAATTGAAATTTGTCAAAGTGGATATAATTTTTCAATGTATTTGGTTACAGATTATTATTATTATTCTTAGAATAATACATTTCCAGATACTTGTTTAAATATGATTTAAAAGCATCTAAGTAAGAGACGGTTTTTTATGTTAGTTTTGTTCATTACACGAGGATATTCATTAACGTATTTTGGGTAGGAGCGAGATAAACTACTTCTCCCAGTACAGTGGATGACTTGAGCAACTTGAGTTCATGACCTGGTCTTTCCCCTGACACTGTCACCTTGTACAAGTCACTTAATCTCTTAGGGTTCAGATTAGATGCCCCCTAAAATCCTTTCCATCCCCAGGATTCTGGGTCTTTTGCACAGTATGCAATGTAAACCCAGTACTAATGGCGTGTGGTGTTAGAGGCTAACTCAGCTCTACGTCCATGAGTAGTTTTGGGAGGAATTTGCCTTGATCTGAATCGCACACATGAGCATTCACAGCAAATGGGGAAGATGGTGAAATGAAAGCAGTTGCAGTATCTTTGGAGGAGTGAGTATTTCCAAGACAGCTGACCACAAGCTCTGCTTTCTGACATCTTGGCAGTCAGGTTTACAGTATTCTGTGGACTCAGTGTTAGCTGATGTAAGGGTTTCTGCAGTAACTGAGCAGGAAGGACAGTGTACATCATAGCTGAGACTTATGGGTATTGACATACTGTGTTAGATGAACAAAGGAGATTGTATGCTTCCCCAAGCAGCATCTTTTTGTCACATTTTCCTTCCTCCTTTGCCAGTGTGTCCAGTTATCAAGTTTCATGTGCCAGGGTTTAGATCTGTCATACAAACCACTAGAGAAATGTAGCTGGGAAACATAATAATTAATGTTCATTAGAAAAAAGTGAAAGTGTTAGTTGTTCAGTCATGTCCAACTATTTGTGACCCCATGGACAGTAGCCCACCAGGCTCCTCTGTCCATGGAATTCTGCAGGCAAGAATATTGGAATGGGTAGCCATTCCCTTCTCCAGGGGATCTTCCTGACCCAGGGATCAAACCCAAGTCTCCTGCATTGTGGGCAGATTCTTTACCATCTGAGCCACCAGGAAAATCTCAATTAAAAAGACATCTGCATGCCCACATTTTAAGTATTTTCAGCATTGATTTAATTGTGTATTGATTATTGAGAACTAACACAGTATCTCTTATCTTGTACAGAATACCACTGGAGCTTATATTATTTATGTTTTGAGTTAATTCCTTTATCATATTCTGAACTTATGAAGTGCCATTCAAAGTCATATTGTGACAGGCTTTTATTTTTTTAAATTGCTTGATTATACTGATTTACTTCTAAAAAGTCAGGAAAATGGATGTTTAGCTTCAATATTGGAGGAGCAGTCATACAAAGAAATGTTTTAGTCCAGGGGGAATGTTTTTCTTAAAAAATTTTTTGTATGGGAAACAGAAATCCAAGATACAGAGTTTTAATTTTCTTATAGGGATCTATAATTTAGTAAAACATTGCTGGCAGTCATATTGTCGCCTCAACAGAAAGATTGCTTCAAAAGTATATTTACGGGGAGTTCCCTGGAAATCCAGTGGTTAGGAATTGGTGTTTTCACTGCCAGGTTCAGTCCCTGGTTAGGGAACTAAGATCTCGCAAGCCATGCAGCACAGCCCCCCAAATTATCAGCAGTGAATGGATATCTGGGATGAATTATCTATGGAAAGTTTATTTGATCAAGTCTAAGTAAGTAGGATTGAACAAAAACAACCAGAAAAATGGATTTGAATATGAAGGAAGTTCTGCATAAATAATTAGCTTTCAAGCTTGTAAAAATTGTCTCATAATAAATCATTCAGGAATAGCAAGGCCATTTGGAAAACCTGGTGGGAAATTATTGTATGTGTTAAAATCATGAGGTCATGCATTGGGGACTGTACAGTGAATGAGGCCTTTTACCTTTAAAAAGAATACAATCTAGTAGAAAAGAAAATCTACCTAAACTTGTTAAAAGGAAAGAAAAGGACATCCCATAGAATAAGGCTGGATTTACTTAATGTGCATCTTAGTCTGGGGTTGCCTACCTCTATCCCACGAGATAAAGGCTTGTTATAACTAGTTTATTTGGGAAGTGCTCTCAAGGAGAGGAAGTGAGGAAATAAAGGGAGTCATGTGGAGAAGAAGGCAAAGCCAATACAATGATGCTAAGTGACTTGGTTGCCTCTGAGAGTAATTGCTGTTTCTCGTGAGTTCCAGAGTCTGCATCCCTGAGTCACACATCTGAGTGACTCTGAAAGAATCATTTGTCTATCAGCTTCTGTCCCTCTCTGAAGAGGATCGAGGATCCCCAGGTTGCTCTGGTAAAGAACTGCCTGCCAGTGCAGGAGGTGATCCCTGGGTCAGAGAGATCCCCTGGAGTAGGAAATGGCAACTCAAGTATTCTTACCTGGAAACTCACATAGACAGAAAGCCTGGCAGGCTACAGTCCATAGTGTTGCAGAGTCGGACATGATTGAGCAACTGAGCATGTGGACACACAGCACACGACACATGGCACGCACGCACGTGCGCACACACACACACACGGTTGCCTCATGAAGTTTACCTCTTTGCTTCTGAGTTACATACATGTGACACACACACACACACACACACACACGGTTGCCTCATGAAGTTTACCTCTTTGCTTCTGAGTTACATACACATGACACACACATGCACGCACACGCGCACACACACACACACACACACACACACGGTTGCCTCATGAAGTTTACCTCTTTGCTTCTGAGTTATATACACGTGACACCTACCAGCCTCAGAAGACATCTGACAAACTCCCAGAACAGGAAGTGAGAAGTCTGTTTACTGTTTGAGATGAGGTGCTATCCAGTGCAAAGTCAGTTTACACATGAACAGAGCCTTTTACTGTAGCCTGACTGGAATCAGAGATGAAGTGGTGGGTGAGACCGTGTGTATAGTATGATATCTTCATAAACTTTAAATGCAAAAAGAGAAAAAAAAGGGAGAGGGGTAAGTGGATGTTTAAAAAGTTACCTATTCTTTGTTCTAAATCAAAGTTGTTACTGTAAATTCTTGTGTTTCTGTTGAGTTTGCTGTAATGTGAGATTGTATAAATAAACCTTGCTGTGGCCAGAAAGATGATGGAGTAAGAAGCTCCAGAATTCACTCTCTGACAGAAACACTGACTTACTAACAATATACAATTCAAAAGTCATTATGAGAATGCCTTGACAAGCCCAAAGGCAAGAAGAGCAGCAGTGAAATGGGGTAGCAAAGTGGTTTCATTTCATCTACACCAGCCCCATTCCTAAGCCAGCAAAGCTAGCAATTGGGAAAAAAAGCCCAATTTGCTTCTTCTCCCTTGGAATGGAAAGAGAATAGTGGAACATATCTTTGACTTTCCAGCTTTTAGGGGAACTAACCAAGGGATTGGTTTTTATTTTGCCTGACTTGGAGTACTGATGGGGATCTGGCATAGTTTAGATGCCTGGAGACCTCAGTGTCTGAGAACCTGCAGTACTGCAGACAGACGTTAGAGGGAGCAAGAGACTCATGAGTAAGAAATCAGCAGACTTTCTCCCAGCATGCCCAGAGAGGAGGCAAACCTTCTGAAAGGTTTGAAAGGCCTCTAGAATCTCTTGCTGGGATGATTCATGGAAGTCTTCCTCTATGAGGCCAATCTATAAAGACTGGGAGTCGTGGCTATTTTTTTAAGTGAAAAATCCTAAGATAACATGGCAAATAACACGGCACACAAAAAAGCAAAACATGGACCAATCAAGTGGACGAAATAAACCTTAAGCTGACCCTGAGGAAATAAAGATCTGTGAGTTACCTGACAAAGAATTTAAAATAATCATTTTAAAGAACCTGAGTGTACTGGAAGAGAACACAGTAGATAGAATAAACAAAGCAATGTGTGAACAAAGTGAGAATATCAACACAAAGAAACTGTAAAAAAGAACCAAACAAATTCTGGAACTGAAGGGTACAGTAACTGAATTGAAAAATTCCCTAGAGGGGATCAACATCAGACTTGGTCAGGCAGAAGAAAGAATCAGTGACTTTAAGACAGTTCATTTGAAATTATTGGTTCAGAGGAATGAAATGAAAAAAGAAGAAGAAAAGTGAAAAAGCCTTAGGGCTGTATGGACCAATATATACTATAAGAGGAGAGAGAGATAAGCAGACAGCTTCTTTGAAGAAATAATGGCAGGGACCTTCCCAAATCTAAGGACGGAAATGAACATCCATATTAAACAGTCCAACTAGGATGAACCCAAAAATCTCCGTGCAAGGTGATCAAACAATCAGAAATCAAAGACTGAGAATCTTGAGAGAAACGAGAGAAAAGTAACTTGTTATGTCACAAGGGAACTTGTGTAAGATTATCAACAGATTTCTTAGCAGAAATATAGGTCAGAAGGGAGTGGAATGATCTATTCAAAGAAAGAAAGAAAAAAACTTGTCAGCTAAAAATGCTATATTCAGCAAAACTACCCTTCAGAAGTTAAAGAGAAATAAAGACCTTCCTGGACAAATAAAACCCAAGGGAGTTCATAATCACTAAAACATACGAAAAAAGTTCTCTGGTAAAGAAAATTCCTATAATAGATGCACAAAAGCAAATGAGAAAGGAATAAAAACATGTCACTATATTGCAAACTCTATCAAAATCTCAATGACATATTTGAAGACATAGAAAAAAATTAGAAATTCATACAGAATCTCAAAGGATCCCAAATAGTGAAACCAGTCTTGAGAAAGAAGTACAGAGTTGGAAGCCTCACACTTCCTGACTTCAAACATATTACAAAGTTACAGTAATTAAAACAATTGAGGGTTTTCTTGGTGGTCCAGTGGTTAAGAATCTGCCTTATAATGCAGGGGGCACGAGTTCGATCCTTGGTCTGGGAAGATCCCACATCCAGCGGAGCAACTGAGCCCGTGAGCCACAGCTACTGAATCCACACTCTAGGGACCGAGAGCTACAACTGCTGACCCTCCGTGCCTAGAGCCTGTACTCTGCAACAGGAGAGAAGCCACCACAATGAGAAGTCTGCACTACAGCAAAGAGTAGCCCCTACTCACCACAACTAGAGAAAGCCCTCGTGCAGCAAGGAAGACCCACTACTGCAAAAAAAAAAAAAAAAATCTTAAAAATGCCCATAATTGTATTAGCATAAAGACAGACATATAGACAATAGAGAGCCCAGAAATAAACCTTCTCATTGACAAAGGTGCCAAGGCTATACAGTGGGGAAGGGATAGTCTCTTCAACAAGTGGTAATAAGAAAACTGGATACCCACATTGAAAAGGATTAACATGGATCCTTACTTTTCACCGTATATAAAAATTAACTCAAAATGAATTAAAGACCTAGGAGGATAGAAATTATTTCAAACATCTTTTCTGACCACAGTGGTATGAAACTGGAAATCAGACATAGCAAGAAAAATGGGAAAAGAATAAACACATGGAGACTAAACAACATGCTGCTAAAAAACCCAATGGGTCAACAGTGGAATAAGCAGAAAATACCCTGAGACAAATGAAAGTGAAAACACAGCCTTACAAAATCGATGAGATGCAGCAAAAGCAGTTCTAAGAGGGAAGTTCATAGCGATTCCAGACTTCCTCAAAAACAAGAAAAGTCAAATAAGCACCCTAACCTGTTACCCGAAAGACTTCGAAAAAGAAGAGCGAAGAAAACTCAAAGTCAGAAGAAGGAGAGAAATGATAAAAGATTGGCGAGGAGGTGGTGGCTGCATCGCTTTGTGATAGAGACACGATCTTAATGGGCTGGGATGAGCTGAGCTCCTGGTGGAGGCAGGGCAGCCAAGCGGGTCCCATGGCAGCACAGTGGTAGCAGTTGGACGGACCGTTGCTGCTGCAGGATTTGCAGGCCATTACTCTTTGCCAGCCATGAAGCATCTGGAGCCTCGAGTAAAACAAGTTTTTCAAAGTCTACTGAAGTCTGCCTTCACTGGTACCAATTACAGATGTGGGTTTGAACCCCAAATGACAAAACGGGAAGCAGCATTAATATTAGGTGTAAGACTTCATATGTACTGGCCAAAATCAATGAAGCTAAAGATTTACTAGGAGGTCAAACTAAAAAACGAAGTAAACGTATGATGACTTTTAAGTTCTTATTCATTTATATGAGTACCAGGTTTTTATAATAAAATACTTCAAAGCTATGAATTTTAAAAATGATTTAGCACAAGCTAAATCAGAGCCTTGGTATAAACTTATCATATGATCCAGCAGTCCTACTTCTGGGTATATATACAAAAGAGTTGACAATAACGTTCCAGAGATAGCTTTACACCCATGTTCGTTACAGGATTATTCACAGTAGCCAAGAGTTGGAAGCAGCCTAAATGTTCATCAGCAGATAAATGGATAAAGAAAAGATGGTATGTACATACAACAGGATATAACTCATATTTAAAAGGAGGGAAATCTTATCACGTTACAACATGCATGAAGCTTGAGGACATTATACTAAGTGAAAAGTGAAGTAAGCCAGGCACAAAAAGATAAATATTGCATGATTCCACTTATATGAGGCATCAAAGATAGTCAGTCTTAGAAACATATAGTGGTGGTGTAAGGGGTTGAGAGGAGGGGAGCAGAGAGTCCTCAGTGGTTATGGCATCTGTTTTCAAAGATGAGGAACTTCTAGAGATCTGATGCACGACACTGCATACAGTTAACACTTCTGTACTGTATATTTAAGAAAAGTTCAGTTCAGTTGCTCAGTCGTGTACAACTCTTTGTGACCCCATGGACTGCAGCACACCAGGCTTCCCTGTCCCTCACCAGCTCCTGGAGCTTACTCAAACTCATGTCCATTGAGTCAGTGATGCCATCCAACCATCTCATCCTCCATCATCCCCTTCTCCTCCTGCCTTCAATCTTTCCCAGCATCAGGGTCTTTTCCAGTGAGTCAGTTCTTCACATCAGGTGACTTAAGTATTGGAGTTTCAGCTTCAGCATCAATCCTTCCAATGAATATTCTGGACTGATTTCTTTAGGATGGACTGGTTTGATCTTCTTGCAGTCCAAGGGACTCTCAAGAGTTTTCTCCAACCCCACAGTTCAAAAGCATCAATTCTTCGGCGCTCAGCTTTCTTTATAGTCCAACTCTCACATCCATACATGACTACTGGAAAAACCATAGCTTTGACTAGATGGACCTTTGTTGGCAAAGTAATGTCTCTGCGTTTTAATATGCTGTCTAGGTTGATCATAACTTTTCTTCCAAGGAACAAGCATCTTTTAATTTCATGGCTGAAGTCACCATCTGCAGTGATTTTGGAACTCCTCCTCAAAATTGAGTCTGTCACTGTTTCCATTGTTTCCTCATCTGTGTGCCATGAAGTGATGGGATTGGATGCCATGATCTTAGTTTTCTGAATGTTGAGTTTTAAGCCAACTTTTTCACTCTCTTTCACTTGCATCAAGAGTCTCTATAGTTCTTCTCTTTCTGCCATAAGGGTGATGTCATCTGCATATCTGAGGTGATTGATATTTCTCCTGGAAATCTTGATTCCAGCTTGTGTTTCATCCAGCCCGGCATTTCTCATGATGTAGTCTGCATATAAGTTAAATAAGCAGGGTGACAGTATACAGCCTTGACGTACTCCTTTCTGATTTGGAGCCAGTCTGTTGTTCCATGTCCAGTTCTAACTGTTGCTTCCTTACCTGCATACAGATTTCTCAAGAGGCAGGTCAGGTGGTCTGGTATTCCTATCTCTTGAAGAATTTTCCACAGTTTGTTGTGATCCACACAGTCAAAAGCTTTGGCATAGTCAGTAAAACAGAAGGAGATGTTTTTCTGGAACTCTTGCTTTTTCGGTGATCCAGTGGATGTTGGCAATTTGATCTCTGGTTCCTCTGTCTTTTCTGAATCCAGCTTGAACATCTGGAAGTTCACGGTTTATGTACTGCTAAAGCCTGGCTTGGAGAATTTGGAACATTTTTTTTGCTAGCATGTGCTGCTGCTGCTGCTGCTAAGTCACCTCAGTTGTGTCTGACTCTTTGTGATCCTGTAGATGGCAGCCCACCAGGCTCCGCTGTCCCTGGGATTCTCCAGGCAAGAATACTGGAGTGGGTTGCCGTTTCCTTCTCCAATGCATGAAAGTGAAAAGTGAAAGTGAAGTCGCTCAGTTGTGTCCGACTCTTTAGGACCTCATGGACTGCAGCCTATCAGGCTCCTCCATCCATGGGGTTTTCCAGGCAAGAGTACTGGAGTGGGTTGCCATTGCCTTCTCCGGCTAGCATGTGAGATGGGTGCAGTTGTCTGGTAGTTTGAGCATTCTTTGGGATTGCCTTTCTTTGGGATTGGAATGAAAACTGACCTTTTCCAGTCCTGTGGCCACAAATTTGTTGGCACATTGAGTGCAGCACTTTCACAGCATCATATTTTAGGATTTGAAATAGCTCAACTGGAATTCCATTACCTCCACTAGCTTTGTTCATAGTGATGCTTCCTAAGGCCCACTAATTTTGCATTCCAGGATATCTGGCTCTAGGTGAGTGATCACATCATCGTGGTTATCTGAGTCATGAAGATCTTTTTTGTGTAGTTCTTCTGTGTATTGTTACTACCTCTTCTTAATATCTTCTGCTTCTGTTAGGTCCATACCATTTCTGTCCTTTATTGTGCCCATCTTAGCATGAAATGTTCCCTTGATATCTCTAATTTTCTTGAGGAGATCTCTAGTCTTTCCCATTCTATTGTTTTCCTCCATTTCTTTGCACTGATCACTGAGGAAGGCTTGCGTATCTCTCCTTGCTATTCTTTGGAACTCTGCATTCAAATGGGGGTATCTTTCTTTTTCTCCTTTGCCTTTCATTTCTATTCTTTTCTCAGCCATTTGTAAGGCCTACTTAGACAACCATTTTGCCTTTTTGCATTTCTTTTTCTTGGGGATGGTCTTGATCACTGCCTCCTGTACAATGTCACAAACCTCCGTCCATAGTTTTTCAGGCACTCTATCAGATCGAATCCCTTGAATCTGTTTGTCACTTCCACTGTATAATCATAAGGAATTTGATTTAGGTCATACCTCAGTGGTCTAGTGGTTTTCCCTACTTTCTCCAATTTAAGTCTGAATTTGACAATAAGGAGTTCATGATCTGAGCCACAGTCAGCTCCCAGTCTTATTTTCACTGACTGTATAGAGCGTCTCCATCTTTGGCTGCAAAGAATATAATCCATCTGATTTTGCTATTGACCATCTGGTGATGTCCTTGTGTAGAGTCTTCTCTCGTGTTGTTGGAAGAGGGTGTTTGCTATGACCAGTGTGTTCTCTTGGCAAAACTCTGTTAGCCTTTGACCTGCTTTGTTTTGTACTCCAAGACCAATTTTTCCTGTTACTCCAGGGATCTCTTGACTTCTTACTTTTGCATTCCAGTCCACTATAATGAAAAGGACATCTTTTTTGGGTGTTAGTTCTGGAAGGTCTTGTAGGTCTTCATAGAACTGTTCAACTTCAGCTTCTTCAGCGTTACTGGTTGGGGCATAGACTTAGATTACTGTGATATTGAATGGTTTGGCTTGGAAACAAGCAGAGATCATTCTGTCATATTTGAGATTGCATCCAAGTACTGCATTTCATATCTTTTGTTGACTATGGTGGCTACTCCATTTCTTCTAAGGGATTCTTGCCCACAGTAGTAGATATAACGGTCATCTGTGTTAAATTCACCCATTCCAGTCCATTTTCGTTAGCTGATTCCTGAAATTTCCATGTTCGCTCTTGCCAGCTCCTGTTTGACCACCTCCAATATGTCTTGATTCATGGACCTAACATTCCAGGTTCCCATGCAGTGTTGCTCTTTACAGCATTGGACTTTAGTTCCATCTCCAGTTACATCCACAACTGGCTGTTGTTTTCCTTTGGCTCCTTCTGTTCATTCTTTCTGAAGTTATTTCTCCACTGATCTTTAGTAGCATATTGGGCACCTACCGACCTGGGGAGTTCATCTTTCAGTGTCCTATCTTTTTGCCATTTCATACTGTTCATGGGGTTCTCAAGGCAAGAATACTGAAGTGGTTTGCCATTCCCTTCTCCAGTGGACCACGTTTTTGTTGGAACTCTCCAGCATTACCTATCTGACTTGGGTGGCCCTACACGGCATGGCTCCTAGTTTCATTGAGTTAGACAAGGCTGTGGTCCATGTGATCAGATTGGTTAGATTTCTGTGATTGTGGTCTTCATTCTGTCTGCCCTCTGATGGAGAAGGATAAGAGGCTTATGGAAGCTTCCTGGTGGGAGAGATGACTGAGGGGGGAAACCTGGTCTTGTTCTGATGGGTGGTGCCATGTTTAGTAAACCTTTAATTGGGTTTTTTGTTGATGGGTGGGGCTGTGTTCCCTCCCTGTTGTTTGACCTGAGGCCAAACTATGGTGGAGGTAATGAAAAGGTCCCCTGCATGCACACATTGCTACACTCAGTGCCCCAAACCCTGCAGCAGGCCACCGCTGACCCACGCCTCTGCCAGAGACTCCTGAGCACTCACGGGCAAGTCTGGGTCAGTCTCTTGTGAGGTCACTGCTCCTTTCTCCTGGGTCCTGGTGCACATAAGCTTTTGTTTGTGCCCTCCAGGAGAATGTTGCCCCAGTCCTGTGCAAGTTCTGGTGGCTCTATGGTGGGGTTAATGGCGACCTCCTCCAGGAGGGCTTATGCCATACCCAGGTCTGCCGCACCCAGAGCCCCTGCCCCTGCAGCAGGCCACTGCTGACCCGTACCTCCTCAGGAGGCTCTCACACACGGTCCTGGCTCAGTCTCTGTGGGGTCTCTGGGTCCTGGTGCACACAAGTTTTGTGACAGCCCTCCGAGCGTCTCTGGTGGGTATGGGGTTTAATTCTAAATGCAATTTTGTGCCTCCTACCATCTTGCTGGGGCTTCTCCTTTGCCCTTGGACATGGGGTATCTTTTTTTGGTCGGATCCAACATTCTCCTGTCGATGATTGTTCAGCAGTGAGTTGTAATTTTGGAGTTTTCACAGGAGAAGGTGAGCGCACATTATTCTATTCCGCCATCTTGGAGTTACTTTAAAAAGAAACCTTAAAAAAAGTTCAGTTCAGTTCAGTCACTCAGTCATGTCCGACTCTTTGCGACCCCATGAATTGCAGCACGCCAGGCCTCCCTGTCCATCACCAACTCCTGGAGTTCACTCAGACTCAACGTCCATCGAGTCCGTGATGCCATCCAGCCATCTCATCCTCTGTCGTCCCCTTCTCCTCCTGCCCCCAATCCCTCCCAGCATCAGAGTCTTTTCCAATGAGTCAACTCTTCACATGAGGTGGCCAAAGTACTGGAGTTTCAGCTTTAGCATCATTTCTTCCAAAGAAATCCCAGGGCTGATCTCCTTCAGAATGGACTGGTTGGATCTCCTTGCAGTCCAAGGGACTCTCAAGAATCTTCTCCAACACCACAGTTCAAAAGCATCAATTCTTCGGCACTCAGCCTTCTTCACAGTCCAACTCTCACATCCATACATGACCACAGGAAAAACCATAGCCTTGACTAGATGGATTTTAGTTGGCAAAGTAATGTCTCTGCTTTTGATTATGCTATCTAGGTTGGTCATAACTTTCCTTCCAAGGAGTAAGTGTCTTTTAATTTCATGGCTGAAGTCACCATCTGCAGTGATTTTGGAGCCCCCCAAAATAAAGTCTGGCACTGTTTGCACTGTTTTCCCATCTATTTCCCATGAAGGGATGGGACCGGATGCCATAATCTTTGTTTTCTGACTGTTGAGCTTCAAGCCAACTTTTTCACTCTCCACTTTCACTTTCATCAAGAGGCTTTTGAGTTCCTCTTCACTTTCTGCCATAAGGGTGGTGTCATCTGCATATCTGAGGTTATTGATATTTCTCCCGGCAATCTTGATTTTAACTTGTGCTTCTTCCAGCCCAGCATTTCTCATGATGTAGTCTGCATATAAGTTAAATAAGCAGGGTGACGACATACAGCCTTGACGTACTCCTTTTCCTATTTGGAACTAGTCTGTTGTTCCATGTCCAGTTCTAACTGTTGCTTCCTGACCTGCGTACAGATTTCTCAAGAGGCAGGTCAGGTGGTCTGGTATTCCCATCTCTTTCAGAATTTTCCACAGTTTATTGTGATCCACACAGTCAAAGGCTTTGGCATAGTCAATAAAGCAGTAGTTGTTTTTCTGGAACTCTCTTGCTTTTTCGATGATCCAGCAAATGTTGGCAATTTGATCTTTGGTTCCTCTGCCTTTTCTAAAACCAGCTTGAACATCAGGAAGTTCACAGTTCACGTATTGCTGAAGCCTGGCTTGGAGAATTTTGAGCATTACTTTACTAGTGTGTGAGATGAGTGCAATTGTGCAGTAGTTTGGACATTCTTTGGCATTGCCTTTCTTTGGGATTGGAATGAAAACTGACCTTTTCCAGTCCTGAGGCCACTGCTGAGTTTTCCAAATTTGCTGGCATATTAAGTGCCGCACTTTCACAGCATCATCTTTCAGGATTTGAAATAGTTCAACTGGAATTCCATCACTTCCACTAGCTTTGTTTGTAGTGATGCTTTCTAAGGCCCACTTGACTTCACATTCCAGGATGTCTGGCTCTAGATGAGTGATCACACCATAAAAATTGGTATATTTTATGTTTTATTGACTACAATAAAAATCCCCAAAAGGAAAACTCCTGTGCACTGTCATCTCATTTTTGGTTGTCATTTTAACCTGATATGACTGATATGACAGATTTGCCTTAGGTAAACCTTTGTAACCAGTCATGATCTTTTAAAAACTATTTAAAAGTTTTCAAAATGAAAGAGCTAAAGCACTTGAAGAATCCTGGCAAATTCTTTACCTTTTGTTAAAAGTTTCAAGAGGGGAACACTTAGTACATTTCATAAGGGTGAAAACAAATCCATTGAAACTTGAACCATGAATATTTCCTTCTGAGAGATGCATAAAAATAAGTCAGCATGAAGGCAGGTTCCTGTGGTAACTGGAACCACGTAATAGCATTTACATTTGGTGTTAACATGCATATAACAGGAAAACGGATTCAGTTATTTTCAAGCTCTCAAACCCCAAATGTACTGAATAAACATTTCTTTAAAAAATAAATATACGAAATGGATTTGTATGACTTGAAGTTTAAATGTTCTTGCATTCCATAGTTAACAATTGTAACAGTATCACTTTCTCAGATTTCTTTATTTTTCAAGTGGACTATCATGGTTTGGCTCAGCTACTAAATTAAATTATTGCCTGCTTGCACATTCCTGCTGGTTACACTGTAATCTTTACCTCCATTGGAAAGAATGCCCTATTTTGAATGTTTGTTTCAGGCTGTTTGACTAGAAACACCTCTGTTAAGCCTTGAAGCATGGATATGTAAATGCGATCTGTGCTATGAATCTAGAAAGGAAAGAATTAAAAATGCCACACACTGTGTTAAAAATACACGTTACTAGGGATATGAGACACTTTAGAAGTGGAATGAAATAAAATACAAGGTCCTAATGTATAGCAGAGGGAACTACAGTCAGTATTGTGTGATAAACCATAATGGAAAAGATATAAGAAAATGTATATATATGTATAACTGAGTCACTTTACAGCAGTGATTGACAGAACATTGTAAAGCAATTATACTTCAGTAAAAAAAATTTAAAAGTGGAGTGAAAATGGTACAGTTAAATTGTCTTGATAATTGATTAGAATGGTTCTAGTTACAGGCAAACATGCATGGCATATATACGTGCATATGTATAATGTACACATATATACATGTCTGTATAATATTAATAGATTGAATTGTGTCCACTCAAAATTCATATGTTGATGTTCTGACCCCCAGAATCTCAGAATGTGACCTTGTTTAGAGATCGGGTCTTTATATAGGTAATCAAAGTGAAGTCATTAGGGTGGACCCTAATCCCGTATAACTGGTGTATTTGTAAAAGGGAAATTTTGGACACAGACACATAGAGGGCAGACAGTGTGAAGACACAGTGGGAGAGCCTGGCCATCCCTCACCGCGCTCAGAAGAATCCAGCCTCGAAGCTCCTTCATTTTGGACTTCTAGCTTCCAGAATTTTAAATTTAAATTTTCAGTTCAAGTTGCTATAGTTTAAGCCGTCTAATTTATGGTAGTTAGTTATGGCATCACTAATTAACTATTATGTTTCCCTGTTATGCCACACATCAGGATATACTTATTTAGGGGTAATACATGATTAGTTTTTGAACATTTTAACATTTCTCAGTATCTCTTAAGCATTCTTAAGAAACTAGTTTCCCAATTTTGGAGGCAGAGAAATTGAGGTTGGCCATGGTGATGAGGCAATTAGGTTTGGAAAGTGGATCTAGAACCTCTGACTCAATGCTGTATAAATTCAGATCACTCCATATTCAGGGATATACGCATTTGTGCAGTTTGTAGCCGTGCAAGAGTCCACTGTAGACATAAATCCACCTACTCTCTTTCAACACCAAAAAAACAAAACAAGCCCCTCGTCTCAAAATTATACATGTTAGAATTAAATTTTCTGGAAATTAGAAACAGATGGCATCAAATGAACATGTTTTTCCACTGTCCCAAGGTGTACGTGCCTTTTTTTTGTGCTTATTTTGTCATCCGTAGAAGGGACACTTGAGTTCAGTGCTCGGAAATGTGACAGAGGAAGCGTTCCTTCAGCTGTGTCCCTCTTCGAATCCAGCACACCCAGGGTTCCTGTGTCCACTAACTGAGTAAAGCCACGTCTGAGTTCACGACCTCCAAGTGATGTGAGAACTCACCTGGCCTACCCAGATCTCTGAGGGTGAATTGGAATTAGTGGTAGAGAAGAATAAAGATTTTTTAAACAAAAAAGACTTTCGGCTGTCCTGTGCAGCATGTGGGATCTTAGTTCTTCAACCAGGGATCAAACTAGTGCCCCTTGCGTTGAGAGCACGGACCTCCAAGGAAGTCTTGAAGAAAGCTATTTTAAAATTCTAGATATTTTTGTTCTTGCTATGGGAAGTGAGCGGAGAAGGCAATGGCACCCCACTCCAGTACTCTTGCCTGGAAAATCCCATGGACAGAGGAGCCTTGTAGGCTGCAGTCCATGGGGTCACTAAGAGTCAGACACAACTGAGCGACTTCACGTTCACTTTTCACTTTCATGCACTGGAGAAGGAAATGGCAACCCACTCCAGTGTTCTTGCCTGGAGAATCCCAGGGATGGGGGAGCCTGATGGGCTGCCGTCCATGGGGTCGCACAGAGTCGGACATGACTGAAGCGACTTAGCAGCAGCAGCAGCATGGGAGGTGAGAGAGGTTAATCTTTGGGTGAAAACATTCTATACCTACTTCAATTTTATAGACTAAGAGTGAAAGCTGTTAAACTCATCCGGCCAATGATTTTCACAGTAATTAAAAAATTGTGTTGAAGAATAGTTGATTTACCATGTTATGTTAATTTCTGCTCTGCAGCAAAGTTACTCAGTTTTACATATATATATTCTTTTTCATATTCTTTTGCTTTATGGTTTATCACAAGATATTGAATATGGTTCCTTGTGCTATACAATAGGAAATTGTTGTTGTTTATCCATCCTATATATAATAGCTTGCATCTGCTAATTCCAAACTTCCCATCGCTCCCCTTGGCAATCACAAGTCTGTTTTCTGTATCTTCATATGTGTGCATGCTAAGTCACTTCAGCTGTATCTGACTCTCTGTGACCCAGGGACTCTATAGCCCACCAGGCTCCTCTGTCTTGGAATTCTCTAGGCAAGAATACTGGAGTGGGTTGCCATGCCCTCCTCCAGGGGATCTTCCTGATCCAGGGATTGAATTTGCATCTCTTATGTTTCCTGGGTTGGCACATGGGTGGCTTCATAGTAACTTTTAATTAAGACAAAAGAAACTACCTTCTATGAAGCTGGCATTCTTTTAGTCATGCTTATGTTGTCCGGTTTTCTATTAATTCAAAATATAGCAAAATATGTCACCTGCAAAGTCTTATGCTAGTGTTGAAAATAAGACTATACAGTTTTTGGAGTAATGAAAAACTCAAACCTTTTGGAAGAATTGACCTAGTCATTGGTAAACTTTTATTATCCATTCCAAAATTGAATTGAATTTCATATTCAGAGAATAGCTAAGCAAGGAACATTATATGATTATTATTTATATGAATTTGAAAATTCTGTGACACTGAACTTGTGGTATAGAATTTTCCTGTGTTTTATCTCCATGAGTGCCTTTTCTAAATATACTTTTTTTGAGTGCTTTTATTATGACTGTTTCCATCCTAACATTTCAAACCTGAGATGGTTGGATAGCGTTACCGACTCAGTGGACGTGAGTTTGAGCAAACTCTGGGAAATGGTGAAGGACAGGAAAGCCTGGTGTGCTGCAGTCCATGGGGTTGCAGAGAGTCAGACACAGTTTAACAACTAACAACAACAACAATCTAGTCAGTCATTTCAGAGTGATTTTTGTTTTTGGTCATTTAAATTGTCAAGTTTAGTAGAGATACAAGAAATGTAGCAAAAGTGAATTATAAATGATTTACACCACTCGAGTCAAGAAAGACAATATTCTCAGCATTTCAGAAACATGACTGAAGCGACTTAGCAGCAGCAGCAGAAGCACTAGCCTCATGCCTACTCCTTTGAAGTCATAAGTCTCTTCATTTGGAGAGTAGTATCTGTATTAGTTTACCATATAGTTTCACCACGTGTGTGTGTGTGTGTGTTTTATATATAAATCTCCATCCCTGTATACTTTTGTTGGGTTTTGCCTTCTTTTAAACTTCATCTAAATGCAATTATATTGTATATAACCTGTTGGGTCTGGCTTTCTTCCTCAAAATTTGAAATTGATCTATATTGTATATACTGGAGTTTATTGATTTTCATTGCTGAATGTTTTCTGTGGTGTGAGCATATCATAATTAATCCTCTCCATGTGACAACCCTTGCCTTTTTATTGGACTCTTAGTTCCATACATATATAATGTGATTATTGATGTTTGATTTAGGTCTGTAACTTTACTATTTGTTATTTGTCTCATCTGTTTTTTAATTTTATTTTCAATAGACGTTATTTTTTAGAGCAGTTTTAGGTTCACAGGAAAATTGAGCCTACGTTTCAGAGTGTTCCCATCATTCCCTGTCCTCACACATGGATAGTCATTAACAACATCTCCCACCAGAGTACGACAGTGGTTCTAACTGCTGACCCTACATTGGCACATCGTAATCACGCCAAATCCATAATTTACACTAGGGCTCACTTTTGATGTTGTATATTATATGGGTTTAAACAAATATATAATGGCATGTTCTTTGATTTTTCTTTTTTCCCTGTCCAGCCTTCTTTTAGGTTAATTTATTACTTATAAAATTTCCATTTAATTTAGATTTCTAGCAGGAGCTCTTTTCCTTATTTTTTAAAATAGTAGATGTAGTATAACACTATGCATCCTCAAGTTGACACAGTCTGTTTAATTTCTTTACCACTTCATATGAAAGGAAAGGCTTTGCAACCATTTGTCACCATCCTCCAGTCTTTATTATTTCGTTCCTATATGGGTTATGCCTTCTCTGGTGGCTCAGACGGTAGTCTGTCTGCAATGCAAGACACCTGGGTTTGATCCCTGGGTTGGGGAGATACCCTGGAGAAGGGAATGACTACCCACTCCAGTATTCCTGCCTGGAGAATTCCATGGACAGAGGAGTCTGGCGGGCTATCGTCCATGTATCGCAAAAAGTCTGACACAGTGGAGCCACTGCCACAAATTATAAACCCCACAGTACAATGTTACAGACTTTTGTTTTGAACAGTCATGTGTATTTTGAAGAAATCAAGAGGATAAATTTGTGAATCTATTTACATATTTGCCATTTCTTGAGCTTTTCGTTTCTTCCTTAACAACCAGGTTTCTATGTAATGTTTACCTTCATCCTAAAAAAAAAAATCCCTCCAAGTTTACTTATAATACAGTTTTTACTGGAGACCAGTTTCCTTAGTTTTACTTAAACCTGTTTATCACTGCATATTTGTTCTTTTGTTTGCTCTGAGTATTTTATTGTGTGCATATACCAGTTTATTGTACTGACAATCATTTATTTTTTATCTGTTAGCTATTATGAATAAAGCTGCTGTGAGTGTTGTGTATGTAGTTTGATGGACTAATTCCTCTTGGATGTGTGCCTTGGGATAAAAATGATATATGGTAAGACTATGTTTTGTTTCAGAAGATACTTCCAGTTTTCCAAAGTGGTCCTTACCACCTTGCGCTGTATCTGCAGTCTTAAGAGTTTTCCAGTTGCTCTGTAACTTTGCCACTGATAGGTGTTGTAAATCTTTAACATTGTAGTCATTCTGGTGAGGATGTACCAGCATTCCACTGTGGCTTCAGATGTGCATATTCTTGATTACTAATGAGGTTGAGCATCTTTTCCTGGTTCCTGGCCGTTTGGACAGTCACTTTGGTGATACATTTGTTCAATATGATGTCATCTTTGTTGTTGTTCAGCGTGTCATGTCCGACTCTTTGTGACACCCTGGACTGCAGCACTCCAGGCTTTCCTCTCCTTCGCCATCTCCTTGAGCTTGCTCAAACTCAATTTCATATCCTTTTACATAACTCCAATGCCTGGCTCTCTGGCTTCTAGCTGAGAGGTTGTGCAGGGCATGACGTGGTTCTCAAATGCTCCCCCTGAAACCAGCACATGTTCCCGTGGAGAAGGCACTCGATGCTGCTTTCCCATTCCTGGTCTTCTGTTCTTCACTGTATCCTGGCTTGGCAGTTCTTCAGTCTCTTGTTGATGCTGTGATGCCTGCAAGTGGATTTAAAAAAATGTTCATTTTTTTTTAGTTAACCACAATAGAAGGGTCTCTGTTACCTTGTCTGTCTCTACTGGAAGTGGAATTTCTCACAATTGTTTTCTTTTCATCAAATGATTCCTATTTTTCTAATTTTAAAGATATGGAGGAAAACAAGCCATGAGACAGTAAGTTTCAGAGGGAATAACTTTTAAGGGGAATTTATATGGAATTTCACTTGTGGTTTTGTTACAAATTATTCCTTGGTTTTCAATGACTTTTTCATGAAAGACCCATACTTATATTTTCGGTTTTCATTTTACAACATTACTCCTTGATGTTTTAAGAAAATATTTTGGCTACAATTGAACTTTAAAATAGTCTAGATATATAATTGTGGCAACAAGTAAGTCAGCATATTCTTTCACAGTAACTTCTTAAATATAAAAATATCTGCCCTTTCAGTTTATTCGCAACAAATGGAGTGTCTCTTTGAGTAACCGTGGACTGTGTTCTCATAGAATTTATGCCATGTAATGCAGTGGACTGGGGGAGCGAGAGCGAGGATGGCAGAGTACAGCGCTCCAGGGATCTGTCTTCCCACCTGGACAGCTGTTGTATGGGCAGAATCTATCTGATATAACTCTTTTGCACCTCTGGAGTCTGGACATGGGCTATCAGACTGATGAGGCCTGATGATATTATGCTAAGTGAAATAATCCAGTCACCAAAGACAAATACTGTATGATTACTCTTATGTGAAGTACTCAGTCAAATTAATGGAGACAGAAAGTTGGAATGGTGGTTGTCAAGGTATGGGAGGAGGGAAATTGAGTTATTGTTTAGTGAGTAGAGTTTCGGATGGGTAAGATGAACTAGTCTTAGATGAAAACCACCTGGATGGTGGTGGTGGTTACACAACAGTGTGAATGTACTTAATGCCGCTGGACCATACTTAAAAATGGTTCAAATTGGTGAATTTTATATATATTTTATCACAATTAAAAATAAATAATTAAAAGTGATATAAAGCATTGGACAACATTGTTATTAACTCTTATTCCTCAAATATCGAAATTGAGCCCCAATTTGAATGTATCGAGACTTCCCTGGTGGCTCAGATGGTAAAGCATCTACCTGCAATGCAGGAGAACTGGGTTTGATCCCTGGGTCAGGAAGATCCCCTGGAGAAGGAAATGGCAACCCATTCCAGTACTTTTGCCTGGAAAATCCTGTGGACGGAGGAGCCATAATCCATGGGTTTGCAGAGTTGGACACGACTGAGCGACTTCACTTTCACTTTCTTTCACTTTGAATGCATTAGGCTTTATAGCTATTCGAAGAAATCATATGGTGAATTATTTTCCTAAAGTGAAGCTTACTTTTGGAATGGAAACTCATGTCTGATTTTTGTTTCTGTGGGTGTCCAGTTTTATATATTTAGTTTCTGTTAGTGGGACCCATTGCCTTGATATGACATTCAGTTCTTTTATGTGATGGAGTCTTCTCCATCTAATCCAATACGTCCTTGACTATTTGTAAGTATTACAAAAAAGTCATTTATTCTAGACTGTGAATTATCTAATGAACATTATAAATGTGTATTCTTAAGCACGATATGGCTGTAGTAAGGATTGCATAGGATAGTTTTCCTAACCTCAGTACTTTTTTTCAGGAGAAACTTTATGAAGACTAAGCAAATGAATAAATAATTGGAAAACAAAAAGTCCATTGATTCAGGTTACTCAGTACCAAATTAAGGGCTTGGAAACAATTTGAAAATATAGCTGAATTATTCTAAGCATTCTTAGATACTACAGGCTTTTTATAAATGGCTCTTGTTTTACTCTAAAAGTAATACGTGGCTACTCCTATTACACTGTTTACTTTAGCTTTGCCTTTTAGATTATTTTAGTCATCTTTTAGTTTAAGACGTATAGATGTGCTATCACTGTAGTATTGGTTTATAATTAAATGCTTATATTCACACTTTAATGCATGTACTCTAGCTGCTGCTGCTGCTGCTAAGTCACTTCAGTCGTGTCCGACTCATTGCGACCCCGTAGACAGCAGCCCACCAGGCTCCCCCGTTCCTGGGATTCTCCAGGCAAGAACACTGGAGTGGGCTGCCATTTCCTTCTCCAGTGCGTGAAAGTGAAAAGTGAAAATGAAGTTGCTCAGTTGCATCTGAGTCTTCGCGACCCCATGGACTGCAGCCCACCAGGCTCCTCCGTCCATGGGATTTTCCAGGCAAGAGTACTGGAGTGGGGTGCCATTGCCTTCTCCGTGTACTCTAGCAGGTTGCTTCAAAAGTTATCCCTTGGATATATTTTTGCAATTAATTTCATTCTTTCAAAGTTTAAAATGGAAGATTTCAGCTTTATCCTTAAGAGTATATATCACTATGGCCTCAAGTTGTTTGCTATTCTGTGATTCCTTTATTAGATATGAGAGTATAAGGTTTGATACTAATTTGTGGTGTTTTTCTTCTGTATCTGAGGACCTGTCTTGTCTCTTGGACGTGAATGATGATGACTAGCTGGAACTAACTTGACTTCAGAGTTTTTCTTTCAATTTATTGAATATATGTACAGAAATAGAAAATGTCAAGAAAAGTGAGTGAGCTCCAATCAGGCTCAGAATCTGGCTCATATTCTTCAGATATCTGGTGGACAAACACTGTCTATAGAGGCAGGGCCCTGCCTTGGGAGAGGGTGAAGTTAGCCCTCTGGTGGCAGCTCCAGGCCTCTTTTTTTTTTTTTTTTTCCTTTTTTGAAGAAATTTTGCTGCTGCCCCAAATTGCCTATTCCACCTTAGTGAAACAAACCAACCCACTCATTAGTCCTGCTGTTTCTAGAAGGTCTTTTAACATGTCCTTTGTGGAGTTCACTTTTTATGCAAAGAAGATTCTCGAGTTGTTTTCTGTAAAATGTACAGCAAATCCTCTCTGAGCCAGGTTCTAGTCAATATCATTTTCTCCATTTTCTTATATTTGGTGATGTTTTACTGCCCTAGAGGTTTTAGAGCCTTTGGAGGGGTAGCACTCTAGGGAGCAAGCTAGTTGGGTTGTCACTTATTTTAGTTCCAAGAGAAGTCCACACAGGTGCCCAGAGCCTTGTTCCTCTTTGTCTCACTGAATGAGCCCATGACCCTCCTATTATTTATTCTAGGTTCCTAAAGGTAAATGGGAATTAATGGAGTATATTTATATCTTGTCTTGTCTGTGATATATCTACCCTAATCCATGATTTCTTTGTTGAACCAGAATGAAGCAATTAATGCTGTTTTGGCATTTTTAGTAGGATTGCCCCCGATTACATGAATCAGGGATACTTCTGGGTCATGAAACAAAATAATATTATTTGTATTAGCTTATAGATATTGTTGCTGTGTCTCCACGTTTGTTGTTTGTCAGGTTTCAGAAGTAATAGGGTGGAGGATTATAGAGCTATAAATAATAAGTGAAATGGGTTGGGATATTAATCAGGGAGTGATGGGGGTTAAGGCAAACGAGAGAGGCAGTGCCTGGCCTGCAGGGGACAGCTCTGCTCGGTGGCATCAGGTTGTTGCCCTTTGGAAATGTAGGCCAGGTGTGGCCAGATCTTCCCATTGTTCAAACAGAAAGGTAGAAATTCAATTTTTTTTTTTTGCATTCAAACTCCAAATTAAAAATATGTATTATTGAAGTACAGTTGATCAGTCATTAGTCTCTTGATTTTATTATTGATAACACGTCCAGATTGTTAATAAAAGAGTATTTATGGGCCGAGTAACATAGTACCTATTTTCAGACTTAAGTATAGAGTACAGAAAGACGCCTTGTTGATCCTCCAGGTAGCAGGTAATCCTGGTTACCAGTCCTGTAGGAGTAACCTCTGGGATACAGTATTCAGTGGCTCTTACGGTGGCAGGAAAAAACCCAGATCCAAATGACTCCCACAGTTGACCACAGTTTTACCTAAAATGAATGGTCCTTTTATCATCATAATTTAATTTGTCTTATTATCTTATCAGTAGTTTCAAATACTTAAGAAAAAAATCAATATTAAAGTATCAGTTTTGCAATCCAAAGGATGTTTGTACTTTTTCTTTTTAAAAAATGACACACTTTAAAAAAATGATAATGTTTGGCCTCCTGCCTTGTAAATGTATCAGGCTTCATTTTATTTTTAATATTTAAAGAATGTGCTAGACTTTTAGATGTGTTTAAATTGATACCTAGAGAAATAACATATGATTCATACTTTCTTCACTGGTGAGAATTTTTAATTCAGTAGAATTTTTTAAAAATAAACTTTATTTTAGAGCAATTTCACAGAATAGTTGTGAATATAGTAGGGAGTCCCCATATAGCCCACCCTGTTTCCTCTTTTTATTAATACCTTACATTAGTGTGGCACATTTTCACAATAATGGTATATTGTTATGACCAAGAATCTATATCTTATTCAGATTTCCTGCTTTTTTTCTTTCTACCTGAAGTGCTTTTGCTCTTCCAGGATCCCATGCAGAATACCACATTACATTAATTGTCACATTTCCTTGGGCTCCTTTTGGCTGACAGATTCTCAGACTCCCTGTGTTTTTGATGAGTTTGACAATCTGAGGGGGTACTGGTTAGGAACGTCCTTCATTTGGGGGTTTGTCTGAGGTTTTTCTCCTGGTTCAGCTAGGGGGATGAGTTCTGGGGAGTGTGACTAGGGCAGTGAAGTACTGTTTTCACCACATACCATCCATATGACCTGTCACTGTTGATGCTAATCCTGATCACTTGGCTGATGTAGTATTTATCAGGCTTCTTTACTGTAATGATACTCTTTAAACATTTCCTCTCTATAATGGACACAGAGGGAAGTGCTGATGTTCAGTCCACACTTCAGGAGGGACTCCTGCTTACCTCCTTGTGAGGGGAGAGTCTAGGTACTATTTTGGAATTCTTTTGCATGGGAGATTGATTTACTCCTTATTTATTAATTATTGGTTTATCTATTTGTTGATTATTTCAAAAATTTTTAATCATCATTATTATTCTTAATTAATTTCTGGGGCCATGTTCTGCAGCATGTGGGGTCTTAGTTCCCCAAACAGGGGTCCAGCCTCTGCCCCCTGCATCAGAAGCACAAAGTCTTAACCTCTGAACCACCAGGGAAGAACCCCATTTTAATTTCTTTATTCAGTCATTTGTTATATCAGTTCAGTTCAGTTGCTCAGTCGTGTGCCACTCTTTGTGACCCTATGAATTGCAGTATGCCCCTATGAATTGTAGTATGCCTGACCTCCCTGTCCATCACCAACTCCTGGAGTTCACTCAGACTCATGTCCATTGAGTCGGTGATGCCATCCAGCCATCTCATCCTCTGTCGTCCCCTTCTCCTCCTGCCCCCAATCCCTCCCAGCATCAAAGTCTTTTCCAATGAGTCAGCTCTTCGCATGAGGTGGCCAAAGTACTGGAGTTTCAGCTTTAGCATCATTCCTTCCAAAGAACACCTAGGACTGAGCTCCTTTAGAATGGGCTGGTTGGATCTCCTTGCAGTCGAAGGGACTCTGAAGAGTCTTCTCCAATACCACAGTTGAAAAGCATAAATTCTTCGGCACTTGGCTTTCTTCACAGTCCAACTCTCACATCCATACATGACCACAGGAAAAACCATAGCCTTGACTAGACAGATCTTACTCGGCAAAGTAATGTCTCTGCTTTTGAATATGCTATCTAGGTTGGTCATAACTTTTCTTCCAAGGAGTAAGCGTCTTTTAATTTCATGGCTGCAATCACAATCTGCAGTGATTTTGGAGCCCCCCCCAAAATAAAGTCTGCCACTGTTTCCACTGTTTCTGCATCTATTTCCCATGAAGTGATGGGACCAGATGCCATGATCTTCGTTTTCTCAGTGTTGAGCTTTAAGCCAACTTTTTCACTCTCCACTTTCACTTTCATCAAGAGGCTTTTTAGTTCCTCTTCACTTTTTGGCCATATATCAGTATCGACTATGGATATTTATTTTTACTCTGGAGTAGAAGGCGATACTTCTTTTTTTTGGTGCTCAGATTGTTCCAGCTTTGGCCATTGGGAGCTCTTTGACTTGGTTCCTGTGTCACTTTGATGTATCCACAGTGTTGGTGCCTTTTCTTTCTTTCTTTTTTGAGCACTTGCTTTCTAGCATTGCAAGATAGCTAAACTCATCTTTATATTCCTTGGCCAGCTCTAGAATCAGCCATTTCTCTAAGGAAGCTTCTCTAAGGAGCCCTGGTTTCTTTTATTGGAGAATGGCATCAGAAAGCAAGATCTGGCGAGCTCATTGTTCCTGAGTTGTGTAGTTTCTAGGCCCTCTCAGCTGACAGAGCAAGGAGCTATATTGTGTGTAGTAAGCCGTACACACTCATATTTTTAAGTATTTCTATTTGCATCCTTCTGTATCTGTATTAAGCTAAATATGAGCTCCCCAAGTGGCTCAGTGGTAAAGAATCTGCCTGTTAATGCAGGAAATGTGTGTTCAGTCCCTGGGTCAAGAAGATTCCTTGGAAAAGGAAACGGCAAACCACTCTAGTCTTCTTACCTGGAGAAGTCCATGGACAGAGGAGCCTGGTGGGCTACAGTTCATGGGGTCTCAAAAAGAGCTGGACATGACTTAGAGACTTTAAAACAACAACAAACATGAGCTCAGAACTGATTGCTCCAACTCTAATCTATACCACATGAATCATTAGAGCTTTCTTCTGTTGTCTGTCAACACCCACTCCAACAATGAGAAATCTGGCTCCCAGGATCCATCATTTACTTAATTTTTCAAGTCCAGTATATAGTATATGATGGTTTTAGAATTGTTTGTAAATACCCGCTATGAGAAAGAATTTTATCAACAGAGCTTATGCACACTTCCTTTGGCCTTTCCCCTCACACATTGCACTTATTTCTTAAAAAATGTTTTTATTGGTATACAATATTGTATGTTTTTGGTGTACAGCATAGTGATTTACAGTTTTTAAAAACTGTACTCCATTTATAATTACTATAATATATTGGCTGTGTTCCCTATGCTGTACAGTATATCCTTATCGCTTACTTATTTCATACATAATTTAGTTTGTACCCCTTAATCTCTTGCCTCTATGATGCCCCTTCCTCCTTCCCCCTCCCCACTGATAAACACTACTGTAGTTTGCTCTCTATGTCTGTAAGTGATATCATGCAGTGTTTGTCTTTCTCCGTCTGACTTATTTCACTAAAAGCATAATACACTCCAAGTTTATTCATCTTGTTGCAAATGGTAAATTTAAGTTTTATTGTCTTTTAAAGATGTTTTTTGTTGGAGTATAGTTTCTTTATAATGTATGAATTTCTGTTGTACAGCAAAGTGAATCAGTTATATGTATATGTATATCCCCTCCTTTTTTATGTTTTCTTCCCATTTAGATCACCACAGAGAACTGAGTAGAGTTCTCTGTGCTAAACAGAAGGTTCTCATTAGTAACCTATTTTATACATAGTCACACTGCACTTACTTCTAAGGATACTTAGGTCAGCATTTACCTCTGTGGTGAATTTATTTCGTATGTTTGTTATATTCTTTTGTCACTGTCTGCATTCCATTCTGGGATTTTCCAACTTCATAAATAATTTAAAATTTGCATGCACTGAGGTTTTCTCTGTATGCTGTTAAGTTTTATGGGTTTTGACAAATGCAGAATGTTATATATTCACCATTACAATATGTAGAATACTTTCACCATCCTAAAAATCCCATGTACTATTCAACTCTCATCTCTTCCCAGCCTCCTGTCAATGACAGACTGTTTACTATCTTTATAATATTACCTTTATTCCGAAGGTCATGTAAATCTAATCACATAGTGGGTGGCTTTTTCAGGCAGGCTTTCTTTTACTTAGTTGTGTGTTTTTAAGATTCATCCTTATTTTTGCATGGCTTTATATAGTTCACTCTTTTTTTTCTTAATAGTATTCCATTGTGTGGAAGATGATTTTTTTTTTTTTTTGGCTGCACTGTGTGGCATGGATCTTCCCTGACCAGGAATCGAATCTGAGCCCCCTGCCGTGAAAACACGGAGTCTTGACCACTGGATCACAGGGAGGTTCCTGGAAGACCTTTTTTTTTTTTTAAAAAAAAAAAAAAAAAAATATATATATATATATTTACCTGTTGAGATGGTTTCCATTTGGCTACTATGAATAAAGCTTCTATAAACATTCTCATGCAGTTGTTTGTGTGGATGCAAATTTTCAAATGAATTGGATAAATTCCTAGGAGTGCGATTGCTGGGTTGCATGTTAAGACTATGTTTAGCTTTATGACATGTCAAACCATATTCCAAAGTGGCTGAGTACCATTATGCCTTCCCGCCGGCAGTGAATGAGAGTTCTGTTTTTCTGCATTTTCATCAGCATTTGGCATTGAAAGTGTTTTGGATTTTAGCCATTCTAGTATATGTGTAATAGCACCTTATTGTTGTTTTAATTTGTGTTTCCCTATTGATGTATGATGTTGACCAACTTTTCCTATAAACATATGTCATGTGTCATCTGTATATCTTCTTCAGTGAGGTGTTTGTTCAGATTCTTTGTCCATTTTTATCTTATTTTAAAATGTTTATTTATATTTATTTACTTATTTGGCTGCTCCAGGACCTTCTGTTCTCATTGCAGCATGTGAGGTCTTTCTAGTTCTTGACCAGGGATCAAACTCCAGCCCCCTGCACTGATAGAGCAGAGGCTTAGCCATTGGACCACCAGGAAGTCCCCACTCATTTAAAAATTGGGTTGTTTTCTTATTATTGAGTTTTAAAAATTATTTGTATATTTTTGTATACAACTCCTTTATCAGACACGTGTTTTACGAATATTTTCTCCCAATCTTTAGCTTATTTCTTCATTTTCTTAATGGTATCCCTCACAGAGAAGTTTTACATTTCATTAAATATAACTTACCTGTCTTTTTTTTCTTAGATTGTGGTTTTGATATGTATCTAAAAACTCACCACTAAACCCAAGGTCATGTAAATTTTCTCCTGTTTTTTCTTCTGGAAGCTTTATAGTTTTGAATTTTACATTTGGAACTGTGATTCATTTCATGTTAATTTTTTTGTTAAGGTGTAAGATCTAAGTCTAGGTTTGTTATTAGTGTTTTGCATATGGATATCCAGTTGTCCTAATACCATTTGTGGAAAAGACTGTTCTTTTTTCAGTGAATTGCTTTTGTGCCTTTTTTCAAAAGTCAGGTGTTTCTACTTGTGTGGGTCTGTTTCTGGGCTTTTTATTCTATTCCATTGATCTATATATCTGTTCTTTTACCAGTTCCACCCTGTCTTGATTTAGATTTTAATTGGTATTAATTTTTAGTTAGGAGTTCTCATTCAACTTGATAACAATGCTTGTGTGTTTGTGTTTTCTTAAAACATTAGATTTTTCATCACCATCTTGTCATAAACTCTTAACATTGCACATCGTGTTTATTTTTCAAGTTAACCTTGAGAATGCACATCTCTAATCTTCCTTCAGATCCCTGTGATATTAATTACAACCTCTCCCTGACATATGATACACTTATTCAGTTGTTTTTTATCTATTTCCTTGATTCTTCCTAGGAATTGAAGATTGATGAGAACAGGACTTTGTTCTTGTTGCCCTTCCCTGCGATATCTCTTTCACCTAGGACTTACCTGGCATATAGTAAGACCTTGATGATGTAACATAAACTAGATGAATGAAATATGGGGTCTCATGTTTGTAATATCTTTGAGCAGCAAGTTATTGTACAAAGGCGAATTTGCTAAATAGCTAACCATTTAAACATTAAGCAGAACTTATAATTGGAAAGATCTGCACTCAGTGTTTTCAGAGTTAGTTAAATGTTACTTTTATTTCTTAAATACATTGTACTTAATTCAGTTTACTCTTTGCGCCATCTCACTTAATATTTTGACTAAAAACCAAGAAATTGGGTCAAAGGCCTATTTCTGAAATTATCTAAGCAAGTGATCTTAGAAAAGTTACAATTTTCCTGGGTCTCAGTGGACTACTAGTTTTAATGACTAGAGGATTTCTTAAGTTCCCATCAGTCCCTAAAATTCTGCTTGATAATGACCTCATTCCTTATGGCATATTACACTAGGTTTTTCCTCAAAATAACGTTCAAGTACCGGGCTTCCCTGTCGGTCCAGTGGTTAAGATTCTGAGCTTCCAGTGTTTCTAATGCAGGGGGTGCAGGTTGGACCCTTAGCCAGGTGGGTGGAGGGCCTAAGATCCCACATACCACGTGATGCGGCCAAAAACAAAAAGGTTAGTGTAGAACTATTTTATCTCTTAATAGCATTTGACTTCAGTCAACCATATTTTAAATTATTATTAAAAAAAAAATCCCCTGTACATCTGCCTTTTGTTGCTAAGTGTACCTCTCTTTTAATCTCTATATTTTTTCTCCACTGAATTGTAGTTTTATTTTTTTGTCATTCCCATTAAAGTGATTTCCACAGGGCTTGTCTGTCTTGCAGTCTGTCAGTAGGCTCTCTCAGCAGATAATAAATGTTGTGGTAGGTGGAAGTCTCCTACACTTGGCCACACCCTAGTCCCCAGACCCTGTGAATTTGTTCCCATGGCAAGGGAAAACTAAAACTAGGGTTATAGGTGGAATTAAGTTCACTAAGCGGCTGATCTTAAGGGGCATTGCCCTGGATTATCCAGGTGAGCCCCATTGTAATCACAAAGGTGATAAATGAAACAGGGAGGCAGGAGAGTTAGTGGGAGACATGTGAGAAAAACTGCACCAACCCTTGATGGCTTTAAAGATGGCGGGGCCCAAAGAACGTGGGTACCTATCAAAGTGAGTGAAAGTCGCCCAGTCGTGTCTGACTCTTTGTGACCCCATGGACTATACAGTCCATGGAATTCTCTAGGCCAGAATACTGGAGTGAGTAGCCTTTGCCTTCTCAAAGGAGAAGGAGATCTTCCCAACTCAGGGTTCAAACCCAGGTCTCCCACATTGCAGGCGGATTCTTTACCAGCTGAGCCACAAGGGAAGCTCAAGGATACTGGAGTGGGTAGCCTATCCCTACTCCAGTGGATCTTCCCGACCCAGGAATCGAACCGGGGTCTCTTGCATTGCAGGCAGATTCTTTACCAACTGAGCTATCAGGGAAGCAAAGCTAGAAAACAAAAAGAAACAGACTGTCCACCGGAGCTTCCAGAGAGAATGGAGCCCTGCCAGTACCTTGATCTTGGCCCAATAAAACCCATTTTGAACTTCTGACCTTGAAAACTGTAAGGTTATACATTTATGTTGTTTTAAGCCATTAAGTTTGTGGTAATCTGTTACAGCAGCAATAGGAAACTAATGTAAATACAGATGTCTAGCCATGCAGTGGTCTCCAGCCTTTTTGGCACCAGGGACTGGTTTCGTGTAAGACAGTTTTTCCATGGACAAGTGGGAGGGAATGGTTTCAGGACGATTCAAGCGCATTACATGAATTGGGCACTTTGTTTCTATTGTTATTACATCAGCTCCAGCTCAGATCATCAGGCATTATTAGATCTTGGAGGTTGGGGACTGCTGGTCTAGTGCAAAGAGCACTGTGCAAATCAATTTCAGTAATTAACTTCCTGAAAACACTTGTAAAATATATCAAGGCAAATAATTTCAGGGGCATGGGGTCCCTATTTTTAGGTTTCTTTAATGAGCATCAAGAGTTATAATACTCACTTGGAATGCTAAAACTTCTTCTTTCAAGGTTAGTTTTTTAGAGGTTTTGCCAATGAAGTACAAAAGTTGGAAGAAATTTGAAGGTGTCAGTTGGAGTCTGGATAAGAGGGAGTTCATTCCTCTTGAAATAACAGTTTTAACTTCTTGGTTTACTACAGTATTTGAGAGGAATGCTGATCTATAGAATTAAAAACACTAAATAATTTATATTTAAATTCAGATTATGTTGGATGGTTTAGAGTGCCTTCCCAGGTGGCTCAGTGGTAAAGCACCTGCATGCCAATTCAGGAGACGCAGAAGACGTGGGTTCAATCCCTGGATCAGGAAGATCCCCTGGAGGAGGGCTTGGCAACCCACTCCAAGAATGTTCTTGCCTGGAAAATTCCATGGACAGAGGAGCTTGGGCGGTTACAGTCCCTGGGGTTGCAGAGTCGGACATGACTGAGCAGTCAGGCACAGATGGTTTAGAACAAGTGTTTATTTTAAAAAATAATTAAAAATTTTGTTAAGTGTATTTTAAAATAGCTAGTATTAAAATGAATTACATTTTTCTGGATATTTTATTGGACAGATTTCTTATTGAAGTGGGAGGGAGGAATTGATTGAGTTCAGAGTTGTTAATCCCTTATTAGAATCAGAAGGAGCTATGAAGGTTTGTTGTTGCTGCTGCTGCTAAGTCGCTTCAGTTGTATCCGACTCTGTGGGACCCCATAGACGGCAGCCCACCAGCCTCCCCCGTTTCCTGGGATTCTCCAAGCAAGAACACTGGAGTGGGTTGCCATTTCCTTCTCCAATGCATGAAAGGGGAAAGGGAAAGTGAAGCCTTTCAGTCGTATCCGACTCGCAGCAACCCCAGGGACTGCAGCCTACTAGGGTCCTCCGTCCACAGGAATTTCCAGGCGAGAGTACTGGAGTGGGTTGCCATTGCCTTCTCCTGAAGATTTGTTGAGGTTGTGATAATTGTGTAGTTAAGTAAAGCCGAGGTTCAGAGAGGATTGTTTAAGAGTTTAGCTCAAGTTAGCTCACCTGGTTTATTTTAGAACCTTGAACAAAAAATTGAGATCTAAAATTTAAATTTAAATCTCTGGGCTCTAAATCCATTCTTCTTTTTGTCTTGCTAGACACAAAGGTGAGTGAAAGTTAGAAAATTTTAAGCTTTTAAAGTTGAACTTAATTGTTTCAGTCAGTTCTGGAGTTACTTTTTATAAAGAGCCAGCAGTATATAGATTCTCTTTTTAAATGCAGCAGCCATAAACATTTCAGACAAATAGGCTTTCTTATTTTTGCAGACATTTCTTATGTGCAGTTTCTGAATTTTCTCCTTTTGTGTAATCTTCTTGTGTGAAGTGGAAGTGTTAGTCACTCAGTTGTGTCTGACTCTTTGAGATGCTCTGGCCTGTAGCCCTCCAGGCTCCTCTGTCCATGGGAATCTCCCAGCAAGAATACCGGAGTGGGTAGCCTTTCCCTTCTCCAGGGGATCTTCCTGACCTAGGGATCCAACCCTGGTCTCTTGCACTGCAGGCAGATTGTTTACTGTCTAGTTTTCTTGTGAGGCAGCCCTAAATAGTAGAAGTTTTGAAAGGATAAAAAAGGGCCAAGAATAAGATAAAATGGTCGGTTATTTGCCAGGATGGCATATACTGGATAAGGATTATTTTGTGCTTTGGACCCATGAAACATGAATATTTGATATGCCAAAAATGAAGGACCTAATTTTTAAAACTTAATGGTGACTTAACTATCTGATTTTTAAAGTTCTTACAAGAATTACATGTGGATTTTTTTGTTTCTCCAGCTTTCTTAGAATTAGGTTTAACTTTGGTATAAATTCTGCTAACATGTACTTACCTCTTTTTCTAGAATGTATATATTAATATACTTTTTCCTTATAAGCTTAATTCTTATATGTTTGTTTCTTTTTTGGCTTTGTGTCTGATCAAAAACATGACTAAATGTGTAAACTGTGAATTCATTATTTTCAGTTAACATGTTTGACCAGATTGTGTGATAGAAGCTTCAAAGTCCTTTCAAAGGTGAAAGAACAAATAATAAGTAACTGACACAGGTGGGGAGAGTAAAAATCATTATTTAAGATAAAATTGTTTGGATCTAGAATAACTACTTGGGGAAAAGTGCATTTTTGAGGTTTTTAAAAGCATATTTTTGTTTGAATCATCGTTAGTCAGGGCAGACTTCTGAAACTTGATATAATGCACTTTCATTTCCGTTGTTGTGACAACTTCAGAATTCTGTTTTATGGTTGAATAGAATGGAAGCTGTTGGACTTTTTTTGAGAGGGTTAGCCCTAGGACATGAATAGCATACTGAGTATTGCAACTTGTGGCCACAGATATCTCATCTATTTGATTAATTACTCCTTTGCAGTATTGCTTTTGTGTCTTATCAGGGGGAGAGTTGGTTAGTAAGTAGGACTTAGAGATTGTCCTACTGAATGAAGTAAGTCAGACAAAGACAAATACGAAGATATCACTTGTATGGGAATCTAAAAAATGGTGCAAACTTATAAAACAAAGTCACAGATGTAGAAAACAAACTTATGGCTTCTGGGATGGGGGTGAAGAGAAGGAGGGAGAAGGGATAAATTGGGAGATTAGGATTGATATATACAAACTACTATCTGTTGTATAAAACAGATAACTAATAAGGACCTAGTTTATAGCACAGGGAATACTGTATAATAACCTACATGGGAAAAGAATCTAAAAAAGAGTGTGTGTGTATATATATATATATATATATGAACATATAAATATATGTATATATAAATGTAAATATATAAATATATATAACTGGTTCATTTTGCTGTACAGCAGAAACTAATATAACATTGTCAATCAACTATACTCCAACAAAAACTGAAAAAAAAAAATAGTGATCAGAGTCTTGGCAAGAGTTCTAAAAACATCGGGGTAAATAGGTACATTTTCTCTTGTGATCATCAAGATCAGAGAAGGGAAGCTGAGGTCGAGGTAATGAGGCTTTCTGTATGTGGAATCAGTTCATCTTCAGTGAGCCTGTCAGCATTCTCATCTCTGCCCACGGTAATGATTAGCAGCCCCTGGTAAGGGGGGTTTCAGCGTGTGCTTGTCAGTGAGGTCTCTCATGTGAAACTAAATGTTGGCTTGGCATCTCAGGAACTCAGACGATGGCCAAATGGGCTTGGCCTCTGTTAAACAGAGTTTTAATCATTAAATGGAAATAGATGAAGTCGGTGAACAAATACAGTGGCTTCAAAGCCCTGATTTTGGTTTTTAAATAGCCTCTAACTTTGCTTGGAGGAGAGTCAAGTGAAATATTTCACCACTGTATTATCACCAAAGAGAATTGCTTTTGTAGATTGGTCCTTGCTTCTCTAAACATGGTGTCTTACACTAAGGATTAGAACTGTTATTCAAAGTTAAATAGTGTTTGGATAGAGAAGTAATATTAAATTGTATGTTTTAAAAAAAGCTTTTCCATTTATTTGCTTAATGGTTATTCAGATAATTTACAAATTATAGAATGAGGAAGCCTGTTTGTAAGACTGTGGAATTTCTATTTAGGTGTGATGGGGGATGGCTAATATTATGACAAATTATTAACTTGGGATGAAAGTTAAACTTCCAAGGTTATGTTAAAAATGTGACTTTACTGCTGGTGTGGGGATATGCATGCAAGTAGAAAAAGATTAATTTTACTCATTTGCAGCGTCTCAAATTCTGAACTTGCAGTACTAATTCTAAAGTGTTATAATAGGTCAGTTTGGTCAGTCATTGAAGCATTTCATGTAAGGAAAAATGTGTATTAGAGGTGCTGCAATTCTTGATGGGCCATAAATCCACTTAGTATAAGAGTCTGCAAATTGGTTAAAAGTATGAAAGGGGAAGGAAATTTATCAAGAAACCCTACATACAGAATATTTATAGTTAGCTTAATTTTAATTTGTCTTTACAATTAATTTGAAAGAGCACTTCCTGCAAGAAGATAGGAGTGTGTATTTTTCAGACCAGATTTGTGATTGCCTTTGAGTTCTTTATTAAAACATAGTGCTTGCAGTAGTGTAAATATGTAAATATTGTTTAAGTGCAAAGGGGTCTCATGTTTTCACATGGCTTGTTTTCTTAGTCATATTCAGTTTCTGTTAAAATCATGTTTTGTCTTACATTATCATTATTTTTTAGTGTAACATTTTTAGTAATTTCTTCACGTGTGTAGTAAGCATAATAATAGCCCCCAAAATGTCCATGTCCTTTTTCTTGGACCCTGTGAGTGTTACCATATAGGATGGAAGGTTCTTCAAATATGTGTTTAAATTTAGGATCTTGAGATGGTGAGATTATCTTGGGTAATTATTTTTCTTCTGTTTGAAGAATTTCTTTTCATGTTTCTTACCCTGAACAATCTTATTTTGCCTTCATTTTTGAAAAATAAGTGTCATTGGATTAAAAATTATAGGTTGATTTTTTTTTTCTTTTAAGATATTCCACTGTCTTCTGGCTTACTTTGTCTAGGGTGAGATATTGGTGATCATCATTATCTTCATTGCTTCGTAAATAATGTGTAGATTTTTCTTTGTGTGTGCGCTCAGTCGTGTCGGTCTTTGCATCTCCATGCACCGGGGTCTGCCAGTCTCCTCTGTCCATGGAATTCTCCAGGCAAGAAGACTGGAGTGGTTTGCCATTTCCTCCTCCAGGGGATCTTCCCAACCCAGGAATCAAACCCACATCTCTTCATCTTCTGCATTGACAGGTGGATTCTTTACCACTGCGCCACCTGGGAAGCCAGTTTTTTCTTTGGTTGTTTTAAAAGTTTTTTCTTAAACATTGATCTCAAGCAATTTGATGTATATGTCTGTGTTTTACTCATGTGTCTTATGCTTGGAGTTTGTTGAGCTGCTTAAATTTGTGCGTGTATAGTTTTCATTTGACTTAGAAAATTTTCAACTGTTATTTCTTCAAATATTTTTTTCTCTTCCTCTTCCTTTGAAGACTCCATTTATGTACACATTAGACAGTTTGAAGTTGTTTGATAGCTTGCTGATGCCCTGTTAATTTCTTTCCTCTGTGTGTGTGTGTGTGTGTGTTTAACTACTGTTTCCTTTTAGTTGCTGTTACTTTAAACCCACTAATCTTTTTTTTCCCCTCTGCAAATTGGTTAAGAGTATGACGGGGAAAAGAAAGTTATTAAGAAATATTACTTATAAAGTACTGGCATAGAGTTGACATTCTGTGACTGCCTAATGTGCTGTTACTTCCATCCAATGTGTCTTTCTTCCTAGACTAGTTTTTACCTCTAGAAGTTCAGTTAGGATCTTTCAAATTTCTTAATTTCTTAAAAATTTCAAATTTTTCTTGAATGGTTACACATAGTAGCCGTTTTTTATGTCTGCTGATTCTAACTTGTTAGTGTTAGTTCTGGGTCAGTTTTACTTAATTGGCTCATCTCCTTACCGTGGATTGTATTTGCCTGCTTCTTTACGTGCCTAATAATTTCTGCTAAGATGCCAGACATTTGAATTTTATCTTGTTGGGTGCCGAATATTTTTGTGTTCTTGAGCTTTGTTACGGGACATAGTTAAGTCACTTAGAAAGGGTTTGCCCTTTTCATATCTTGCTTTTAAGCTTTCTTAGGTAGAACCAGAGCAGCTTTTACTCTAATTTTACCTCCTACTGAGATAAAACCCTTCTAAATACTCCACCTAATGTCCTGTTAATTATGAGGTTTTCCACTCTGATTAGTGGGAACAAAAGGAGCCATTTCCAGCCTATGTGAGCTTTAGGGATTATTCCCTCTCATCCTTTTAGGGTAGGTTCTTGTGTAGTTTGCTCACACACATGGGTTGGTCAGCTGAAGACTTGAGGGGTACCCCAGCACATCTCCAGGGTTTCCTGTCTTTGTAACCTTCTTCTCTCTGGTATTCTACTCTGCAAAAAAGGCATCCTGGAATCCTTGAACTCCTGGCTTCGTGTCCTCAACTCAAAGTGATCACCAGACCTTCGCCTGGCTTCTGTTCTTTGGGCCACAGTCTGGAAATTCTATCCAGGCAGTAGGCTTCATATTTTGCTCCCATCTAGTTTTGGCTTAAAACTTAACATTCAAAAAACTAAGATCATGGCATCCAGTCCCATCACTTCATGGCAAATAGATGGGGAAACAATGGAAACAGTGATAGACTTTATTTTCTTGGGCTCCAAAATCACTCCAGGTGGTGACTGCAGCCATGCAATTAAAAGACGCTTGCTCCTAGGAAGAAAAGCTATGACCAATCTAGACAACATATTAAAAAGCAGAGACATTACTTTGCCAACAAAGGTCCATCTAGTCATAGCTATGGTTTTTCCAGTGGTCATGTATGGATGTGAGAGTTGGACTATAAAGAAAGCTGAGCACTGAAGAATTGATGCTTTTGAACTGTGGTGTTGGAGAAGACTCTTGAGAGTCCCTTGGATTTCAAGGAGATCAAACCAGTCAACCCTAAAGGAAGTCAGTCCTGAATATTCATTGGAGGGACTGATGCTGAAGCTGAAACTCCAATACTTAGGCCACCTGATGCAAAGAACTGACTCATGGGAAAAGACCCTGATGCTGGGAAAGATTGGGGGCAGGAGAAGAAGGGGATGACAGAGGATGAGATGGTTGGATGGCATCACCAACTCGATGGACATGAGTTTGAGCAAGCTCCAGGAGTTGGTGATGGACAGGGAAGCCTGGTGTGCTGCAGTCCACGGGGTCACAAAGAGTTGGACACGACCGAGCAAATGAACTAAACTGAGGCTTCATATGGTTGCCTTGCTCGTTTCCTGTCTCTCAGGAGTCACTGCCCTTTGTTGCTCTATGTCCAGTGTTTTAAAACCATTGTCTGAAATATTTTGTCCACTTTTGAGTCGTTAAAAGTGTATGGATAAATCTGGTCCCTGTTTCTCTTGCTGTGAGATCTTAGTCATCTCCAAGAAGCAGTCATAGGATTGCCTTGTTGTAGTTGTTAACTTCATAATGCCTCTTGTTTAAGAAAAACACCCAGGCCTTTATTCTCTTACTTATGGCTTGAAAAAAATTATGTCTTTATGTATTTCGGATTGTTGATGACTTATTATTGGAAGATCTGTAAAATATAATAGAAATCTTTAGTGTTCAACTGTAATGCTGAAATCCATTAAACTTCAAGTTCTAAATGACTTACAAACCTGAAAAATGGTAGCATAGTTACCACTTTGTGTGTGTGTGTGTTTAAAATGTGGAAGTGCAGCCATTATATGGATTGTATGTAACTGTTTTCTGAAATACATGAAATTTCAAATTCAGAAACAATGGAGTGTTGCAAAGTTTCCTTTGGTGTTTCTTAGTGACAGCAAATAAATAATTTTCTTTGGATTGCATTTTTATATGTGATTAAAATTTTTAGGGATGTGATGAAGTTATTGAAGTTTCTTGGAAAACTATTGCCAAAATTTTTCCTAATGTTTGCTATGAGAAACAAATTGCATATTTGAACACCCAAATTCATGTATTTAATTACTGATAGAAACCTGTTCCACCTTTTCTTTTGTACAATTTTTGCTTTTGGCTTTCAAATAGAAAAGATAAAAGCTCTGTGCTGTTTTGTGATAGCAATGCGATCAGTGTTTGAGATACGTGAAAGGCAACTTACTTTTAAGCCAGTTTTACTTAAAAATCTCTGTTTTAGCTTTGGACTTTCGTTGTGTATCTAGTAATTTTGGGTCGTTTTCAGTCTTCCTTTTTGCTTACTCTTTGTGGTCTGTTAGAAAAAATGAAATGGTTTTGAAGCAAAGTCTTTCACAAAGTGCTTTGGACTCAGTTATTGTTTATTTGCCATGGCTCTAAATCAAGTCCATAAATAAGAAAATGCATCTGGCTCCCTGGTTGAGACCAGAAGTGCTGATTGCTGTGCTTGAACCACCGGGGCTCTCCTTGGCTTTGCAGGAGGCAGGCACTTCATATTGATTATCTCTAAAGCATTGGGAGCATAGCTCAGGGTTACAGGTGAGGGACTAGTCCTCAGTGAGGGCACCGGAAGCTGTCCCTCAGGTAACCCCACTCGCAAAGGCCTGGCTCTCCAGGCTCCATGGCACCCTTGGCATTATGCTGTCTTCCACCCTAACCCCCTTGGGCTGGTAGAGGCAGCTATTGGCTGTTCTGGTGCCCTTGTTCATGGTCACGTCGGTCATCGTACCCTCATCCAGGGTACAGTCCGACTGAAGTCTGTCAATTATAGTCTTAAACTGTCTGTAGGAAAGTTCTACTTCTTTATGTAAAAAATGGGCTATAATAGCCATCTTATGGGTTTTCCTGATGACTCAGTGATAAGGAATCTGCCTGCAGTGCAGTAGACACGTGAGACGCAGGTTTGATCCCTGGGTCGGGAAGATTCCCCTGGAGAAGGAAATGCTCCAGTATTCTTGCCTGAAAAATCCCATGGACAGAGCAGGCTGGGGGGCTATAGTCCAGAGGGTCACAAAGAGTCGGACACGAGTGGCACAGCACACCATCTTATATGACTTCAGTAAATGTGGACGTTCGTGGCCCTAGTTGCTGAAGAACCTGAGAAATGATGTTCTTTTAGGAATAATAAAAGTATCTATGAAATGACAGGCTTTTGTGTATAAATTTGTCCTTTCCCTTTTAAATGGTATTAGCAGAAAAGGGGAATAAGGAAAGAAGGAACTATTTAAGAATCTGGGTGCTGGCCACTTCTGACACCCTCTCCTTTCTGATTCTTACCTGATCTTCCTATGTATAGGTTTTTTTTTTTTTTGCCTCATTTTCTTATAAGCCAAATTTTTCCAACATACCAGATTTATTGTTTCATCTCCTGGGCATAACATGAATATTCCGTTTATGCTCTTGAGTTAGAAGGTGATGTAATTTGCAAATTGATAGAAAAGATGTATTTTAAATTTAGGAGTTTTGCTAGCTCTTCTGCTTATTAGATGACATTGCAGCAGATAGGCACGGCCGAAGGACCTCTCATGTCTGCTCCCTGATCTTAGGGACACCGTGTGAACGGAACAGACCTCGGCCCTCACCTCCAAAGGCTTGAAGTCAGGGATTGCAGGAGTTTGGGAACCTTGAACAGATGCTGGAGCAAAGCCTCTTTTCCTCCCGCCCTCAGTAGCGCTGGTTAGTTAAGTGGGCTGAGAAGCCCTGCCTCTGTTTACCCTGTCCCGTGGGGTTTTACGACTGAGAACAAACCTCTGAGTGAGAAAGCAGACCAGCCCTCATCCTTTCAGTAGCTGGAAACTACGGTCCCCCGCCCCAAATTGCTGGCCTGGGAGGGCAGTACTAAATTCTAATGGAAGGACGAAGTGCTGTAACTGGGAGCCCTGCATCATGTTATGTAGATCTCTCTTTGGTTCAGGATGTAAAATTAGTAATTCTGGAAGTCCTTGAGAAGCCTGTGCTCACTCCTTTGACTAATCTGTGAAAGGAGCGGGGAGGTGGTATTTTTAAAATGAAGGTTTGCGGTGTAGTCCTGATCCAGATTAAGTATCCAGGGCAAAACTTGATTTTTCTCTCTCCTTCCTTCCTTTTTCTCCTTTTCCTGTTTTTCTCTCCTTTCCCTCTCTCTTCCTAATCCTTCTTTCTTCTCCTGTAAAGCAGGAGGGATGAGAAATGCCTGAAAAATGTGCTCTTTAGTATTTCTCATCTGTGAGTGGTGAGGTGTGCATATATGCATGGAATTTCAAGGAGTAAAAATGTAGAGTTGGATTTATATTTTGGGGGGTGTGAATATGCTAATACTAAGTTTACCTGTGTTGCTTTTCCCTGGATCATATCTATAACTGACTTTGTGATTTACACACATATGACTGTTAAGCATTTGGTATATATGAATACATAAGTCTGATTTTAGCCATATTAAAATGCATTTAAAAGAAACCTATAAAGGGTCAGTGATTAAAGAACAGATTCCAGGATATCCATTTCCCTGCAGCTGAGAGGGTAAATTAATAATCAGAATGTTGCCTGGAGGGGAGGGGAGTTTGGGGAAGAGTGGATGCATGTATACATAGGGCTAGTCTGTTTGCCGTTCACTTGAGAGTATCATAACGTTGTTAATCAGCTATACCCCAATATAAAATAAAAAGCTTAAAAATACATGTGTGGAGCAGAGAGATCAACAACAACAAATCAGAATATTGCTTGGTAATGTTATAGAACAGATCTTTAATTAATAAATAAAAATAATTAATAAATGTGGCTTTATAGTAGAAAGGAGTATTCTAATTTAATTGACTATTTCCAGAGAACTGAAGCCTATGCTTTTAACTGCCAAATATACTTTAACTACCAAATCATTAAAAATTACATTTCAGCATATATTTTTCTGGTTGCAAAGATAATGTATATTTGTTCTAGAAGAAGTTAAAAGAAAGGCTAAGAAAAAAATAAAAGCACCTTTATTTTGACTCATCAGCGATACTTTTAGTGATAATCACTATTAATCCTTGGTTTTATATTGTTACATTTTTTTCTGTGACTGTATATATAGGCTGTAAAAATCAATATCAGAAAAAAATCGGGGGTATTTTTTGTAACTACTATTGTTTGAATATTTTTAGTTTTCTTTTTTTTCTGAACTAGTGTTTTAAGGCCTGTATACATGGTTGAAGTCATTAGTGGACTGGAGGCTACTAATGAAAAGTATTACCTAGATACAATTTATTTGCTTTGAAAAGTGCTTTTACTACCTGCATATATCTAAAATTGGGTTAAAATTACAGGAATAGGAATGCATCACTTGACTTTCAAGCATATAGAGGTTTCTAAAGACTTTCGAACATTTCTTTCTTCAGTTTTCAAACATGTTTAAAAAGGCATTGTTTGTTTATGGAATTATTCCAATTATTTGGAAAACCCCCAAACAAGAATATTTTTAAAAAAATCAGTATCAGATTGAGCATACTGTAAAACATTTTAAAGTTTAGATGCTTCTAAAATTCTTCATATATTTTTTGGCTTTCTTGAATACACTAACTTTTATATATATATATATATATATTTTTTTTTTTTTTTTAAGATTTCAGTTTTGTCCTGCAGCATGTCTGCATTTTATTTTTATGTTTCCTGTTCTGATGTTAATATCCTGAAGTTAGGACCCTAACCTGTCCTCAATTTTTTTTGCATTGTGATTCGCCATGCTATGATGTGGTTTAGCAGATAACCAGACTTTTTAGGAATTTTGTTAAGAGTAAGTAAGATTCAGCGAGAGGACTTCAAGAATAAAGAATAGCAGCTCTTGCTGAAATTCATGGTTTTATTTCCTTCAGTCTTCTTATGGGAGGCTGAAAAGTGACTCCCCCAGAGACATCCATGTCCTAATCGTCAAACCTGTGAGTATATTACCATTTATGGCAGAGGGACTGTACAGATATGACTAAATTAAGGATCTTGAGCCGGGTAGGTTGCCCTGGGTTATCCAGTGGGCCGTGTGTAATCATCTAGATGTCCTTATAAGAAGAGAGGTCATAGTAACAGAGAAAGAGATGGGAGGACAGAAGCAGAGGTTGAAATGGTACGCTTTGAAGATGAGGGAAGAGGCCGTGAGCCAAGGAATGTGCATGGCATCTAGTCACTGGAAAAGGCAAGGGAATGATTCTCCCTAGAGCCTCTGGAAGGAATGTAGCTAGCCTTGCCAACACTGTGATTTTAACCTGTGAGATCCATTTAGGATTTCTAACTTCTGGGCCAGCTAGATGATAAATTTGGGTTTTAAGCCCCTGAGTTTGTGATAATTTGTTAGAGCAGCAGTAAGAAACTAATCTATCTCTAAACAGGTCTGTATCCCTTTTTTTTTTTTTGGCCACCCCACTTGACATGTGGGATCTTAGTTCCCCAACCAGGGATCGAAACTGTACCTCCTGCAGTGAAACACAGAGCCTTCCCTTCTGGACTGCCAGGGAAGTTTTGTATGTTTTAAAACCGAATACAGAATACAGTGCATGCTAACTAAAGGTAAAGAAAGAGTGAGTGACTAAGTAAGTGACTGCTGAATTCAAGCACTTGAATTTTATTTTTTAGCACTTGAATTTTTAAACAGACAGTCTAGTGATTGTCAGAATAGACTGGTAGTGGTTTAAAAAAAAAAAGCCTTCCCCAAATCTAGAGGTATTATTTAACAGGTATCTGTTAATTCATTACAATTTTGCTATGCTCAGGGAGAAATTCCCCAGTTAATTAAACAGTGCTTCTGTGTTTTACAAAGCCCTTGAAGCACAAAAAGTGAAACAATGTTTTCAAGAGAGAAACTCATCTTAATAATGAATTTTCTCAAGTCTTACCAGGAAGTAGTCAGGACAAATAAGAACAGAACTTATTTTCTCATTGCCGCCTGGTACAGAATCACTATCAATAGCTTCAGCTGGAAAAAGACTCTCAACACATTCTCCTATTTCATAGGTCAGTTGAATTAACTAAGCAGAAAGTTCTGTGTCTGTAGTAACCATCCATGTCTGTGAGATTCTAGATGCCCGGAGAAGTGATGAATGGGCAACCGTGCTGCTTTGACCTGGTCGTTCTTCCTGGCAGTATGACATGCACTGTGTCGCCTCTGCTTGTTTCGCTGGCAGATAACCCTTTCCAGTCCCTGTATTTATGCGCAAGTCACTTCCTTGGAACCTGTGTGTTTTCTTCTGTCACTCAGTTTTAGAAGTTTGCTTACCTGGCACTTGAGCCTACAGCTAACTGGAAGTGGTACATTAGAAGCTTGGCGAAGGGATACTTAAGTCAGCTCTTCTGACATCATCACCTTGAAGCTCAGTTAAAAACCTGATTGAGAATGATGAGAAGGTATAAAAACTGCTGGTCGTCTGGGGCTTCTGCCACTCACATCTCTGGAGGCTGTGTAGCATTGCCATTTCATGTTCATGGCGGTGACCTGGATTAGACCATGTCTCCTGTGCCTTATGAAAGATGTGGAAGAAAGTGTTTAGCATGTTCATAGGACACCTTCTGTACTGAGTTTTGCTGTCATTGTTTTGCTTAAGAGTATAAACATCATTGTTCTGTGATGGCTCGTATTCTAGAAGTGTACCAGAGCTGAAGTGGTAGTGCAGATCTTATGATCAGCCTTTACCATAAGCCCTCAAAAGCAATTTGAATTTGGGACTTCTTGGCTGTCCAGTGGTTAGGACTCCAAGCTTCCACTGCAGGAGGCACAGGTTCGATCCCTGGTTGGAGAACTAAGATCCCTCAAGCCACATGGGGTGACCAAAAAAAAAAAAAAAAAAAGAATTCTTTTCTCCCTTTAGGAGAGCTGTGAAGAGAAAAGTGATTTGTCATTTTTTAAAAGAAATATATATTTTACATAGATTATATGTAAAATAATATATACAAATATATGTATTTCTTTTTCCTCTCCCTGTAATTGGCTTGATGCTTTAGTATTTGATTTTTAAAGATTTTTAAAATCTTTTTAGCTGCTGCTCAATGCTATAACCAGACTTCTATAGCCCTGGTGGCTCAGACAGTAGAGTGTCTGTCTACAATGTGGGAGACCTGGGTTTGATCCCTGGGTCGGGAAGATCCGCTGGAGAAGGAAATGGCAATCCACTCCAGTACTATTGCCTGGAAAATCCCATGGACAGAGGAGCCTGATAGGTTACAGTTTATGGGGTCGCAAAGAGTCGGACACGACTGAGCGACTTTACTTTCACTTTCAAGACCTAAGACAGCCACTGGCAGTTTCAATTAGAGATTTAAATAAATTGCTTATTGTTAAATAGTTCATAGTAGCATTTTTCAAGTTCCTTAGTGTCTACGGATGCCCTGACCACCTGTGCCTGGAGAGGTGCTGAAGTCTGCCTGGGAGAGGAGTTACTAGAGACACCTTCGAGTATAAGGGTTTGGATGTTAGAAAGGGCATGGACTACTTGGAGAATACTGAGAGGTGTTAGGTGATCAGAATACTGCAGGGAAGAAATCTGGGGCAAACAAAAGAAGGGAAGAGTTAATCTTCTCTCCTGGAGTAGGAGTCAGTGACATTCAAATCTCAGCAACTTTCTGGCCATGTGAGTTTAGGTAATTTAACCCACGTCTCTACCTCAGTTTCCTCTTCTGTGCAAATAATGGTGGTCATAGTGTCAGTCTCTAGGGGAGCTTTCATAAGGACTAGCAGAGAATATGTAGAAGCCTCTGAGATACTTCTGGGAATTTTCCACTGCATGGGATACCAGTCTCTTTCTTCATTCTCCCCAGGACCCCTGGAGACCATCCCTGGTACTTTCAGCAGGCCTGACCAGGCTGGCGGGTGCCAAGCAGAGCCCCAGACTTGTGTGGGAAGGGTCTGGCTTGGGAATGCCCTTGCATAAGCAACATTTGGTCTGTTCCCTTCAAAGAGTTTCCCTTGAGAGCATCACACCCTAAACCTGGGTCAGATTTGTTCTAGGGCCTTCTAATTCTGTATCACATAGCACATATTTAAATGTTCCAGTGGGTTATCTCTTCACTCAGAGTTTAAACTGAGGAATCTTTCTGGCAAGGATGAAAGGAAAGGAAGAAGGGTTGCTGGCCCGCACGAACAGAATAGAAAAGAAGCTTGTGCACAGATAGCCCATCAGCAGACCACATCCACTCCTAGGAGGCAGGCGGTTTCTCAATTCCCTAAACCCAGCCAGGGTTTTTTTTTGTTTTTTGTTTTAGATAAGGGTTGGTCTTGGACTTCACATTCTTTCCTACTCCTGGTGCTCCATCCCCTTCTTCCCACCTCCCCCGCTTCTCTCAACTCAGTGGATTATCACAAGAGAGAGATCAGAATCCTGTCTCTCCACCTTTTGTAAGAACTACGTGAAGGGACTTACCTGGTGATTCAGTGGTTAGGACCCTGCACTTTCACTGCTGAGGGGCCAGGTTCCATCCCTGGTCAAGGAACTAACTTAACACAAGCCTCCCAAGCACAAAATAAGACAAAACTATAAGAAAATACCAAGGCCTTCCTAAAGAAGGGGAATTTCGCCCCACAGCATGGCAGGTAGAGACTGATCAGGCTGCTCCTGTTGTTTTTTTTTTTTTTTTTGTTTGTTTGTTTCTAAGGAAAGGTTTTTGCCAAAAGACAAGCCAAGACATTCCACTTCTTAGGTTATGCTTAAGAATGCTCAGTTTGGCTTCAAGTTATAGGATATATAAGTTCTAGTATTATAATGTACAATATGATAAACATAGTTGACATTGCTATATGTTACACATTAAAGTTGTTAAGGAGAAGGCAGTGGCAACCCACTCCAGTACTCTTGCCTGGAACATCCCAGGGATGGGGGAGCCTGGTGGGCTGCCGTCTATGGGGTCGCACAGAGTCGGACACTACTGAAGTGACTTAGCAGTAGCAGCAGCAAAGTTGTTAAGGGAGTTAAATCCTGAATTTTCATCTCAAGGAAGATATATTTTTTCTATTTCTTTTATTTTATATCTGTTCAGTTCAGTTCAGTTGCTCAGAGGTGTTGGACTCTTTGCGACCCCATGGACTGCAGCACACCAGGCTTCCCTGTCCATCAACAACTCCCAGAATTTACTCAGACTCATGAATTGGTGGTGCCATCCAACCGTCTCATCTCTGTCTTCCCCTTTTCCTGCCTTCAATATTTCCCACCATCAGAATCTTTTCCAGTGAGTCCATTCTCATCAGGTGGCCAAAGTTTTGGAGTTCCAGCTTCAGCATCAGTCCTTCCAATGAATATTCAGGACTGATTTCCCGATTGGATCTCCTTGCAGTCCAAGGGACTCTCAAGAGTCTTCTCCAACACCACAGTTCAAAAGCATCAATTCTTCGGCGCTCAGCTTTCTTTATAGTTCGACTCTCACATCCATACTTGACTACTGGAAAATCCATAGCTTTGACTAGACAGACCTTTGTTGGCAAAGTAATGTCTCTGCTTTTTAATATGCTGTTTAAGTTGGTCATAGCTTTTCTTCCAAGGAGCAAGCATCTTTTAATTTCATGGCTGCAGTCACCATCTCCAGTGATTTTGGAGGCCCCCCAAAATAAAGTCTGTCACTGTTTCCCCATCTATTTGCCATGAAGTGATGAGACTAGATGCCATGATCTTAGCTTTCTGAATGTTGAGTTTTAAGCCAACTTTTTCACTCTCCTCTTTCACTTTCATCAAGAGGTTCTTTCATTCTTCACTTTCTGCCATAAGGGTGGTGTCATCTGCGTATCTGAGATTATTGATATTTCTCCCAGCAATCTTGATTCCAGCTTGTGCTTCATCCAATGTTTCTGGATGAAAACACACTGAGGAAAACATTCAGTATTTCTCATGAGGTACTCTGCATATAAGTTAAATAAGCTGGGTGACAGTATACAGCCTTGATGTACTCCTTTCCTGATCTGGAACTACTCTGTTGTTCCATGTCCAGTTCTAACTGTTGCTTCCTGACCTGCATACAGATTTCTCAGGAGGCAGGTCAGGTGGTCTGGTATTCCCGTCTCTTTAAGAATTTTCTACAGTTTGTTGTGATCCACACAGTCAAAGGCTTTGGCATAGTCAATAAAACAGAAGTAGGTGTTTTTCTGGAACTCTCTTACTTTTTCGATGATCCAGCAGATGACGGCAATTTGGTCTCTGGTTCCTCTGTCTTTTCTAAATCCAGCTTGAATATCTGGAAGTTCATGGTGCACATACTGTTGAAGCCTGGCTTGGAGAATTTGGAGCATTACTTTACTAGCGTGTGAGATGAGTGCAGTTGTGCAGTAGTTTGAGTATTCTTTGGCATTGCCTTTCTTAGGGATTGAAATGAAAACTGACCTCTTCCAGTCCTGTAGCCCTTGCTGAGTTTTCCAAATTTGTTGGCATATTGAGTGCAGCACTTTCCCAGCATCATCTTTTAGGATTTGAAATAGCTCAACTGGAATTCCATCACCTCCATTAGCTTTGTTCATAATGATGCTTCCTAAGGCCCAGTTGACTTCCAGGATGTCTGCCCTAGGTGAGTGATCACACCATTGTGATTATCTGGGTCATGAAGATCTTTTTTGTACAGTTCTTCTGTGTATTGTTGCCACCTCTTCTTAATATCTTCTGCTTCTGTTAGGTCTGTACCATTTCTGTCCTTTATTGAGCCCATCTTTGCGTGAAATGTTCCCTTGGTATCTCTAATTTTCTTGAAGAGATCTCTAGTCTTTCCCATTCTGTTGTTTTCCTCTATTTCTTTGCATTGATCACAAGGAAGGCTTTCTTATCTCTTCTTGCTATTCTTTGGAGCTCTGCATTCAGATGGATATATCTTTCCTTTTCTCCTTTGCCTTTCAGTTCTTTTCTTTTCACAGCTATTTGTAAGCCTCCTCAGACAACCATTTTGCCTTTTTGCATTTCTTTTTCCTGGGGATGGTCTTGATCCCTTCCACCTGTACAATGTCATGAACCTCCATCCATAGTTCTTCTGGCACTTTATCAGATCTAATTCTTTGAATTTATTTGTCACTTCCACTGTATAATCATAAGGGATTTGATTTAGGTCATACCTGAATGGTCTAGTGGTTTTCCCTACTTTCTTCAGTTTAGGTCTGAATTTAGCAATAAGGAGTTCATAATCTGAGCCAGTCAGCGCCCAGTCTTATTTTTGCTGACTGTATAGAGCTTCTCCATCTTTGGCTGCAAAGAATATGATCAGTCTGATTCTAGTATTGACCATCTGGTAATGTCCACATGTAGAATCTTCTCTTGTGTTGTTGGAAGAGGGCATTTGCTATGACCAGTGTGTTCTCTTGGCAAAACTCTGTTAGCCTTTGACTTGCTTCCTTCTGTACTCCCAAGGCCAAATTTTCCTGTTGCTCCAGGTATCTCTTGACTTCCTACTTTTGCATTCCAGTCCCCTCTAATGAAAAGGACATCTTTTTTGGGTGTTAGTTCTAGAAGGTCTTGTAGGTTTTCATAGAACCATTCAACTTCAGCTTCTTCAGCATTACTGGTCAGGGCATAGATTTGGATTACTGTGATATTGAATGGCTTGCCTTGGAAACAGAGATCATTCTGTCATACTTGAGATTGCATCCAAGTGCTGCATTTCATATCTTTTGTTGACTATGAGGGCTGCTCCATTTCTTCTAAGGGATTCATGCCCACAGTAGTAGATATAATGGCCATCTGAATTAAATTCACCCATTCCAGTCCATTGTACTTCACTGATTCCTAATATGTCGACATTCACTCTTGCCATCTCCTGTTTGACCACTTCCAATTTGCCTTGATTCATGGACCTAACATTCCAGGTTCCTATGCAGTGTTGCTCTTTACAGCATCAGGCTTTACTTCCATCACCAGTCACATCCACAACTGGGTTTTGTTTTTGCTTTGGCTCCGTCTCTTTATTCTTTCTGGCGTTGTTTCTCCACTCTTCCAGTGTCATGTTGGGCCCCTACCAACCTGGGAGTTCATCTTTCAGTGTCCTTTCATTGTCTCTGGTGGAGGCGTGGGTCGGCAGTGGTCTGCTGCAGGTTTGGGGGCACTGAGTGCCTCAGTCTATGCATGTGGACCTTTTGAAGGAGGTCACCATTATCTTCATTACCTCCACTATAGTTTGGCCCCAGGTAAATAACAGGGAGAGAACATGGCCCCACCCATCAACAGAAAATTGGGTTGAAGATTTACTGAGCATGCCCCGCCCACCAGAGCAGACCCAGTTTCCTTGTCAGTCAGTCTTTCCCATTAGGAAGCTTCCATAAGCCTCTTGCCTGGAGAATCCCAGGGACGGGGAAGCCTGGTGGGCTGCCATCTATGGGGTCACACAGAGTTGGACATGACTGAAGCGACTTAGCAGCATAAGCCTCTTATCCTTCTCCATCAGAGGGCAGACAGCCGGAAAACCACAATCACAGAAAACTAACCCATCTGATCACATAGATCACAGTCATGTCTAACTCAATGAAACTATGAGCCATGCCACCCAAGGGCCACCCAAGACGGATGGGTCATGGCGGAGAGTTCTGACAAAACGTGGTTCACTGGAGAAGGGCGTGGCAAACCACTTCAGTATTCTTGCCTTGAGAACCCCATGAACAGTATGAACAGTATTTTATATCTGTATGAGATGGTAGATGTTCATTAAACTTATTATAGTAATAGAAAAGAAAGATCTCATGTTAAGTTTTCTCACCATAATAAAAGTTTAAATAATCAATAAGCTATTAAAATTCTTAAAAAGAAAAAGTCTCAGTTTGGGCTTTAACATCTTTTTTCCTTCTCCAAATAGCACAGGTAGGGAAATAAACCTAGATGGGTTTTGTAAAAGTGCAGTACAAGTGCTGTCTGTGTGTTTTTCAAGTTACACTGAAAGACAGTTGTGTCCAGCTCTTTGCGACCCCAAGAACTGTTCCCAGCCAGGCGCTTCTTGTCCCTGCGATTCTCCAGGCAAGGATGCTGGAGTGGGTTGCCATACTCTAGGGGATCTTCCTGACCCAGGGATCAAACCTGAGTCTCCCACATTGCAGGCAGATTCTTTACCATATGATCTACCAGGAAAGACAGGAAAAAACACCTCAGGTGGGTTAGGTATAGAAGACAGTTGATCCAGTTTGTACAGCCAGTGGCATTCACTTGGAGATGGCGTAGCTCAGCATTTGTCCACAGTTTCCTGGATGTTTTCCCGAGTCTCAAGTCTCTCTAATCACACAGTGTTGCTTTTTCCTACTTGATGCTGTTCCCCTCACCACAGGGAACAAGTGTCCATGTCATAAACATTTGAATATCTTGAAGTCTCTCTGCTACAACTGAAACGGAATGTCAGGAATCTTTCTTGGGGGAATATTTATGTTTTATGAGGATCCTTCAAACCTACAGCCTTGGTAATTTTAACTGAAGGTGATTTCTTGATCTGCTGCTGCTGCTGCTAAGTCACTTCAGTCGTGTCCGACTCTGTGTGACCCCATAGACGGCAGCCCACCAGGCTCCCCCGTCCCTGGGATTCTCCAGGCAAGAACACTGGAGTGGGTTGCCATTGCCTTCTCCAATGCATGAAAGTGAAAAGTGAAAGTGAAGACGCTCAGTCGTGTCCGACTCCTAGCGACCCCATGGACTGCAGCCTACCAGGCTCCTCCGTCCATGAGATTTTCCAGGCAAGAGTACTAGAGTGGGGTGCAGTAATGGGTAAAGAAGCCCCCTGACTGCTTAGCTGGAGAGCAATAACAGGATGAATGTGTGTGTGTCTGTTTGTTCTGGAGAGCTCAAAGCCCCTTTGTAGGAAAACTTAGGAACAATAGATGCAACGTCTAGTTCTGATGTCAGAGTAGAAAAATTATCTTTGGCTAAGATTATCTTCTATCTTGCCTTATAACATTGAAATGCATGCTGGAACGTGATGCCCGCATGTGCTTTTCCTGGCTTGCTGCTCTTATAAGTTTGGCCCTGGTAGACTTAAAGTTTCTCCAAGTTGGCCAACCTTTCGCATGAACTCTTTGAACTTGATAGACTGGGGGCGAGGTCAGGAGCAGCCAAGATAACTGGAGCTAGGATTCTGGTGTTGAAAGACGTTGAAGTGGAGCAGTTCAGAACAGATGCAGAGTGACTTACTGCAATTGATCCCATCTTTGTAGGCTTCTTTTCAAACTTTTGAACTGCTTCTTACATTGGCTTTGTATGTTTAACTTTCCCTTAACTTCCCAGCCATAATATATTTGAGCCAGCAGAACTTAGAATTCGTGCTTCATTTGTGTGAATACAGTTTGGAAACTTGAAGGGTTAGGAAAGTTATGTGTCAATAGGAAATTTAACTTAAACCAAAGCTGTGTGTGTGTATTTCCCAGACCTGAACCTGTTTAACCTGGAATCACTAAGCCAGCTGGTAATTGAGCATGGACTCAGGCTAAATAGAAACAAATGGCTAGCAAGTATAGTTTTGGGCAGATTCTTCCAGATGCTTTTGATTTATGTGATTCATAAAGAAGGATCTGAATCACCTTTGTTTGTGAAATGTTTCTTGACCACCATTTCCTTTTGAGGTTTTTAAAAATACTGTTGCTGATCTTTCTTTTGTTGTTTTTTTTTTTTTGCATAGAAAGATTTTCTTGACTCTGATCATTTTCAGTACCCAGCAAAGCTATCTGCTTCACCAGTTTCTTATTTCTTTTACCTTCATCTGTCAGTTCTTTGTGCCAGTGAATTCTAGATTTGTTTGTAAGCAGACGTTAAACAATTTGAATTGTGAATCTGACATCCCAGTTTTTTTTTTTTAATTTCTACTTCACAGACTGAAAAATTTTAGGAAGGCATTTTAGTCAGCTATGAATAGAAAAATGAAAATTCAGAGACTTGCATAATTTTATTGGAAGGAACCTTTGTCTTTCCACTGGATCTGTCAAAGAAACTAGCTAATAGAAATGCTTAATTAAAAACTTAATGATATGGCAAAGCAATCCATTATTTTTATAGATGGTCTTGATGGAGGCCAGATTTATGGAGATTACCTTAGAGGCAAGAATATATGACTTCCATGGGATCTCATTATTAATCTAATATGAAAATATTATTTTGAAAAAATTTCACTAAAATAGTTTTATAATACTTAACATATGCAAAATACTGAAAAGCAAAAAAAGTCACCCTTAAACATTTGTGTCTCATATCTGTATCTGAAGATAGATATTTGGCACATATATCTAAAGATGTAGAGAAAACTAGAGGGACAGTCTGTCGAAAAGGATTATCTCTGATGTTGGGAAGTACAAGAAAAAAATTCCAGAGGGAAAAAAACACCATGCTCTGCATTGCTGGTGTCCCCCTGCACCCCATACCTTCTGGGGACAGAGGAAGATGAAGTATGGTGAATGTTTTTTTCATTCTTCAATCTATTTTTATTTATTTTTAAATTAATTTGTATTGGACTGTGATTGCTTTACAATGTTGTATTAGTTTCTGTTGTACAGTGAAGTGAATCCGCTGTGTGCGTACACATGTGCGTGTTAGTTGCTCAGTCATGTTCGACTCTTTGCAACCCATGGACTGTAGCCTGCCAGGCTCCTCTGTCCATGGGAAGAATACTGGAGTGGGTTGACAGCTCCTTCTCCAGTGTATCCATCTATCCCTCTTTTTTAGACATCCTTCCCATTTAGGTCACCACAGAGCACTGAGTGGAGTTCTGTGCTGTACAGTAGGCTCTCTCTAGTTATATATTTTATGCCTAATATCAGTGGTGTATATATGGCAATCTCAATCTCCCAGCGCATCCCACTCCTCTTCCTCAGTTGATATCTGTAAGTTTGTTCTCTATATTTGTGCCTCTGTGCTTTGCAGTTGGGTTCATTTTTCTGGATTCTGCGTGTGAGCATTAATACACAAATATTTTTCTGACTTCACTCTGAGTGACGGTATCTAGATCCATCCACATCCCTGCAGATGACACTGTCTAGTTCCTTTTTATAGCTGAGTGACATTCCGTTGAATGTATATGCCACGTCTTTATCCATTCCTCTGTTGATGGACAGTCAGGCTGCTTCCATGTCCTGGCTGTTGTAAATTGGTGAATGTTTTGATGCCCTGCTTTTCTGATATTTTATGGTATTCCATCATCTGGATATTTGGTTTCTTTTGATTATTTGGAGCATGAGAGAAGATTTGGTGTTAATTCTTCATCAGGATTAATGGGAGGAAACCCAAGCAGATAATTCACGTCTGTTTTTGGGTCTGTAATACCTGAAGTTTTATCCCAAACAAAATGATAACACCTTGGTATAGCCTGAATTTTGGAAGCTGCATTTTTTCTCTTCTTGGCTCCCTCCTGCTTTTAAAATACTTTCTCTTCTCCCTCCCCTGCTTCCTCTAGTTGTAGGTAGGGCTGTCCTAGTGATTGTGTAATGGTGCCCTTCCCATCTTCTCTGAGACTAGGTCCAGTTCATAGCATATTTGTAAAGGTTTAGATCAGTGTAAGTAGTCAGTGGGTGTTTGTTTCCTTCACTACTGTTCCTGCAAGAAGAGATAGCATCAAAAGACACTAGACTCTGAATTTCATTCATTGGAAAAATCATATCTGGCCTTTGTCATTACTGAGGTGACATTACTGGCTTTGCAAGGCAGAATCCCTACATCTTTTGAGCCCATCTAGGCAGCTCTTCGGAGAAGGCAATGGCACCCCACTCCAGTACTCTTGCTTGGAAAATCCCATGGATGGAGGAGCCTGGTAGGCTGCAGTCCATGGGATTGCGAAGAATCGGACACGACTGAGCAACTTCACTTTCACTTTTCACTTTCATGCGTCGCACAGAGTCGGACACAATTGAAGTGACTTAGCAGCAGCAGCAGCAGCTCTTAGGGCTTCCCAGTGGTGCATAGGTAAAGAGTCTGCCTGCCAGTGCAGGAGATGCAGGAGACATGGGTTCAATCCCGGGGTTGGAAAGATCCCTGGAATGGGAAATGGCACCTGACTCTAGTATTCTTGCCTGGGATATTCCGTGGACAGGGGAGCCTGGAGGGCTACAGTCCAAAGGGTTGTGAAGAATCAGACACCACTGAGCAGGCACAGGCAGCTCTTAGCAGTTAGATAATAGTGCTGGACAGCAGGCATTTCTAAAGCCCTCAGGGTCTAAAAGAGGTTTTGCTAACACTTCTAAACTAATTCGATGGTTTGCAATTTTTCAGTTCTGTTTTGGAAGATATTCATAGCTTTGTAGTGTAATGAGGGCTATAGCTTTCCTCCTTATCAGCCTTACTACCAGGTAATGTGTAACTCCTAAAACAAATTTGACACAAAATTCTGCCTTACATGCAAGTTCTTATTCATGAGCAGGGCTCAGTAGGACTATTCCGTAAACCCAATGAAGTCCTAGCTCTCTGTCCTTCTGCCATTTATACAGTCCTTGTATGAGTTGTTCCCTTGAGCCAGAAGGGACTTCTGGTCAACCCTAACACTGGAAACCTTAAGCTAAGGGTGCTGATCCAAAGGGGTTGGGCTGCTGGCTGTTCTCAGTTCATGTGCCCTGTTTGGTCAAGGACTGGAATACCCTACCTCTTTGTAGTCAGTCCACATTTTAAAACCATCGCTGTTTCACCCATGAGAAAATTTTTTAATGTTTGTTTTGCTAACAAAGCCTCTGGTATTTATGAAAGAGAAAGAAAGACTGAGAAGCCTAGTGACTGACCCTGGAGTGTGTCCTGCGTGGAGGCTTTGCAGTGCTAAGGAAGCACGCCTGGAGTGTTCTCAGCTGGAGTAAGCAGCCATTCCTGGGGTGTTGGTCAGAACCAGCCAACACGCATTTGTCATATGAGTTGTGCTAAAGTATTTAAAATATAATTACAACACAATAGGAGGATGCTTTGTGATTATTCGTCTGTGTGAGAACCAGGTTGGGAGGTGCATTTGGACACAAAAATTCTTGAAATATAAGGAACATTTTTGTGGTTGACAGGAAAAATTGGAAACACATTTGATGTTAAGATGGGCTGGGAAAACCTGGACACATGGTTGCCAGAGAACAGGCCCTTTCAGTGCTTTTTTCTGGGCAGAGGCAACGTGGAAGTGAGATAAAAACACTGAAAGCAGTCGAATCAACTTCTTTGTATAACGTAGAAATGTGTGCTAAAGTAAGGTATCCTTATAAAGACAAAGTTGATTATATGTATGGATCACATATTAAAGCATACACAACCCTTTCACTTTCAGCAACAGGTTTTTTTTTTCGCAATTTAGAAAAAAATTTATTTTTGGCTGTGCCGGGTCTTCATTCAGCAACAGTTTTTTAAATATTTGATCTCTTGACCTTTTTACATTTGAGAAATTCTTTGAGGACTCTGAAAGAGATGTCATTTGTGTGGGTTGTAGCTGTTGATACTAACTGTATTAGAAATTAGCACTGAGTATTTTAATATATTTATCAGTACATTGAAACGTAACTCTAAACCTATTGCATGTTCATAAAGGGCATTCTTTTTTTCCATGAAAAATTTTGTCCTTTCCAAAACAAGAGTTTCAGTGAATGAGTGACATTGTTTCATATTTTTGCATTATAGAGATTTTAAAATATTTTTTACTAAAGAGATTCTTTAGTATCCCATGTACTCAGAGACAGCTGGATTCTCATGCCTGCTTCTGCATTCAGCCTGTTGCACTGTTACTTTTCATGTAGCCTCTGAAAAATTTTAGTGTATGCTTGTAAGGAAATGAGAATTAAAAAGGCAAAGAATGTCTTCAGTTCAGTTCAGTTCAGTCACTCAGTTGTGTCTGACTCTTTGCGACCCCATGAATCGCAGCACGCCAGGCCTCCCTGTCCATTACCACCTCCCGGAGTTCACTCAGACTCGCGTCCATCAAGTCAGTGATGCCATCCAGCTATCTCATCCTCGGCTGTCCCCTTCTCCTCCTGCCCCCAATCCCTCCCAGCATCAGAGTCTTTTCCAATGAGTCAGCTCTTCACATGACGTGGCCAGAGTACTGGAGTTTCAGCTTCAGCATCATTCCCTCCAAAGAAATCCCAGGGCTGATCTCCTTCAGAATGGACTGGTTGGATGTCCTTGCAGTCCAAGGGACTCTCAAGAGTCTTCTCCAACACCACAGTTCAAAAGCATCAATTCTTCAGCACTCAGCCTTCTTCACAGTCCAACTTTCACATCCATACATGAATGGATGTCTTAGTATTATGAAAATAGTTGTGGTCTCTCAGACCTCCTTCCCCTACCTCCTCAAGCCTGCAGAAAGGCTATCAGGGCTTCCCAAGGGCCCTGGGCAGCACTTAAAAAACTTGACTCAGCAAGTGCCTGCCCACCCACGATTCAATTTGGTCCCTATGCTCACCCTGAGAAGTCATTTACTTCTCCCATTTTATAATGCAGGGAGACAGATTCCTCCAGACCTGCCCTTGAGTACACAGTATTGTGAGAGTTCCTCAGCTGCTAGGGTAGCCAATTTTTATTTTTATTTTTTTATTGACATATAGTTGATTTTCAGTGTTGTTTTAGTTTGCTGTACAACAAAGTGATTCAGTTATGTTATATTTTTTTTTCATATTCCTTACCACTGTGGTTTATCACAGGATATTGAATATAATTCCCTGTGCTAGTAGAGTAGGACTTTGTTGTTTATCTCTATTTATACTAGTTTGCATCTGCTTATCCCAGACTCTCAGTCCTTCTCACCCCACTCTCTCCCTTGGCAACCACAAGCCTGTTCTCCATGCTTCCTAGATAAGCTCATGTGTCATATTTAAATAGATGTAAGTGATATCATATGGTATTTGTCTTTCTCTGTCTTACTTCATTTATTATGATAATCTCTAAGTCCATCCAGTGTGGCTGCAAATGGCATTGTTTCATCCATTTTAATGCTTGAGTAATATTCCATTGTATGTATGTACCACGTCTTCCTTATCCATTCAATTGTTGATGGACATTTAGATTGTTTCCATGTCTTGGCTGTTGTAAATGGTGCTGATATGAACATAGGGGAGCCTCTATCTTTCTGAATTATAGTTTTGTCTGGATTTATGCCCAGCAGTGGGATTGTAGGATCATATGGTGACTGTTTTTAGTGTTTTGAGGAACCTCTACTGTTCTGCATAGTGGTTGCAGCCAATTTTTAAATGGTTTTCTGATGATTCTGTTTGTGCAATTGTTCTTTTGCAGCGTGTGTCCTTGTTTACTGTGACTTGTGTCTCCCTTCTAATCAAACTTAGATTTCAGGGGAGGGAAGCATTCACCATTGTTGAGGCAACTTTGTGAAAAGACATGAGTTGTTTGCAAAGAGTTCCTGCTTTGGGTGGTTTTCCAAATATTTGTATATCCAATTTTCACAATAATATTTTAATGCTTAATGAGTATTTATGATAAGAATACATGGTACTGTTTACCATGGTTTTTGGGATATGTGCTTTAAATAGGTTATTTCAGGACAGTCACTTTATTTTCTCACCTTATGTGGATTATATTTCACACCTTAGAAATGAAAGTGGATTTGGCAGACTGTCACCTAGCCTCTAATTAACTATATTTATATTCTTCACAGACTTGTGCTCTCCATGGAGGTCAAAGCAGGTCTCTCTGCCAAGCATTTCAGGAACAGATCTATTGTGTAGGATCTGTGTTTCAGAATTTTAAAGTTGCAGTAGACTTTTTGTTTCATGTACTAGTTCTTGAATAGTCAATGAAAATGAGTTATGAGAAAAATGAAAATTGCTGGAAAAGCAGCAATAATGAGCCCCCAATTTTTATTATTTTGTTCCATACGCATACAACTACCCTTTCAGGTTACCATAAAGGTTTCTAAATGCTCATCCTCAGTTCTGTGTTATTTGGTATTATTTCCCAGGTATATGGAGGAGACCATACTTCAGGTAGCACCCATGTCCATTATAAATACTGTGCCTTCTCACCTACTTCAAACCTGGATTGCTTTTAAAAAATTGTTTGGCCACACTCCATAGCTTGTGGGACCTGAGTTCCCAAACCAGGGATTGAACCCACGTCCCCCGCATTAGAACGTGGAGTCTTAACCTTTGGACCTCCAGGGAAGTCCCTCCAACCTGGATTTTTGTCGCTTTACATCCTGTCTTCCATCTTTACCCTCAGTTTAAACTAGAGAATTCGTTCATATTTTTCTCTGCCTTCTCAAATAATATTTAAGTAGTGTTGTACCTTGGAAATGATGTTACAAAAGTAAGGTATGCATACTCAAAGTATATTATTAAAAAGGATCACTGCTGTTCTCAAAATACACTCAGACATATGTTCAAATAACATTGTTCTTAACCTCATTTTCTCACTGCACAAGATATCAGCACTGACTTACCAGTTTGAGGAGGACGAAATAACAAGTTAGGGAGAGAAAGAGGGTGTCCCAGATGGCTTGAGTTAAGGGAAGGAATGAGTGGTTGCTTATTTTTTCTTTACCTGGGTTCTTACAGAGTCATTTTACTGAAGACTTGTGTGTGAGGGGAGGAACAGAGGGACAGTCAGAAGGGGCTGCATCTGAGAAAAAGAGAGCGAACAGGATCCAGTGTGTCAGCTGGGGCCAGAGGAGGCTCTAGGACAGCGGTCCCCAACTGTTTTGGCACCAGGGACTGGTTTCGTGGAAGACAGTTTTTCCGCAGACTGGTGGTTGAGGGGTGAGGATGGTTTCAGGATGATGCGAGCGCATGACATTTATTGTGCACTTTATTTTGTGGCTGTCTCAGGATATTCCACCTCAACTTTAGGGTTAGAGTTAGGGTTAGTGAACTCTCCTAAGAGAATCTAATGCTGCTGCTGCTGCTGATGATGATGAGGCAGAGCAGAGGTAGCAACGCGAGCAATGGGGAGTGGCTGTAAATACAGATGAAGCTTTGTTCACTAGCCTGCCACTCACTTCCTGTTGTGCAGGCCACGAAGCATAGTGGTCCATGGTCTGGGGGTGATGGACCCTTCTCTAACAGGTAGAGAGAGCCACTTTTACATCAGATGAGGTTGATTTCCAAGCTGGCCAGCTGTCAGCTAGAGCTGTGACTGTCACAGTCAGGACCTGGGCATTTACCATTTACTGTGTGCTAGGCAGGGCCTGATTTCTTTTCATGGAACCTGTTTTTATCCTCAAAGAAAGAAAGAGAGAAAGAAAGTGAAGTTGCTCCGTCATGTCTGACTCTTTGCAACCCTATGGACTGTAGCCTACCAGGCTCCTCTGTCCATGGAATTTTACAGGCAAGAGTACCTGCATGGGTTGCCATTTCCTTCTCCAGGGGATCTTCCCGACCCAGGGATTGAACCTGGGTCTCCTACACTGTAGACAGACACTTTACCATCTGAGCCACCAGGGAAGGTGTTTCAAGACAGACCCAAGAAGGAGGATAAGAGGACAGGGAAGCCCATGGAGGTGAAATATTTGTTCAGGGGAAAGCAGCTCAGAAGTAGTGAGGCTGGGATTGGAACCCACATCAGGGGGATGCACGGCCTCTTGCTCTCCTCAGATGAGCTGCAGGTTGACAAGAGCAGGAGCTGGGACTGACATGGGCCCCCGGGGGAGCTGGAGCAGGTCTGTGCTTTCTCTCTCCGGTATAGTTTCCTACCAGTTCCCCCAGCACTTCTCCAGATAAAGAAGATGGACGATGAAGTGTCTGTTTCCAGAAACATTTTGAAGGAAATCAGAGCGAGGCCAAGAGGGACTTAAGTTCCTCCAGAGAGGAAGTTGAGAAACTCAAGGATAGCAAGCCACTAATACCAGATGTTATTTATCCAAAGGGTTTTGGCTACATTGCAATACTTTCTGGATCTCTGCTAGTGCTCTGCAATCTTCCTGAAGCCGCTTTGAGTTTTAAAAATATACGTACCTGAATTTGAAACCGTGGTCAGTTAATCCAAAATATGCTCTTAAAACCCTAAATTCTTTGAAATAACAATGGTAGAAGCACAGAAGGAATCACTCCAAATGATTATTTGAAGTATTATTTTATTCCAAGTGGAAAAAATATTTTTGAATTGGCAACTGTTTCAGCTAGAGTAAGCTGTGTTTTTGTGTTTAAAAAAAGATCACATTTAACGCTCTCTTACTACATACACATGGAATGTTTCCTACTTAAATTTTTAATTATTATTCCTTAGTGAAAGCCTCAAAGGAGGTTTCACTCTAGCTGTCTTTGACTTTTCTACCTAAATGATAACAGAAGCTGTTATCTTTAGTCATAAGGCAACACATGATGACATATTCTCCTGTAATGGATGTGGAGAGAGGTGGATGTGGGGGTGAGGACTACTAAATGTTCTTATAAAAACGACTATTGATTTGTGACCTCAGTTCCCTAATTAACCTTTTTTTTTTTCCCTGTGTGACATTTTCAGTAACATTCTAACTTTAATATCTTTACTTTTGATCATTCTTTCTGCATTTAGAGAGTGTTTTCAAATTTTTATCTTTTGTTCCAGTAACTTGAGTCAAAAAATGTCTTCGAATTGTTGCTTTTTATTTTTCTACCAGAACGTTCTGCAGGCTGTCTTTCTCTTCTCCACGTACAGCCCCTGGTCTAGGGCCCACGTTGACTTCCAACACACCTCTCTAATTGATAGAAAACTTGGAATGGATTAGTCTTCTCAATCTATTTTTCTTCTTAATAAAGAGCGATGCAGAAACTTTTCTTTTGGACTCAGGCTGTTGAAAATGTTCCTAAAATAATAGCCCACATTCCTGCCTTCGTAAGCACAGTGGGAATGATTGTCTCCCGATGCCTGAAAACTCTACAGTGTTTGAGAGAGGCTTTTTCAGATACCGATTCTCCTTCAATGTGTGGTAAGTGGAGGTTGGAAAGGAGTGGAGGCAAACAGCCTCTGGCATAATCGCCAGAGAGGCCAGGGATCCAGAGGCTGAGTTCCCCTCCTCTCCATCAGTGTGCAGCTCGGGATCCGTGTCTGAGCCAGGCCTCCCCTCCCCCTGTGTGTGGAGGGGTCAGAAGTGTGCAGAATTCTCTCCGTGCCCCCCATGCCCTCCTCACTGAGAGCCAGCACCCACTCTGCTCTTGTGCCTGTGCTGGAGGGAAGCCTACCTTGGCAGTGCCTTTTAGGACACTAAGGGACTTCCCTGGTGGTCTGTGGTTAAGACTTGGGCTTCCAAGGCCAGGGGCACAGGTGTGATCCGTGGTCAGGGAGCTGAGACCCCACATGCTACATGGCGTGGCTGGAAAAAAAAAAAAGAATGGCCAGAAAGTGGCTATTTTGAAATAAATCCTCATGATACCAACATTCCTTTTGAGTTGGTTTCTCGGGAAAGTTCTGGCTGATGAGGACCCGCTAAGGCACCTAGAGCTCCCCTCATGCTGTCTCACTGATGGTCAACCTGTGTGTCCCCCAGCCCACTGCCCTCCTCTGGGACCTAAGGCCTTACCTGCTGCCCTGATGCGGTCATGCCTCTGGCTTCATTAGAACTTCCATGCGCCTGGTTTGAAAGTGAAGCTTAGTGGGTGAGCTTCCATCACAGGGTGCACTGCTCCACGCTTGAGGGAAGACACTCTGACCTGACTCTCAGGTTTTGTTGAGCTGGTCTCATCCTGTGGGAAAGGCAGAACTTCCTTCCTAAGGAGCAGTCGTCTGTGTGTGGGTGCTCATTGGTGCAAACACCGTAACAAGAGTGATCCATGGAGCAGCCCAGAGCCTGGCCTGGGGGCAAGAGTGCTTTCCCTGCTGCATTGCTCCTGTTCTACAGTCGATCCCAGGCAGAGAAGTTCAGCTCTCGCTGCATGCCGTCTTCTGATTTCAGTTCAGTTCAGTTGCGTCTGACTCTTTGTGACCCCATGGACTACAGCGTCTTCTTCTTGCCAGGTGATTATTTCCTTCTCTCTGGAGGGAGGTTGGGTGGGAAACACTCATTTCTAATCCTTCTTAATGTTTGAAGTGATGGGAGTTTTCCTCCCCACCCCTGAGCCTGTTGTAAAGCACTGGCCTCTCCCCATGACTACCTGGTCTGCTTCCGGATTACTCTGCCCTGGCCATTGAGTTGGTGTGTCTTCAGAGGGAATGCAGGGTAATTTAGCTTAAAGGGGGTGTGATTAGAAAGGTAAAGAAAGCTCTGGATGTTTTCCGAAGTAGAAAAGAACAGCTTTTTGGACTATCCATGAGTTTGGATAATAGGTTGTTTACACTGTTGCTCACCCTGAATCATTCCAGTTGAGTTCCATGGATATGGGAGGATTGACTCTGTTATATTTTTCTTTGAATTTTATGCTTTGGATTTTTGGGTTCTCCCTGCCACCAGCCTCCCCTTCCTGAGATCAAGCAACATTTGCATTAAATTAAAAAACCTGAGTTTCCAAATGGAGTCTGTATAAGAGAAGTGAAACTCAGTGTATAACAGAGGTAGTGACTTTTCAAGATCAGTGTCAGAGGAATTTCGTGTTTAATTTTTAAGTCTGCTTAGGATGTCCTGATGGAGAAGGCAATGGCACCCCACTCCAGTACTCTTGCCTGGAAAATCCCATGGATGGAGAAGCCTGGTGGGCTGCAGTCCATGGGGTCGCTAGGAGTCGGACACGACTGAGAGACTTCACTTTCACTTCTCACTTTCATGCACTGGAGAAGGAAATGGCAACCCACTCCAGTGTTCTTGCCTGGAGAATCCCAGGGATGGGGGAGCCTGGTGGGCTGCCGTCTATGGGGTCGCACAGAGTCGGACACAACTGAAGCAGCAGCAGCACGATGTCCTGATGATGGGAATAAGAACAGAAAAATTTATATGTCAGTTTTTGTATTGGATCCTAGGAAAGGTTTTAATCAGGGAGAGAGAGATGTGGTATTCAGATTTTGAAGTTGTGCACAGAAAGCTCCTAAAAGTGTCCTGGAGTTTTACTTGTTTCTTTCTTTTTTTTTTAACTGAGGTATAGTTTATGTCTAATACTGTGTATTAATTTCAGGTGTACAACACCGTGATTTGATATTTGTGTATAATGTGAAATGATCAACTTCAATAAGTCTAGTTAACATCTGTCACTATACATGGCTACAAAAAATTTTTTTTTCTTGAGAGAATGACTTTTAAGATCTTTTCTCTTAGCAACTCAAATATGCAGTACAGTATTATTAATTGCAGTCACTATGCTATATTACTTTTCTTTTAGGAAACAAGAAAAACTTTATTTCTTGATGTCCTAAAATCAGTGAAAGCTTTCTACTGTCCATACGTATTAAAGGAGGTAGTAAGAATCTCTTTATAGTCTTTATTTAATATTAAATCTTAGATAATTATGCTCAGTGATATTGAAGATTTGGGAATTCCCGGGGGGTCCAGTGGTTAGGGGGCCTCCTAGGTGGCGCTAGTGGTAAAGAACCCACCTGCCAATGCAGGAGACAAAAGAGATGTGGGTTCGATCCACATCTCTTCCCCAGGTGGGGAAGTTCCCCTGGAGGAGAGCATGACAGTCCAATCCAGTGTCCTTACCTGGAGAATCCCATGGACAGGGGAGCCCGATGGGCTGCAGTCTGTGGGGTTGAAAAGAGTCGGACATGACTGAAATGAGGAGCGCACACAGGCGTCAGTAGTTAGGACCGTGCTTTCACTGCCTGGGGCCCAGGTTCAGTCCCTGCTCAGCGAACTTAGATCCTACGAGCTGCATGGTGTGGCCAAAAAAAAAAAAAAAACACACACAACACTAAAGGTTTCATATGTTGGAGTAACTTTTTAAGTGTTAATTGAACTAGTTTTAATAATAATACTTCCCTAAATTCAAATATTTCACAGAACCGCACACATACACAAAAACTAAGTGGTAGTGGTAATATTTATATTTAGAATATTTATCAGTTTATTATAATAAGTTATTGTGATCAGCTTCTTTATCATAGGTACACATGTTTAATACTGTTTTAAATGTCTTATTTTTCTTGATCTGCAGGTATTGATTAATATGGTCCTTAGGAAAATGTATGAAAAATACTCCATGTTTTTTAAAAACGATATTTCAAGTTTCCATGTGCCTCTGTTTTGTGGTGTGGTGTAATGATGTTACATACTCCAATTACTATCTACTTAGAGGATTAAAGGCCATTTGTATTTGCTTCCTATTACTTCTGTAATAAACTCTCACAACCTTAGTGGTTTAAAACAACAGAGAGTTATTTTCTTACAGTTTTGGAGGTCAGAAGTGCAAAATAGATGTCTCTGGCCTAAAATCAGTGTCTTGGCAGGGGTGTGATCTTTCTGGTTCAGGGAGAATCCTTTTCCTTGCCTCCTCCAGCTTCTAGAGGCTGCCTGTACCCTGGATCAACCCCTTCCTTCAACTTTAAAGCCACTAGAGAAACTCTGTCAAATCTCTGACTCTGACTTTTCCATCTTTTAAGGACCTTTGTGTTACACTGGGCCCACTCAGAGAATCCAGGATAGTCTCTTTATTTTAAGGTCGTCTGTTAGGAACCCTAATCCCATTGGCATCCCTCGTTCTCCTTCCCCATGTAACCTGACCTGTTGATGAGTTTCAGTGATTTAGGGATGTGGAGGCCGCTATTCTGCCTACCATACCATTTTAACTGCACGTATCCAGAACAACATTCAGTTTTCCTACCCTAAACTTAGCCTTCCTCTGATGTTCTGTGTTTTAGTAATTTGCTTCACTATCAGTTGAGCAAATAGATACCTCATAGTTATGTTTGATTCCATCCTTTGTTTACTTCGTGTATAATCTGTCATCCGCTTTGTGGGTTTTGCTTCCAAGATAGCTTTCAAAGCACAAAGAAGGACATAGGATACCTTTGATCTCTCTTTTGAACCACTGTGGGAACCTCCTACTACTCTCCCAGTATATGTCTATTTTTCTGCTTTGTTGAGGTATGATTGGGTAAAAGTTGTGCAGTTGGTCTTCTGTATATGCACGTTCACATCACAGATTTAACCTAACGCAGATTGAAAACATTTGAAAAATAATTCCAGGAAGTTCTCCAGAGCAAAACTTGAATTTGCAGCTCACAGGCAACTATTTACATAGCATTTACGTTGTATTAGGTATTATAAGTAGTGCAGAGATGACTTATATGGGAGGATGTGTGTAGGTTATAAGCAACACTATGCCATTTTATTTATTTTTTTTAATAAAGGTAAAAAAGGAACCTTTTTTGTCACACCATGAGGCATGTGGAATCTTAGTTCTCTGACCAAAGATCATATCTGTACTCCCTACATTAGAAGAGCAGAGTCTTAACCATTAGACCACCAGGGAAGTCCCTTATGCCATTCTATATAAGGGGCTTGAGCATCTGGATTTTGATATCTTCAGGGGTCTTGAAAGCAATCTCCTTGTTGATACCGAGGGACACCTGCATATATTGAGGTTGTGCAACAGGATTATTTTTAAAGTGTACAACCTTTGGGTATGTTCTCTTGACCTCCTGCAGATGTTTGTCACACTTTATAGCTAGAGTGGTCTTTAAAAAATGCAAATATACCAGTGTTACTTCTCTTCTTCAAAGCCTCAGAGTAAAAATAAGCCTGTGATGTGGCCTCAAGATCATACCACTCATTCCTGATCCTGGGATTCTCTGTGGTCCTCCTCCCAGTTTCCACTCTGCCTCAGGGCCTTTTCGTGGACTCCTCTGTCTGCCACGGAGGTCTCCCATCTCTCTGATCGTTCTTCGTCTTTACTTCGTTAGTTCACATTCATTCTTCAGTTTTGATCAGTACCCTTCCTGATGGAAAACCTTCCTTGTGCTCGTCAAGGATTCCAGCTGCGGGTTCACAGACCTCCCTGTAGTTTCTTTTCTGCAATTTTTTTCTTGAAAGGTTTTTTTTTTTTTTGAAGTGGATTGTTTTTTAAAGTCTTTATTGAATTTGTTACGACATTGCTTCTGTTTTATGTTTTGGCCTTTTGGCCTCAAAGCATGTGGGATCCCAGCTCCCCAACCAGCAGCTGAACCTGCACCCCTAGCACTGGAAGGCAAATCTCAACCACTGGACCACCAGGGAAGGCCCTTTCTTCTGTAGTTTTAACTGTAGAGTACTTGGATATCTCCACTCTGAACATAAACATGAAATTCATCATATACACACCACACATGTGTACACATATGAATTTTCAGTAGCTCTTCTTAGCCCTGCTATATTGAAATTCTCTTCCCTGTGAGGTGAACTATAAAATATTCCTGAATGATGTTTCAATTCATTACAACTTTCCTTTCTCATTTCTGTATTTGTCTCAATCTTGTTCTTTTTACACCTTTGGTTTTTGAATCAGGAATGGGAAGAAATCACTTCTTCCCCCATGAGTTCCACTCTTCCCTAAAGGTGACCCTACGCTGAATTCTCAGTCCCCTTTTGTATTGACTGGGGCTGGATGGATAATAAATGATGGGAGGTGGAGTCAGGGCCGGTCCTGGTGTCTCTTGGTAAAATCTTGGAGGAGGGCTTCCCCAGTATCTGGTGCTCCACAGGCTGCTCTCTGAACATGTGCTGTGGTGTGGGCCGTAGCCATAATTTATGATACAAGCATCCTTGCCGTGATGCTGTTACATAATTTCTCTTTGTGATTTTAACAAATTACTTATTTAGCTGCACCAGGTCTTGTGGCGTGTGGAATCTAATTCCCTGACCAGGGATCGAACCTGGGCCCCATGCGCTGGGAGCACCAGGAAAATTCTCTTTGTGATTGTTAATTAATTTCTCTCTCCTCCAGTGGGCAGTGAGGTTTATGGTATAAGAATCATATCTCTTTTTTCTTCTCGTTTATTTCTCAGTGTGGGTGACCAACTATTCCACTTAGTTTAGTGCTAAGGGGTATCTGAGGAGGTGGACTTCTCAGTGCTAGAAATGGTCAGCGCCTGGGCAAATTGGGGTGAGTTAGTGTATTTCAGTGTCTTCTTAGCAGTTACTGACAAAGTAGGTAGAAAACATTTTTTGAGTACAAAAGAGTTTAACAAAGGCTGACATGATGGCAAGATGACTGTTTCTGTTTTACTCAGTTAATACAAATTCAGAAAAAGTACAACTAGTCGTGCGAACTCACCTGTGTAATTATTCATTTCCTGCACCTTAGATGTCTAATTTATAGTTGTACTTGGCAAATGTTAATGAGTTACAGAAGCAGAGTATGAAGTGTGAAATTCAGTCTACTCAGTGCTGTGTGAACCAGATCAATAATGTGCGATATTTAATAAGACGGGAGTCATGTATTTATATAGCATTGCAGTATTGCAGTTTTTTTTCCTTTGATTTTGAAGAGTGTTTTGTACAGCAAGTAAGGATCAGGTTGTCTGGTCTGTTCCTATTGAGGACCATATGACATAACTCTTTGGGGTAATTTTAAAATCCAGTTTAAAAAAATCAGCTATGATTCTGTATTCCCAATAATTTATTATTATTAACTCTAGTTCATTTAATTATTAAAGCTCTAGGCAGAATAGTCTTTGTTCTTCCAATGTGGCAGGTAATACATTTTCAGAGAGGTGGTCCAGATGGATTGTTCCTATGTATTAGCAAACATACAACTTTTGTTCTGAAAGGTAGGGGTTGGTATGCTACATACAAAATACACAATATTGCTAGCATTCATTTGGATGGTTTTCCTTCAGTTGTTTAGTCGATAAGTCATGTCTGACTCATTGCGACCCTATGGACTGTAGCCCACCAGGCTCCTCTGTTCATGGGATTTCCCAGGCAAGGGTACTGGAGTGGGTTGCCATGTCCTCATCCAGGGGATCTTCCCGACCCAGGGATTGAAAGCGTGCTTCCTGGGGCTCCTGCATTGGCAGGAGATTCTTTACTACTGAGCCACCTGGGAAAGCTCATATAGAGGCTTAGAAACATGCAGTTACATATAAACATGTATATAGCATTTGGAAACTGTGTGTGTGTGTGTGTTTGCTCAGTTGAGTGTGACTTCAGCAAACAGGGATCAACCAAATGTATGTAACTTATGCCAGGGTCAGGTTTGCCCACATCTCTGTGGGAGAGACACAGGGATCTGCCAGTTAGCCTGGGTTTAGCTCACAGCTCTGGGTTTTATTTGTGTGTCTTGTGCAAAAGAATGTTACCTTGTTGTCCTAACTAAGCTCTCATGAATATTGAGTGCCCCGTGGCTTGTGGATCGTTTGTGCATCGTGAATATTTAGTGTGCCTTAGATGAGTCCCGCGGATTTAGGGCCTTATGAATATTAGTGCTTCATGAATTTCAGGAATCTTTTGTTCCTTCCACCCCGTTGTGTGTTCACACATACATGTTCAATTTACTTTGTCATGTCTCATTACCTCACACATTTGAAGAGTTTCATCTTTCCATCTATTTTCCTGTGTTGCTGAGCAGAATTTCCTGCCCTATTGGGTAGAATTGAATTTTCTCAGACAATACAGCAGGTGTATGCCGCAGATGTCCAGTTGTAAAGTTTCCTGAGCTTTGTGCCCAGAAGCTTCAGAGAGAAGAAAATGTTTTATTGTTTCTTTTTCTCGTTTATTTTAAAATGTATTTTTATTGAAGTATGTAGTTGAATTATAATGTTGTGTTAATGTCTGCTGTACAGCAAAGCAACTCGGTTATACATACACATGCACTCTTTTTCATTATGGTTTATCACAGGATATTGAGTATAATTTCCTTGCTGTACAATAGGACCTTGTTGTTTATTCCCTATATAATAACTTGCATCTGCTAAACCAAAACTCCCAATTCCGTCCTTTGCCCCCCCCCCCCCCGTTCTCTCTTGGAAAAATTATTTTTCATATTCAAAATTTCAGGTCAGTATCATGAAGTTTGTGGATGCAGATGGTAATGCTCTTTGAAACTCCTTACTGTCTTTGGGGTTTTGAACTTGCAGTCACTAGTTCTGTTCCTCTATGTTGTAAACATTTTAATATAGTTACGATGCAAAGTTCTATAGTATATGGAAATGTCATTTTGTAAGAAAAAGTGTTAGACTAAGATAAATAGGTTTTGGGTGGCTAAGAAGCTCTGTTTCATTCTAAGAGTTAAATCTTCATACAGCTCCTGACTTAAGTAGATCTGGGAGCGTGTTTAAGGTTTAGCAGTAATAGATAGGATTGTTTGCATTTTCTGTGTTTTGTGGGAAGTATATCATTCCTTTTCATTAATAACTAGCCAGGAAGGTACCAAAAGTGGCATCTTCTCTGCCATCTTCAGGGGGAGTTTCCTCTAGGTTGTTTGAGAAGACATATTTGAACAGACACCTCAGCCATTGCACATATACTACCTAGAAGAGCGGTTGAAAACAATGTAAGTGCTTTTCCAAAGTGACTGAAACCAAATGTGGATAAATTGCTGCTGCTGCTGCTGCTAAGTTGCTTCAGTCGTGTCCGACTCTGTGCGACCCCATAGACAGCAGCCCACCAGCCTCCCCCGTCCCTGGGATTCTCCAGGCAAGAAAACTGGAGTGGGGTGCCATTTCCTTCTCCAACGCATGAAAGTGAAAACTGAAAGTGAAGTCACTCAGTCGTGTCCGACTCTTAGCGACCCCATGGACTACAGCCTATCAGGCTCCTCCATCCGTGGGATTTTCCAGGCAAGAGTATTGGAGTGGGGTGCCATCACCTTCTCCAGTGGATAAATTGGGGGATCATAAAAATAAACACATATTATAAATATTTTATTATAGCCTTAAAATATAAATATCTATTTACTTATTTTTGTTGTAGGGCCCAAGGCCTTTTCTGAATATGAAGGATTAGAAATGGTCATGATTTTTAGGATTATTTGGCAGACATTTGGGAACAGTTACAGCTGACTCTTGGTAAACAAAGGACACGGCTGATGGGGGAGCAGAGATGTCTCGTCAGCCTTGGGAGTTTAGGGTCCTCTTGTGTGCATGTCGCTTCATACTGCAGGAGGGCAGGGAGGGTTTCAGTGATGTGGAGGGTGAGTAGGAGAGCGGCTTCTGTTTTGATACCTTCAGTTCTCTTTTATGTGTAACTTGAATTTCAAGCTGAGCTTCTCTGCTCCAAATCAGTGACAGAGCAGGTAAAGGAAGGCATTTCTCCGATTGGAAGCTCTCCTTTGTGCCATTCTGGAGCCCCCTGGGCTGACTGGGAGTGGCAGCTTGAGCGGTGGTGCGAGTGGACAGCCCCAGAGGGTGTGTCCTGCATGGAAGAGCAGATCCCACTCTTAGGCTTCTTTGAATACACAGGAAGAGCTGTCATCCCGCTCTGAGTGCTGCACTCGGGGCTGAGCGCTCTGCCTGGAGGAGCACCCCTGGTCGTCGTGACCCTGGAGGGCTGAGCATACACTGGCAGTGCCCTGCCCCAGCCCCTCACCACCCTAGCACTGGGTCGTGTGGCCCGTTGCCTTTGTTTGCCTGGGTCTGATGGTTTTCTTGGAAGCCTGGCCTTTTAGCGCTAGAACCCATCGATGAGTTGGTTACAGGGGTCTGGCCTGTGACTCATGCCTGAGGGCCCTGCCGCCCAAAGACTTTGCTTGGAGCAGAAGCTGCCCTTTAGCAGTGACAGGCTAGAACTGGGGGAGGGTGTGTGTCCACTTCAGAGCCCCTTGAGAGGCAACTCTGAGAGGTCCGCTGCAGAACTGGCCCTGAGGCCAGCAGGGGGTCGCGCTCACATACCTGGACCACTGACTCTTTGCTGACCTCTTATTTTACCTTCCCTCCTCCATTCCAGCGATCCCTGGGGTCAGTTCCTGCATTAATGACTTTCACTCAAATACTTGTCACAGAGTCTATTTCTTGGGAGAATCCAATTAAAAAAAACATGGGACCAAGGACTGTTTTTGCCTCCTTTTCAGATGAGGGAGATTAAGTCATCTTGCTTAGAGTCATCCAGTGGGTGCACTGTTGAACCAGTGATGAGCTTTTCATTACAACATCATGTACGGCTTTTGTTTCCATCCTTGCCTGTTGGCCATTATTTCTAGAGAATGTAGAAGTTTATTTATTCCTGTGAAATTACCAATAAGCAAGCATCAGTCCAGTGGGTGGATGGGTGGTATGCTCTCTTGTCTCTGCTATGCTTGATGTCAGAGAGTTGCACATGGAGCAGAAAGCTCCTCATAGAGGAGTTTGGAGCTGTTTGGACTAAGGAGAAATTCATCTTTCATGCATAGTTCCCCAAACTAGGGAGCTGCTGACTAAGGACGCAGTGCTGATCCTTTGCCCTAGCGATGCTCAGCCTGGCCTTGGCTGGAAGCAGGACTTTGACGTCTCTGACCGGGTTGGATGTAAACGGCCTGCTTGTGCTGAGCAGTTGTGTCTGCTGCTTCTTGGCTCTCATCCTTGAGCCTTCTATCTATGAAATGACTCATTATAAGGAAGTCTGTTAAAAACAAATCTCTCCCTGTTGTAGAGCATCTCTTAAAACTTCTCTTTAATCAGAGAATTTTGCTTTCAGCTCCAGTTGCTGCCAGGAAACGTCGTGTGCATTGACGAAAGCTGTGATAGTTACAGTACTTGAATTTCTCGCGAAGATGGATGCTTTGGGAAATGAGTTTATTTCCCTCTTATGTGAAAGTGAGAGGCTTGGGAATTATACCCAGACTTAAAACTCCTTTCATGGCAAATCTACAGCCTAACTGAAAGTGTTCCAAGTTTCTCTAATGAAAGTGACTCCCTTCTCTGAGCATTTACGTGTCCTTCCCATTGTTCTCAGTCCCTCGTCATTTTGTCGGTGTCTTAGATTATCCATTGGCAAAAGGCAACTGCCTGCCGGATGAGCCACGGAAATAAAATGAGTTTATGCAGAAGCGGAGTAGAACCAATGCCCGTGTTGAGGAATCAGTGGGAGATACCTTACTTGAAAAAAGACAAGAATTTTGTGGGGCTTCCCTAGTTCCCTAGTTAGTGGTCAAGAACCTGCCTTGCAATGCAGGAGACACAAGCTCGATCCCTGGTCAGGGAACTAAGATCCCACATGCCTTGGAGCAGCTCAGTCCATGTGCCGCAACTAGAAAGTCCCTGTGCTGCAAGACTCAAGGAAGATCCTGCCTGCCACAGCCAAGACCTGACTCAGCCAAGCAAACGTTACATTTTTTTTTTTCTTTTTTGCTTTTGAGAAACTGACCTTTGACCATGAGTGCTTGCTTTCCTTCTCCTGTCTACTAATCCTTTCTACTGGTGTGCGTCTGTCTTCCTTCGAAGATCTAAACGCGCACTCCCTGTCCCTGGCTTTGGGAAATACGCTTGAATTCGTCACGTTTGGCTCTGCGTTTCCCAGGTTCACATCTGTTTCACATCCTGTCCTCTGAAGTTGCCACACACACATGTGCTGCCTCACATTGCTTTAGGTGCTGTTGAGTCGTAGGAAGATAAGAAATGCTGTGTGCGTGCCAAGTGGCTTCAGTTGTGTCTGACTGTGTCCATGGGATTCTCCTGGCAAGAATACTGGAGTGGGTTGCCATGCCCTTCTCTGTGGGATCTTCCCAACCCAGGGATTGAACCCGTGTCTCTTAAGTCTCCTGCATTGGCAGGCGGTTTCTTTACCGCTAGCACCACTTGGGAAGCCCTAAGAAAAGCTGGGAAGGTTTAAACCCAGGGTGGGTGGGGCCTGAGGGTCTCTTCCCTGGTGGCTCAGATAGTAAAGTGTCTGCCTACAATGCAGGAAAGCTGGGTTTGATCCCCGGGTCAGGAAGATCCTCTGGAGAAGGAAATGGCAACCCACTCCAGTAATCTTGCCTGGAGAATCCCATGGAAGGAGGAGTGTGGTAGGCTATTGGTCACAAAAAGTAGGACATGACTGAGCTACTTCACTTTCATTTTCACTTTCTTTTGTCAAGAGACTGAGGAGCAGATTCCTTTTACACCTTGTTGCTGAGTGGAAAGAACAGGAAGGGAAGCTGAACCGGTGGGGAGGTCGTAAGATGCAGCGAGAAGATGGTATTGTTCCTGTGTTCTGAACGTTAGGCACCTAGAGTTGGCTCTGAAAGGCTGATGTGTCCTCAGGGGTTGAGCTATGTGCTCTTTAACCACGCGGACACTCAGCTTGTCCAAACACAGGCCCTCCTGGTGGACCATGGTGTGCATGAATTGCTCGGAGTTATTCTTGCTCCTGGTTCTGTTTCTAGGCTCCGCCACCAATTTTCCTAGGTGCTCACCGCATATAAACTAGCACTTAGCAGTGTTTCTCAGGAGGAGGAGGTGGTGATTGTTTTTCTAAAATACATAGTGTGTGTTTCCCGGAATATGACAGACCTTTGTCTCTCTTTATACCTTTTACAGTGTTATCAATGCATTTGTGTGGTACACTCAATTTCTCCTTCCTAGAATGAAAGTTTCCACAGAAAACTTTGTGAGAGGAAAATATCCTCTAGTAAATATCTTGTTCATTTTATGAATTGGCTTTCTCCAGACACAGTCCTTTCTTCAGGTGTCATGATGAGAAATACATGCAATATTCCATGTATGGCTGACTCCTAGTTTTGGGTTCAAATCAGGATAATATTCTTTGCCATCTCTCTTGTCATTGTTCATTTTTCTTTGGGAGGAGGATGGTAGTGGATAAAGTAGGGAGCAGTTAGATTTTGAGTCCCTATCTTTAGAGAATAGTCTGCTGTTGATTTTCTTCCAAACTGTAAGTCCTTCAAATGATTTTAAACAATGCTTCTAAATTTTCTTTTGCTTATCTGTTCTCTTCCTTTTCCATCATCTCCACCTTGACGAGGGACGGACACAGTAGCAGATCAATATGGCCTGCCTGCCTAAGGAGCATTCGTTTAAAAAAAAATGAGACTAATTTCCCTCCATCTCAGAGGCAGGACAGTGGTGAGTCCAGGAGACCTTTTTTCAGATGGGAATTTCTTCATGCACTGTAGCCACTTGAGTGTCTTCCAGACAACATCTTCCTTGAGCCAACGAGATTACAATCGCCTTTTGCAAAACCTAGTAGAATAGGGGTGGGAGGGAACACCTGTGTGTCTTGTTTTGTGATTCCTTACATTTTGGGACTTAATTTGGGCCAAGATTGCTTGCGAATTACTTTAAGATACATCCACAGAAGCTCAAGATGTTCTTTCTTCAATGCTAGAGGTGAACTCTGCTGCTCTTCCCTTGACCCTCATTGTCTCTGCTTGTGAGTGTGAGGGGGAATTTCTCGGGGGTGTGAGCAGCAGCGCTATTTTGAGAAGTTGACTCGCAGCCCTTGCAGCTATGACAGGCATGTAACATAGCACCTCATTTTTGAAATTCATTTCATTGGCTCCTGACTGCATTCGTAAAGTGCTTATTTGGAAGTGCCGCAGCCGTAATGTTCTGTTTATAGCCACTGAGTAGGTACAATTAAGGTGACTGCCTTGTACAGGGGGAGAGTCTACATGGAATCAGGGCCAGGCAGTGGGAAAGTGGAGGCTGTCTCTTCCTCACAGCAGTGGGAGGAGCTTGGCATGACTTACTTGAAGGTGAGCATCCTGCCTTGGGTAGATTTTGTACTGTTTTGCACATTTAACTTCAACCTTCCTTTTTCTTTTTCTTTTTTAAATTGGAGTATAGTTGATTTACAATGTTGTATTCGTTTCAGGTATACAGCCAAGTGATTCCCTTTTACTTACATCTTTTCTTTTTTAGATTCTTTTCTCGTTTAGGTTTTTACAGATTATTGAGTAGAGCTCCCTATGATATACAGTAGGTTCTTATCAGTTATCTATTTTATATATATAGTAGTGTGTATATGTCAGTCCCAATCTCCCAATTTATCCATCCCTCCTCTTGATTTTGTTAATCTTAAAATAGCCTTTGGAAATCCAGAGTTGACTGGGTTTAGTTAGATAGATGAGTAAATACAAATTCATAAAGTCCTTATTTTCTTAAGGGAGATAATTAAAAAATGATTCGATTTATGATAAAAACTCTTAAGTGGTTTACCTTTATGGATACGTGCGTCTATACTTTTTGGGGGTCATTTTCAGAGTACTGCAGCTGTATCCCAAGAAAAATTGGGAAATGAAAACAGTTTACAACACTACAAAATAATATAGTAATCATATTCTTTCGTGGCATACACATTTTGGTCTTTTAATGAGTGTCCCTAGTTTTTGTGTGTATGTTTAACGAATACTGGGGCTTCCCTGGTGGCTCAGACCCTAAAGAATCTGCCTGCAATGCAGAAGACCCAGGTTCGATCCCTGGATCGGGAAGATCCCTTAGAGAAGGAAATGGCTACCCACTCCAGTATTCTTGCCTGGAGAATTCCATGGGCAGAGGAGCCTGCCCCGCTACAGTCCATGAGGTTGCAAAGAGTCAGACGTGACCCAGTGACTAACACGTTCACTTAAAGAGTATTTAACTTAATAATTGTAATCATATTTCACATACAGTTTTGTGATCCATTTAAAAATCATGCTTATTAATTTTTTTACTGACTAGTTTATTGTAATCACTTTTTCCTGACTGCTTCATCTTTTGCAAATCATCAAAACCATCTTTTCATATAACTTTAAAAAAATTGAATAAGTGCCTATGTCTAAATTTTCTTAATTCTCCTCTTGCTTTCTCCATGCTTTTTGCTTATTTTAAATGTTACTAAAGTGAACTCATTTGTGCTGATAGTTTTTCCTCTTTATTTCCTGTTTTGGATTGTATTCTTAGGACCTGGTCTCCCAGAAATAGAATTACAGTTATTCTTTGTGTAAACCCAGTTATTTTCCAAGATGATTACATGAATTTATACTTACTGTGCAAGCACTATATCCTTATTGGTGCTTGTGGTATTTCTGAATTTTGTGGTAATTGTAACATAGTTTTAGAAATTATAAAACCTTTACTTGAGATAAAATCTTTATAAATTCTCAGGGAAGATACACCATTTAAAAAGAGGATGGGTTCAGGTATTGTATCTGACCTCTTATGTAATCAAGAGTTTATTTTCACACCATTCTGAAATTCACCTGAACAGATTTAGCAAAATCAGAAAGATAATCTAGAGAATTTTACACTTTGTTTCGGGAGAGGTGCTTTTTAACTATGAACACCCAGAGCTTGACAGAGCCTCGCTGGAAAAGCTTGAGTATTTTTTGAGACTGGTGAATAATCAAAGCCTGAGACATTTAGTTCCTTGAACTTGAACTTATGAAAAATGAGTTTAAACTCTCCAAAGTAAATAGAGTACAAAAGCTCCTGAGAAGATAGAACTGCTTAAGAAAATGAATACATTCAGACCCATGATGCTATTACAGAAGATTCATTTTAATTGAGATAGAATGTGATCCTTAACCGAAGTTACAATTCTGGGAAGAAGTATAAAGCTATGGGTTAGAATATGACCACCATGTTTGCATTATAAATATACGTACATATTTTAGGAAAGGAAATAGAGGTAATGATATCGGTTATAACTTTTATCCAAGGCCAAAGACTATTACCTGAAAATTACTCCTCAAGCATTGTTTGAGATGAAAACCACATTTAAAGGTGGTTTCCTGCCTACTGATGAAAAATGAATTCAATGTTAACCAACCAAGGCCTTTAAATGGAACAAATTATAATCAGATGTTAGATTTCGATCAGTTTTAACAAAAACAAATGATTCTTTTCAGAGATGAGAACTGATGGCTTAGCCCTCAAAGAGTTTAATCTTTTTTCAAACCCAGTGTTTTGGGAGGAGGGGATCAGCTTAATTTCCTAAAAGCACGCTGGTGATTTATCGGCAGCAAAGTGCTGAGTTTAAGAAATAAGAGCTCCTTTAAATGTTTTCCTAGGTGTTCGGAATGAGGATGCTGGGATCTGTAGTAACTTGATTATACACAGCCACGTTTTACAGAAGGTGGAGGTGTGCAGCTGGCTGTGGCAGCAGGACCTGTGGGGGCTGTAGGTCAGATCCTCTCTGAATGACTACCTTTGCTGTCTTGCTTTGGCATTTCTGAGCTCATTCATAAACCTGTAGATCATAACCCGGTCCTCTTGAGTGTGGGGAAACATCCTTTAGGCCTCTGGACATGTGCTGATTATTATTAGCTCTAGAGATCTCTTCTAATGAGATGCAATGTGAGGCAGTGTTCATTCAGCAGACCTTGAGTAGAGCAGGTTTTGAAAGGGCTGGAAGCAGTTTTAATAATAAAAGTTAAGTCTTTGACCACTTCTACCATCTGTTAGTGAGTTCTGAAAATTTCTCTGGGCCGTAAAGAATTATGATGGACATTCAGAGCATTGGGATGGCCTCAGTGCCAAGAGTGACTGAGGCTGTCAGATTTAAACCCTTTACCTGCCTCAGAATAATTGTATTTCTGTGTAGTCCTGGGGTTCAGGTGGAAAGTGCAGTAGATGGTCGTGGGCAACTGAGCTAGGATGATAGAAAACCAGTTTGACTGATAGTTTGGAAAGGAAAGCATTGGTGTCACCACATAATTTTGGCAATGTCACAGTGCTTGAGACTTAACTGTATGTGAGAATTATCCAGCATGTTTATAAAAATGCGTATTCCTAGGATACCGCAGTGATTAAGATTCTGTGGGATCGGAGGGCAATTTTTTTTTTTTTGAGGGCAATTTTTTTCATGAGCACTCTTCTCCTCCAGTATGTCTTCCAAGTTGCTGTAACTACAGTCCCCTGGAACCTGAGAAAGCCCTGGTCCAGTTTTTTTTTTTTATTTTTTTTTTGCTTCAGTAGATCTCCCTTCTTTGTGCCAGTGAAAGATAAATTTTGTGATGCAGTTAAATGTATTGACCACATAAAAGATTATGGAAAGGCCGTGTGAATTCCTTGTCCACGTGATAGTTCACTGGGCTTCTCCGGTGGCTCAGATGGTAAAGAATCTGCCTGGAACAGGTTAATTTTGTGGAGAAAGTGAAAGTGTAGAGAGGATACATTGCCAGAGCTGGAGTTCTCCTTGTAGTGAGGATTGCAGTCTTGCATAATAGTTGTTAGGAGTGGCAGGTCAACAACACTCTGTTGGTACAAGTTCTAAAGTCATAGAAGAGTGGACAGCTAGACACTCATGTAGCGCTGGATCTACTGCCTAAGTGCAGTGGTATGGAGCATCACCAATATTGCTGTATGTGGAGTTTTTCTCAGTGACCTTCAGATATGTTCAGATCTGTCTGTTTTGTGCAAAGGCTTGTCTTCTCTTTGGACTGCCGCAGGCGTCGTCTGTACCACTGCCTTTCCACTGTCTCACCTTTTTCTGTTTGTCTTCCCATTGGATTCTGTACTGCCAAGAAGACTTAAAAGCAAAAGGGCTCCTCAAGTCTGTTGCCCCGTAAGTCATTCCCTTAATGCCACTGTTGTCCCCGAAATTCCTAGTGTGGTGCCGCCGATTCCCACTGTGATTCCCGCTGATTCCCCACGCCTTGCTTCTAGTTATTATTAGTTTTTGGCCATGCTGTGCAGCATGTGAGATCTTAGTTCCCCGACCAGGGATTGAATCCCTACCATTGGAAGTGCAGAGTCCTAACCACTGGACTCCTAGAGAAGCCCAGAGGTTCTATTTTAAGTGCTCTGAGGCACATAAAAGGGAAACTGAAGCTTTTGAGAAACAGGCATGGGCATCTACCGCGTTTTCTCTGCCCAGATTTCACTTTCCGCAACTCCCCTTGTGAGATGTGTCTCAGTCCTTTCCCATGTTAAACAGGCAGTTCAGAAGCTCCCTGCTACATCCATACTTTGAATTCCTGTAATCTATGACTCCTAAATAATGTCCAACCTTTTAGAGTACTCTTGTCATTTTAAATTACTGACCTCAAAGAACTTACAGGTAAGATGTAGGTTCTCTGAGGTCAGAGTTGCAGGTTACCATTTTTAAAATTCTTATGGAGTGTGTGTTTACATTTTTGAAGGTGAAAATAGAGCCTTTGGGAGACTAAGTCACTTGGAGTTACAGTCAACGGCAAACCTGGAGGTGAACCCAGTTTTCTCTGACTCCATAATTTTGATCTCTCTGTATATTCCTCAGGTGCTAAATAACTGTTGTCTAAATGAATCAATAAATGAGTCTTCCAGAGTTAAAATGAATTGAAGAAGTCCTGGTGAAAGGAAGCACATCTTTATACCCTTCCACCCATGTGTCCATTTCAGAGGGGAGAATAGCAAATAGATCACCCGCAGATTTCTGCAGATAACCTGAACTTTAACATGCCTGAAGCACATTTGGTTCTGATTTAAAACCAGTTGGCGTGCTCATTGCCATGTTACTACAAACAAAAGAAATATAAACTTCATTGATGGAATAACCATCTACATAAACTCTTAAATAGATTTGGGTTGGGCCAAAGCTGGGCATTAAGGAAATGGTTATTAATGTTACATATTTTATTCAAACTGCTCTAATTCCTTACCCCTCCCACCACCTCCACCAACACCAGGTAGCCTTTTGCTTTTTCCTTTAAAATGTTCCTAGGGGATTAAGACAGATACAGCTTGGATTTCAAGCTGCTGAGGACTCCTCCTGTTTGGAAGTATTCATTGTTTTTGGTCCTTCAGACATGTCACTGTGATCTCTGCTTGAGTCTTTTTAATCCTCTGTGGGTAGTAGCAGAGTTATTATCCACAGTAGGAGCATTGTGACATGGAAATGGGATATGAACCACAGTGTAATGTAGAATTTTCTAATGACATGAAAAATAAAACAAGTGCAGTAAATTTTAATATTGTTTCCTTTAACCCAATATATAAATATGGTACACTTTCAACATATAATCAGTTAATGAGGTTTTTGCTTTCTTTTGCATTGTCTTTGAAACCCACTGTGTTTTTAATTCTTTCAGCACATCTGGGTTCAGACGAGCCACATTTCAAGCACTCAGTAGCCATAGCACAGCTCTGTGGCAGAGTCCTTGTGAGCTGTATAAAGGCCATGAACATCCTTTAGTGTCTGATAAAGCTAGAAGAGTGTTGCTTAAAAAAAATATTGTGTAAATACTCAAGTCATCAAATAGTGTTTGTGACCACAGGCCAAACTAAATGATGCTTCAGAGATTGCTTATGTAAGAAGGAATAGGGTGTGAATGAAAGACATTTGACAAGACCAAAGTTTTTGTTAATCAACTGGACTCAGAGTCCATTGATGTATGTTAGGGTCATCAGCCCTCAAGGAAGTCTTCATTGTCAGGCCAATAAATTTGAAGTCTGAATAAACTCTTAGCCAAGTTTCTTGAAGAGTTCAAGTGTGTTTGAAGCAATGAATAATATAATGTAAATGTTGGTGAATATTTGTTTTCTTATGTTTGATGGCAACAGATACTTTCTGAAACTAGAGCCTGTAGATGAGAGAACACTGGCCTATGTCCGAGACTCCTAGACTGCCCTGCGTGTGGCAGGGCCTCCACTGTCTTAGGTTGTCCTTGGCTCTGAAATATTGACAGAGCTTTATTGCCCTGAGAGATTGAATGTGAAAAAAAAGTTCCCTGAAATCTGAATGTTGAGATGCGTAGTCTGCAAAAGACTTAATTGTTTGAGCTAGCAGGTATTAACTTGAAAGAGGCATCAGTGGCCCACCATTAATAGAAGAGATAGAAGGACTTCTCACCCCCATCGTAATATTTGGCATCCCTGTTAGTTCTGTTGAAACTTTAGTGGGAAATGAAAAAAAATAGCCTCAATGGATGTCTTGGATTTTTGGTGTAGGTATCATTCAGGTAATGGCCTGCACTCTTAGCCCAGTTATCATAGATTATCCATCTCTTTTCTTTAAAACTCTTAGCCATTGAACCCTTTTAGAATGTGGTAAATCTAAATATAACATAAATATAACAGGTATTATCTGCTTTAGCTCATATTTCATTTGATGTGCCCTTTCAATAAAAAATGGCCTTCCTTTTCTTCTAGTTACCTTCCATCACCAAAAATGGCCTTCTTTTAAAGTATAACTTACATATAAAATGAGAAACATAGTAAGTAAGGTCTCCCCTGGTTCATGGATTTTAGAGAGCATCTCTTTCTGTCTTTTGTTTAGCTGTTACATTTGGATGTGACTCAGAGGTTTTCCAAATATTGGATTGTTTAAGTGTTTTCAGTTGTGAAGTTGTGAACTCTAGGCATTGTTTAAACTTTTTTACTCAGAATCAGTTGCAGATAAATCAGTGTTTCAGTCTAGAAAGTGCTAGGTTCATTAAGGCCTGTGATGTTCAGTGCCAGGCGTGGTTTTGTGGGCTAACTGTCCTATTACCTTAGTCCGTTAGTCATTGTCTCCTTAGGTAGCTTATGTGCATGTTTGACTTAGACGTTTATCAGCTTCTGTTATACATGTTGGGCTGGAAATGTGGCCCCAGTGATGGTAAAATCTTGGTTCTCTCTAAAAGGGTTCAAATGACTGTTAACCTGATTTTTTTCCCCCCCTAATTGAAGGCTATTGAAACCTATTTATTCAAGCTATTTAAAGGCATTCTGAAAAATGCAAAGAAGGAAGTGATAAATAACCCAATAATTCAACCACTCAGATAGCACTTGTTCATATTTTGATGTTTTTCCTTTTTTTCTTTCCCTCTAGCATATACACTATATGTGTGTGCATACATGTATACTTAAGTTTAGAACTGGCCATGTTGTATGTCTTGTTTTGTAATCCCAGTCCCCTTAAACAATTTATTGCATTTTTGAACATGGGAATTTTTTTAAACTACAATAATGAAACAATATCTTAAGGATAAATCCGAAGCTGAAGAAACCATTCTTAAATACCCAGCCACTCTTAAGAGAAAATTTATTTTAATTTTTGGCTGTTTCTTGAATTTTTTTGGTAGGCCTACATGATTTTTTGTTTTGTTTCAGGGTGAGTGAATTTGATTGGTTCTCAGTGGACTTAGGAAGCAGGTAAGGAGTTTTAGGAAAGATGAGGTCTGAACATCCTTCCACTTAACTATGATATACTACCTTCAAATGACACTACTTACTGCTGGAGTTTAAACTGGGAGATGTTCTTTAGTTGGCTGGAGTATTTGAGAGACTTTGATTGAGACCTGAAGAAATTTTAAAAATTGACTTAATGTCTGCTATTACTTCAGTCAGTTGTCAGAGCTTTGCATGCCAGTCTAGACTGTTAGATATGGTTATTGAACATAAAAAGTTCTCTGAAGACTTCCTTGGTTGTCCATTGGCCAAGACTCTGCACTCCCAATGCGTGGAGCCGGGGTTCAATCCCTGGTCAGGGAAGCAGATCCTCCATGCAGCAGCTTAAGATCCTGTGTGCTGCAGCTGAGACCTGGCACAGCCAAACACACAAATAAAAAGCATTTTTAAAAGATTCCCATTGGAGAAAGGTTTAGTTCTTACTGAAAGAGAACTTTAAAAGGTTCTCTAAAAGGTTCTTTTAAAACTCCCTTTTAAAAGGGAGTATACAGAAACTTCATCTTGGACATCTGTTGCTGATTCCTCTTTCAGCAGAATCGGCCAAATAGTAGGGAAGTTTTCTGAAAACAGTAATATCTGAATAAAATATATGGTATAGTTCTTTCAGCATATGGATTAAATAGACACAGTAAGTGAATGTTTTAAAAATTGTTAGTAAAATATTTTTGCAAGAGAATCAGACTAGCTAAACAGTTATAGTTGTCTTTCAGGTGAACTTGAAATGCAGCAGCCTTCTTAGTTGCAAATCTGCTACAGCTGGAGAATACAGGGGGGCGGGAATGTCCTGAATCTTAACAGATTTAAAGAATTATTTCTCAGTTATTTTTTTGTAATTTGAATTTGGTCTTTTCTTGCTCAGATTCCACAAGGGTGAAAAAAACCATTACTTTATTCCATACTGTATTTTAAGTATGAAATACATGACCCTTGGCCCTTATGTTTTTAGATTTGGTTGTATAAAACATCAGATGTTATGGAAAAGCATTTCAGAATGAAAAGGGTATTTGAATAAGTTTCCATATGCCCTGTGAAGAATTGAAAATCGAGCCCTCACCTTTAATTCAGTAATTAACTAGACTTTCCCTGTAGTTTGGGGGATTGTAATAGTTTACACCTGTCTCAACTTTTGCTGTTTTTATTGGCTGTGGCTTTTGCCATCCCATATTTCTTACGAAGCAAAGATATGAAATAAAATAGGCCAAAGCATTGGAGAAATTATAATAAACATAAAAAGTGAATTGTTCAGCTTAAAATGTGAAATGCTCTACCTGCACAATCCATGAAGCCCTGTTTCAGTAGTAGTGAAGTAATTTATTCCTGGAATTCTATGTCATGAAAATAAAGACAATTGCTTTCATTGGCAGGAAGATTCCAAAGGGTTTTTTTAACCATCAAATGATTAACTTTCAGAACATCAGGCAGGCAGAAATTGTTTTGTAAGGACAGTTAGAAAAAGCCTGCTAAATCATTACGTGTGTTTTCGTGTTGCTGTGAATGAAAAAGATGAGGCTGTATCAGTGTATAAGAATGTGAGGCTTGATAGAACTGTTGTACCATAGAATATAGTCAGACTTTTCAAAGGTCACAGAGCTCCATGACATCAAGTCTGGGTTGGCTCATTTTACAGGGTGATGTTTTCCCCTCGAAAAGATCATTGCGTCAAGATATTATCATACCTCCTATTTTTTCTTGCAACCTAGCTCTCAAGTGGTCTGCCTGGAAGAACCCTTTAATTTTGAGTCCTAACAGTAGCTACCTAGTCCTAGTGTTAAGAGTAAAGTGACTAGCTTTTTAGTGCATTGTCCAGAATAAGAGTAGCTAAGATTTCTAATAAGTTTAATTTGGATGGAGTGGTGACTGTGAACAGAGCTCTGGGACCCTTGTCCCTAGAACTGAGTTTTAGTTTTATCTTGGACCTCACTCATCAGGTGATTTGACTATATGGGTCAAGGTTGTAAGCTGAATGAAGGCAGGGCCTGGCCTATGTTGAGTCACCAGCATGAGACTCACGTACTTATGGAGTGAAAGAGTGAACTTTCTTTCTATAGAAAGAACATCTTATATACCTAAAAATACTCCACAAACCTCCGTCTTCTCAATCTCTCAGTTTATTCAAGAGGAGTTGTTATTTTAATGCTGAGGAGTTTAGAGTATGGAATTCTCAAATTTGAGCACAGAAGGATCGGGAGGGGAGAGAATACTTGGGGAAAATGTTGCTCTCCCTTGATTGACTTCTCTGGTCTTGGCAGCTTTGCTTGTGTGGAGTCAGTGAAAGTGCAGGAGACCCAGCAACCTGGGGGTGAGGTAAGGATGCTCCCAGCAAAGGGCCGATGACTGGGACTCACCTTGGTTTGTTCCAGAGACCGTGACCACCCACGAGTCCAACCAGAGGCTTGTCCCAGGTCCTTGTGGGCTAAGGAAGTGGACTGTTGTAGGACTTAGGGGAAATTCAGGCTCAGATTTGGAGTTTCTTGTACATAAACATTCTGGAATGAAAAAAGCCAGAGATTTTTGATGGCACCAATTGTGCCATTTCCAGCTGCCCCTTAGATCATAAGGTTGTTAAAGGTGCAGGTTTCTGGTTAAATTTTAGATGTTTTCCTGGTGGGAGTGTAATTATAATTTGTGTGTAACTAAGGAAATTCCACCCCTCCCCCTCCCCCGGCTTTTAATTCATCCAGGGATTGAAAGGCTGGTTTGTGAAGTCTGTTTAGCTGGACTTGGCATGAAGGGGCATTTCAAGGTTGTGACATAATGCGTTTGTCATGAGCAAAGTAAGTATCTTAAAGGAAGTTTCTGGTTTCTGTAATAAAACATCATTGTATCATGAAATTTAAACCGATGAATTTTAAGTTGTGAAGGAGTCTCCTGTGGGTGAAAGCTTTTATCTGCCCTGCTTGATAGGCTTTTGAATATACCTTTGATTGTGAAATTTCTTTTTGAAAGAAGAGTTCCCTTGATGTCACTAAAATTTTTTTCTAATCTTTGTGGCCTGGTATGCAGTTTTCATTGCCACACAGTTGTATCATGGAGCAGGAGTGACTTTAAACTATTTTTAGCTGTAGAGATAAAGCCAGCCCAAGAGGTAGCTGAGTTGAAGTGTCCCCGGGGCATTTGTGTCATTAAGTTTGGGTGCTGATCTTCTATCTTTCTGGCCCTCTGGATAGGACCAACCATGTTCACCTTCTTTTCTCTCTCTTTTTTTTTTTGTTCAAAATTGCTTCTTTATGTTCTTTCAAGAATTCACTATTGGTATATTCCCTAGTTAGAGTGAAAAAAATCATAATTTGTAGAGTTAACTGCAAAAAATTTATTTGTGTGACTTCCCTGCTGGTCCAGTGGTTAATACTGCCCACTTTCAGTACAAGGGTTGCAGTTTAGGTCTCTGGTCAGGGAACTAAGGCCCCACATGCCACAAGGTGCAGCCAGAATATGAAATCTGTGGAAATGTGTGATTCAGATGCTCACATCAGTGTCTGCGCTCAGTTTGTCCTGTTGATGATGTGTTTGTGCAAAAAGTGAAGTTAAGATGGCATTGAAATTACATGTTTGTTTCCTTTTCTGCTGTAACAGATAAATTTATTATCTTATAGTTCCGGTGGTCAGAAGTCAGAAATGTGTTTTATTTGGGCTGTCCTAAGGTATTGTCAGGGCTGCACTTCCTCCAAAGACCCTAGAGGAAAATCCAGATCCTTCCTTTCCCAACTTCTAGAGGGCGCCTGTATTCCTTGGCTTGTGGCCCCTCCTCCGCATTCAAAGCCAGCAGTATAGCGTCTCTGTAAGTTTCTCTGCTCTGACTCTCTCCTTTGCAATCAATGCCCTTCTCTCCTTCTGATTCTTTTGTCACATTGCCTTCTTGGACTCTGACCTTCCTTCTCCCTTCTTAAAAGGGCTCCTGGTGATTACAGTGGGTCCACCTGCCTAATTCAGGATATACTTCCCATCTCAAGGTCTTAATTTAATCACACCCACAAAATCCCTTTAGCATATATAAGGTGACTTATTCACAGTCCAGGGATGAGAACATGACATCTTTGAGGGACTATTTAGCCGCCACATATTAGAATACATTTTAAATTTATTATTTCTTTTTAGCTCTTGTTTTATACATTTCCCAAACTCTCTTTGAAAATCACAGAAATGTGTACTCTGTGCTCTGCTTTTTAGATGAAAACATGTCAATAAAAATACACAGTTTTACAAAATAGTAGAAGATATCTTACATTTAACTGTGAAATTAAAGTTGGTGACAAAAGAATTTAGACTTTACTACTGTTTTTCTGGGGCAGAGAGGATTTCTTTGAATTTTGAATTCTCTACTTAATGGACTGATTGGCCACAATTCTTGAGTTTTCAGGAACTTTAGTGAGTGCACTTGTTACACACACACACAGACATACAGGCGTGCACACACACACACACACACACACACACAGAGGTAGGGTCCCTTGATGGTATTGCCCATTAGGTGTTTGGGGTACCAGTCTTCCAGATTTCAACTTAGAAGTTCTTGCTCCAGCTCATTTCTCTGTCCTGGCCAGGGGGTGGCTTTTTCTGTTAACCACTGTTTCACCCCTGCCTGAATCCGAGACCTAGTGTTTACATTCTGAAAGATGTGATTTGAGGCTGTTGCAAGCAAGATGCCATTAGGTCTTTGTTCTCCTCTCTCTGAAGATTAAAAAGAAAACGTCCACAGGACCTTAAAACTTTTGCACATATAAAACTGGGCTTGTCCTTCATTTGTAGGCTGCCATTTAGACACAAAAATGTTCAAATACAATGACCTTTAAATTAATCTCAGGTGAAATTTTGTCTGGGACCTTGACCATGACTTTGTAATTCTCTTGTTCTTTTGTCTCTCTCTTTGTAAATGTGCATAAAGGAGTGAATTAAAGTCATGTATGATGCCAGCTGAAATCCAAGTAGATTATATAATCAGTGCAAAGCATAAACCTGAAATAGCTCCGAGAAGGCCTTGTCAGATGAGCCATCACTTGAAAAGGCAATCTCTTGCTTGGAACTGATTCCAGACAGGAAGTACTCACAGCAGTACAGATGATTCTATTGGTAGTTGCATTTGTTCATATGGGTAGCTCCTTAACTATGATTAAAAAAAACAAGATTACTTTCATCTGTGTGTGAAAATAGAGGCTTGTGAGGGTTTTAGACAGAAAACAGTGTGCGAAGGTATCTAAAGATGTCTGATTGATGGGACTAGTGTTTTATTTTCCATTTCATATCACAGATGAGGCCTGTGAACGGGCACTGAGCTTGGGGAGAGCGAGGCTGGCATCTTGTTTACCTCTTTGTTCTTGTGCCTGATACTTGGGAGTGTTTTGAATACATAGGTTGGAAAACGAAACTATTTTAAATGTATACATTTTTATTTACAGCTGCTGCCGAAGGAAAAGGCAAAAGTGGGGAAGACTTTTTTCAGAAGGTAAGTGACTTTTTACTCCTGTCTTGGTGATAATTACAGAGGAATGTACCTGTCTCAGTAGCTACATCGGAAGCCCCTGAAAGCTCCCCTTCTCTGTGAAGGGGACTAGGTTTATTAGCTGAAGATGCTCGGGGCAAGAAAAGGGTGGTGGGCTGTTTGGGATAGAACCCTTCAAAGGCAGCTCCCTCTGGGCAAACTTGAAGCATTGAAGGCGAGGACTGCCACATCTGCCCCTGGATTATCTTCTTTACCTGTTCTCTTTGCCTGTTTCCTCCCTCCTTAACCACATACCTGACCTAGGGAGCTGGAGAGGAGTCTTTCTTTTTTTTTTTAAATTATTTTTTAATAGAAGGATAATTGCTTTGCAGAATTTTGTTGTTTTCTGTCAAACCTCAACATGAATCAGCCATAGGTATACATATATCCCCTCCCTTTTAAACCTCCGTCCCATCTCCCTCCCCAGCCCACCCCACCCCATCCCACCCCTCTAGGTTGATGCAGAGCCCCTGTTTGAGTTTCCTGAGACATCCAGCAGATTCCCATTGCCTGTCTATTTTACATATGGTAGCTATCTATTTTACATATGGTAATATAAGTCTCCATGTTACTCTCTTCATACATTGCACCCTCTCCTCCCCTCTCCCCACGTCAGAGGCTTCATTTCTGGTAATCGTGACCATGGGTAGGGTGATAAAATTGACAGAAGATGCTTACTGGACCTCTCTGCTCACGACTGGTAACCTGGTCTATTATGTCCCTGGCGGCCCTCTGTAAGTTCTGACCTTCAGTGAAGTCAGCCTGGCCAGTCATAAAGGGAAACAGGAGTAAAACTGATGGCAAGTGATTTGAGATACTGTCGAGAGCAGTTAATTACTTCTGGTTAGCTCTGTTTTAAAGTAAGTGTTTTATGTAAGGGAAGATGTCTGTCTTTGCCAAGAAGCTGACTCAAGTTCCCATCCTTCTTTCTTTTGAGTTCATTTGAGTTTATTCTGTTCATTTGAGTTTATTATGTTGATATTTGTGTTTGTTGTTGGTATCCAGAAAGCATGTATGTAGGAACAGATACACAGTTTCTCTTAGAGTGACACACAGTAGCAACTATGGATGTGGTTATATATCGCTGTGGTAGGTCATCAAGCTTTTGGAAAATACCTGTGTGACCAGATGTGGCTTTTATAAGTAAGCTTCTTTATTCTCTTGCTTTCTGTGTGATCTGATCTTTTTTTTGTCAAGTTAATTATTCATCTGCATTTTCTTCCAAGGATATTAAAAGTGAATATTTTCAGAGCTGATACTGGTCTTGCCTTTTCTTCATTCTGAAAATATTTGTTTACCACCTGCTGTGGGCAACACACTGGAAAGACCAAAATGAGCAAGGCATAGTCCCCGACCTAAAGGAATTAGTCTGGTGTTTGATTATATAGCTGCCTAAATAGCACGGGAGTCTGGGCCAGAGAGGATTAAACTCTTGACTGGGACTTGAGGAGATTAAAAAGGACTTCTTGAGATCTTTTGAAAAGTGGAAATTAGCCAAGTAGAGGGATAGGCTTGGGTGGGTAGAAAGAGCATTCTGAGTGAAGAAACAGAATGGAGAAAAGCTCCGATGTGGAGAAATTCATGCAGCATTCACATTTCAAAGCATCATCTGAGAGGCCCATAGTGCAGGTGAGGTTTGCTGTCCTATATAATGAAGTACCTTCTTTGTATGGGGGTGGGGGTGCATTCCTAAAGGGATTTAATTAAAAATTTGCTGTCCTGGCCAAATAGAATATGCCAGACCACAGTTTTCCATCCCTGCTTTTTAGGCCCCTGCTGTTGAAATTTGTATGCTAGGTCTGAAGCCCCCTCGCTTGGCATTACCTGACATTGGTTCGTGTACAGCTTGTACTCAATGCTCGGGCAATTCAGAATCTCTGCTTTTGGCTGGGGTAGGCTTGCCACAAGGCAAAGAAAAGAGAAGACAAATAGAAATCACAGAGTTGCCTTGGTTTGTCTGTGATGGTACAAATAGATGCAATCTATGGAAGGATTTTTTTTTTTTTTAGTTCTTTAACTTGTGAAGAGATGTAAAAAACAGACTGTTCAGCTTTATATGACTCACATTTTAAAAACGGAATCAAAACACGGTGTATGTGGTCATAAAGGACCTTCATTCTTAGGAGATTTGCTAATATTTATCACTCTTTACAGAGCTATGTATACATTCCAGCAGTTTAAATGGAAACACATGTCTGAATCCAGGAACATACGTGCATCCCACAAACCCTGAGTTGGAATCATGGATTCCATTCTTGATCACAGGTTAATGAGGTCTCTGAGTAACTAAATGGAGTACTTTTTAATCTCATTTTCTTCTTTAGCTCAATAAAGAGTGTCTTCCTGATCAACAAGGGTCCGTGTCAGATTTGGATACTTACCATGGGAAAAAGCTCCTGTAACTTAATAAAAGTGGAACAGCTCAGATGTCAGAAAAGTAGTTTTTAGTGTTTTGACCAGAGAGAAGAATAAATTACAGCCTACATTAGAATGAAGGAAAGGAGGAGTTTTGAATTGTCCTCCAGGAACTTTCTTTTAGTTGCGTATCTCCCATTTAAAAATAATAGCATTTTGGGAAACATTTAGGAACAAAAAATAAACCACATTGCTGGTTGTGAGCATCTTTGGAAAAAATGCTTTTTTTCTTTCAGGGAAATGCACATATGAAGGTTATATATGCTTATTATTAGGATGTCTTTTGGATTTTGACTCTGGGGGTATGTATCACATGCTGACATTGACATTAAAATCTCTCTTTGAGCTTAGTTTAAAATTGGACTATCCTCGCCCCTCATTTTTTTTTTTTAAATTATCCTGACTTTAAAAAGCTCTAAGCCTGGAAGTATAACTCGTGAATTCATACCAGCTCTCCCTGATGGGCTTTCTGGGTGGCTCAGTGGTAAAGAATCCACCTGTGATGCAGAAGATACAGGAGATGCTGTGGATGTGATCCCTGGGTCCGGAAGATCCCCTGGAGGGGAGGGCATGGCAGCCCACTCCGGGATTCCTGTCTGGAGGATCCCATGGACAGAGGAGCCTGGCAGGCGACAGTCCATAGGGTAGCACAGAGCTGGACACGACTGAAGCGACTGAGCACGCACACTTCCTGATGAGAGGATTGGAAGAGGAGGACGAGACTTTTAGATATTATTATTATTTTCTTGTCAAAATATATGTAAAACCATAACAATATGATTATATTAACTATTTTCATTAACAATTTTCAAAAATGAAAAAATAAAACTTTAAATATCTTTAAGAGTAAAAATGGTTCGATTTCTACAAAGGTTGAAATCATAGTTTAACAACTGCTGGGATCATCAGATCTATTGTGTCAAATTTGGAGCCATAATGTATAGTTGTTCAGTTGACTCTGCACTTAAAATTCTCCCCTGGAGTCACAGCTACTACTTAATTTCAAGGAGCTTCCTGGTTTTCTGTAGACTGTTTTGTTGTCTGTGTATTGCCAGGAAGATCCGCTGGAGGAGAGCATGGCAACCCACTCCAGTATTCTTGCCTGGAGAATCCCATGGACAGAGGAGCCTGGTGGGCTAAGTCCATAGGGTCACAAAGAGTTGGACACGACTTAAGCAACTTAGCATGCACACACACAATGTTTTATTTCCACTGATACTCTGTTGGGGTAAAAGACTAACCGGGTATAGCAGATACATCCAACAATATCATGCCTTAAAGAACAGTTCTTTGTTCCACTTTGATGTAACATTTCAAGGAGAGTATTCCAGCTTGGTGGGCAGTGCTGTCTCACGCTGTCAGTGAGAGACCCACATCTCTTCTGTGACTGATTGTTCCTTAAGGCATGCATCTCATCTGTATGGTTGAAGCTGGGTCATTACCATGGCCACATGTGAGCTGATGAGGAGGCGGAAGATGCCCTGGTCTTAAGGTCCAGGTCTGGGTCTGTCGTGTGTCACTTGTTCTCACGTTCTGTAGGAGAAAACTCCTGTATGTGGCCTTATGTAACTGTAGTCATAGGGGTGGGGGGAGGAATGTCTGGAGGAAATACTGATTTTGCAAGTGCTGCCTAACTAAAGGCAGACTGTCAGGAAGAAATAATGTGGTCAAGAGGATCATGTCTCTGTATTATGCTTTGAAACCTTTTGTATTATCTTGAGGGCTGCTGTAAAAGTGTGCCACAGATTGAGTGACTTACACAATAAAATGGATTGTCTCACAGTTCTGGAGGCTAGAAGTTTAGGGTCAAGGTATGGGCAGGGCTCTGCCTTCTGAGTGCTGAGAGAGAATCTGGTCTATGCCTCTCCTGGCTCCTGAAGATTTGCTCACCATCTTTGGTGTTCCTGGCTTCTAGAAGCTTCAACCTGATGTCTGCATGTGGAGTTCTCCCCGTGTGTTTCTGTGTCCAAATATCTCCTTTTTATAAGGACAACAGCCCTATTGGATTAGGGCTCAGTCTAGTGATCTTCTCTCAATAATTACATCTGCAGTGACCCTGTTTCCAGTCATTTCGCATTTGAGGTTAACTGGTGGTTAGGATTTCAACATTATGAATTTTGGGGGATATGGCTCAACCTATAATATATTTTAATGGAGGAAATGATTTTGTATAAAATTTACTATAGTCAGAAAAATTTGGTAAAACTAAATGTTATCACGTTTTGATACTCAGTTTGATTTATAGATTTTAATTTCCTAGTCACTTATACTAGAGACTTCCCTGGTGGCTCAGACGGTAAAGCGGTAAAGCCTACAATGTGGGAGATCCGGGTTGGGAAGATCTCCTGGAGAAGGAAATGGCAACCCACTCCAGTACTCTTGCCTGGAAAATCCCATGGACGGAAGAGCCTGGTAGGCTACAGTCCATGGGGTCGCAAAGAGTCGGACACAACCGAGCGACTTCACTTTCACTTATACTAAACCTTTTTCTTTCCTTATAGCAAGTCATTTTTAAGTTGTTTATAACAAATACATAATCAACATGCAAGAAAAAGGAAACAATATCTACTTAGTCATCCTACCTTTGAAAGAAAACTACTCTTTATACGTTTGTTGTCAGTCCCTACGTTGTGTCTGACTCTTTGTGACCTCTTGGACGGCAGCGTGCCTGGCTTCTCAGCATCTCCTGGAGTTTGCTCAAACTCATGTCCATTGAGTCATTGATACCATCCAACCTTCTCATCCTGTGTCACCCCCTTTTTCTGCCTTCAGTGTTTCCCAGTATAGCCATCTTTTCTAGTGAGTTGGCTCTTTGCATCAGGTGACCTAAGTATTGGAGCTTCAGCATCAGTCCTTCCAATGAGTATTGAGTTGATTTCCTCTATGATTGACTGGTTTGATCTTCTTGCTGTCCAAGGGACTCTCAAGAGTCTTCTCCAGAATTATTGTTTATATACTTTAGTCCTTTTTTCTATATATAAAAAATGTATATAAAATGCTTTTAATATTCTTTAATTGGCTGATGAGATTACAAATTAGACCATATTGGATATATCCCAGATGTTTTCCTATGTTAGAATTTTGCACATTCTTCAGTAATTGTGTTTTTTATTCTTTGCCTCTAACTATACTTAGAAAAGGAGGGAATGGATTCAACTTTGATCGTTTTCTGTCTAGTTTTTGTCCGCTTGTGATGGCAACTTTAATCGAAACACATGGAAATGATCTGCCAGGAGTTTTACAGCTCTGTGGGCAGTAGCTCATGGCTTACTCACTGTCTGTCCTGTTTCCTTTAATCAGTTCTTTTTCATGTTTCTCTTGTGAAATGACTATGGTGAGATCTTGGAGGGGAAAATGTATTACACTGTATTAGGTGGGGATGAGTAAAGTGATTGTATTACAAATGTGATTCATCAAAGCAAAATGTTTTAGGAATCTTGAATCCCATTGGCTGAAGAGGGGAAAAATCTAGTGAGTGTTGTAATTCATGAAACCAGATTTTCTGTTACATTGGGTTATATACATAATTTTTCCATAAAGTACACATCGCATGTTTTAAATGTGGGGTATTTTATATCCTTAAAATACGTCAGTTAGAAAACTGACCTGTAAACTATGGTTTTTCAGAAGGGCTTATCACTAAGGCCAGTATAAATAAGAAACTGTTTGATGGTTTATGTGGTATATTTTTACTACCCTCAAGTTCATCTTTTTAGGCAAATAGATAACTTTTGTCAATTTGAGACTGGAAAGTAGCAAATGTTGTCTTCTGGGGTAAATTGCTTGGAGGAATGGCTGGCTCCCTTTGTATCTCAAAACAAGTACATTAGGTGGTCTTAGATGAGGACTACTTAAATATTTTTATTGGAAGGGAGACAGAAATGTCTAACTACAATTTCTTCTTTCTCCACTGGCCATTAATTTGTTTAGTTTGGATAGCTCATAGTCCTCTGGTCATAGAAATAACTTTTGATTTAATTATTTAAAAGTGCATTCATTTCACTGTAGCTCATGGTATGCTTTCTCTGACACTGAGGCTTTTTGCTTAAATATGTAAAATCAAATTTGATTTAAATAAAATTAGGATATTTGACATTTTAGTCTCAGTGTGTGTTTCAGTAGGGAACATATTCACGTGTTTTGCAATTCAAACATTCCCAAAAGATGCATGTACAGTGGAGTATTTGATGCCACCGTTGTGAAAATGGGCGGAGAAGCCTGCAGAATGACAGGGTTGATTTTGATTCCAAACTCAAAGGTTGTCCCCAATGGATGTCATCACAAATGGATAGTTAGGCCTTACAGCTAACATTCAGGGACCCTGAGTTCTTACTCCTGACGACAGCTTTATGACCCTGAGTGTAAGTTTCATTGAGAGAATCTATCACTCTTCTCTGCTACAACTGACTAAATAGAGGTGAGTGGCACATATATGACTTGGAAAAAAGAAACAACCCCCCCCCAGACAGGTTATCTGGTCATCTTTTGCTTACTTATTCATTTTTTAAATTTTTATTGGAGTATAGTTGTGCTGTTTTCATGTGTACAGCAAAGTGAATCAATTATGCATATATATATATCTCTCTACTCTTTAGATTCTTTTCGCATATGGTCATCTTTTAGAAAGTTGTTAAAGGTAAGAACCTGTCCTATTTTTATATCTTTTAATTTGCTTTCTGTCTTCCAGCAGAGTCTAGCAGTTAAGGGTTAGTGAGAAAAGATTCAGAAAAAAGACCATCTTATGTGATTTGCTCCTTCTCTGTTCTTAGTGTCCTCTAAGTTCTGTCTTTGTGTTGATTTGAGCAAGATGAGCCTGGTGTCAAGCCTGTGTTCTTGAGCGTGTTGTACAGTCACCTGTTGAGTTCTGTCATCGTGTCAGGTATTCTTCGGCAGTCATTTCATGCTGCTTTGTGAGAACCACATTTGCTCTTTTAGTCCTCTCCCTGCAGCCATGGAAATAGGGGGTGCAATTGAGAGTCCTTTAAACTGGGTGTTTGATGGCCATGAATATACCCTAATTGCTACTATGATTTTTTTTAAGTGACTAATAATAGTGAATGTGAAAAGTGAAAGTCGCTCAGTCGTGTCTGACTCTTTGTGACCGCATGGACTGTAGAGTACATGGAATTCTCCAGGCCAGAATACTAGAGTGGGTAGCCTTTTGCATCTCCAGAGGATCTTCCTAACCCAGGGATGGAACCCAGGTCTCCCTCATTGCAGACGGATTCTTTACCAGCTGAGCCACATGGGAAGCCTTTTTAAATAATAGTTAACTATTATTTAATAGTTAAATAATATTAGTTAACTATTATTAAAAATAATTAAAAGTTATTTAAATAATTATTTTAAAAGTTATTAAATAAAGTTATTACTTAACTAAAGAAGTTATCAAATAAAAAAGTATTAAAAATTATTTAAAATAATTGTTAAGTTATTAAATAATTAGAAGTTAAATATTATTTAATAGCAAAATAATAGTTAAGTATTATTTATAAGCAATACCATATGAAAGTTTAGTTGTAACTGGTGAAAATGTCCTTCTATCTTCCTAAATCCAGACTCAAAGCATTGGATGCTGTGGAAAATCAAATTGAGTTTATGATTGGATTATTATGTAGGCCTTAAAAGTCATGCTTTTGCCATCAGTATTTAGTGACTTGGGAAATGGATTATTATATCAATGCAAAAATCAGGACAAAAGGCATGTAAATAGGTTGACTCAAATTTTGTTATATATATTTGTGCCTTGAAAGGTTACTAGGAAATTATTGTAAAATGTTAAGTTCTGTCTCAAAGGTGAGATTATGGTTGATTTGAATTCTTTATACTTTTTATGGAGTGAACCCGTGTTATTTTTAAAATCAAGATTAATCACCACTGCCATCACCTCATGGAGGAAAGCAGATCATAATGGCTGATCTAGGTTGAGGTTGTGCATGAAAATACATAAATTAAAGCCAGTTTGTAGAACACACAATATTTTGTTGAGAGAAGTGTCAAAGGTCATTTGATTCGGCCTCCCGTGAAGTACTGAAGTTCCTTCTGTATCACCTACAGCAGGTGTAAAGACCGTACAGGTCTCACATAGGTATACAAGGCAAATGATTTTTAGTCAGTGCTGATTTGCAGAAAGTTTCCACCCTTTTTTCATCCATGTGCTCTTTTTGTTTTGCCATTTGGAGGTATAAAATTTTTTTTGAAGATTTTTTAAAATAATATCTTTATGTCTCCAAACTAAAGATAACTTAAATTTTATTTATCATATGACTTAATTTTCATACCACTTACCATTCTGTTCTCTTTTAGGAGCAGGATCAATGTTGTATGTTAAATGTGGCAACAATATCTGGTACAGTATTTTGAGCTTAGGCTGATGAGTACAGTTATAGTGAGGCCATAATATCCATAGTATAGATATGATCCAGAATTAGCTAAAGCCTATGTAATCTTCAGGCACTGAGTTAGCATTTTTTTTTCTCTTCTTCACCCAAATAAAGAGGAATGTTTGGCTCATATTGTCATTGCTAGGTACATAATATAAAATTAAGGATACTAGAATTCTGACTAGCAGGAAAGCCCGCTTAGAAACTGCTCACATGCTCTGTCACTGTAATCTGACCTGACCTTTGGCTTGGAGATCATGTGGCAGCTAAGGTGGCCAGAACATGCAAATGCAGGGAGCATCCTTTGAAAGAGTTCACCTATCCTGGTTCTGTGAGTGGAAACTCCTGCTGATTTTCTTTCTTCATTATGGACCCCACAAGGTTCCCCAGAAAAGGGCTTGACCACAGCATGACAGCCTAGTGGGGTAAGGCAGTGACTCTTCATGTGACTCCAGGGAATGCTGTGACATTTAGTAAAGCGCTTTAAACTTTACTGCTTTAAAATGGGTGTACAGGGACTTCCCTGCTTAAGACTTTGCCTTACAATGTACAGGGCATGGGTTTGATCTTTAGTTGGGGAGCTGAGATCTCACAGGCCTCGTGGCCAAAAACATAAAACAGAAGAAATATTGTAACATTCATTAAAGACTTTAAAAATGGTCCACACCAACAATCCTTAAAAAACTGGAAATAGAACTGCCATATGACACAGCAATCCCACTGCTGGGCATACACACTGAGGAAACCAGAATCGAAAGAGACACGTGTACCCTAGTGTTCATTGCAGCACTGTTTACAATAGCCAGGACATGGAAGCAACCTAGATGTCCATCAGCAGATGAATGGATAAGAAAGCTGTGGTACATATACACAATGGAGTATTACTCAGCCATTAAAAAGAATGCATTTGAATCAGTTCTAATGAGGTGGATGAAACTGGAGCCTATTATACAGAGTGAAGTAAGCCAGAAAGAAAAACACCAATACAGTATATTAACGCATATATATGGAATTTAGAAAGAAGGTAACGATAACCCTGTATGCGAGACAGCAAAAGAGACACAGATGTATTGAAGAGTCTTTTGGACTCTGTGGGAGAGGGTGAGGGTGGGATGATATGGGAGAATGACATTGAAACATGTAAGTTATCATATGTGAAACGAATCACCAGTCCAGGTTTGATGCATGATGAAAGATGATGCTGTGAAAGTGCTGCATTCAATATGCCAGCAAGTTTGGAAAACTCAGCAGTGGCCACAGGACTGGAAAAGGTCAGTTTTCATTCCAATCCCAAAGAAAGGCAATGCCAAAGAATGCTCAAACTACTGCACAATTGCACTCATCTCACATGCTAGTAAAGTAATGCTCAAAATTGTCCAAGCCAGGCTTCAGCAATATGTGAACCGTGAACTCCCTGATGTTCAAGCTGGTTTTAGAAAAGGCAGAGGAACCAGAGATCAAATTGCCAACATCCGCTGGATCATGGAAAAAGCAAGAGAGTTCAGAAAAACATCAATTTCTGCTTTATTGACTATGCCAAAGCCTTTGACTGTGTGGATCACAATAAACTATGGAAAATTCTGAAAGAGATGGGAATACCAGACCACCTAACCTGCCTCTTGAGGAATCTGTATGCAGGTCAGGAAGCAATGGTTAGAACTGGACACGGAACAACAGACTGGTTCCAAATAGGAAAAGAAGTATGTCAAGACTGTATATTGTCACCCTGCTTATTTAACTCCTATGCAGAGTACATCATGAGAAACGCTGGACTGGAAGAACCACAAGCTGGAATCAAGATTGCCGGGAGAAATATCAATAACCTCAGATATGCAGATGATGCCACCCTTATGGCAGAAAGTGAAGAGGAGCTAAAAAGCCTCTTGATGAAAGTGAGAGAGGAGAGTGAGAAAGCTGGCTTAAAGCTCAACATTCAGAAAATGAAGATCATGGCATCTGGTCCCATCACTTCATGGGAAATAGATGGGGAAACAGTGGAAACAGTGTCAGACTTTATTTTTTTGGGCTCCAAAATCACTGCAGATGGTGACTGCAGCCATGAAATTAAAAGACGCTTACTCCTTGGAAGAAAAGTTATGACCAACCTAGATAGTATATTCAAAAGCAGAGACATTACTTTACTGACTAAGGTCCGTCTAGTCAAGGCTCTGGTTTTTCCTGTGGTCATGTATGGATGTGAGAGTTGGACTGTGAAGAAGGCTGAGCACTGAAGAATTGATGATTTTGAACTGTGGTGTTGGAGAAGACTCTTGAGAGTCCCTTGGACTGCAAGGAGATCCAACCAGTCCATTCTGAAGGAGATCAGCCCTGGGATTTCTTTGGAAGGAATGATGCTAAAGCTGAAGCTCCAGTACTTTGGCCACCTCATGTGAAGAGTTGATTCATTGGAAAAGACTCTGATGCTGGGAGAGATTGGGGGCAGGAGGAAAAGGGGACGACCCAGGATGAGATGGCTGGGTGGCATCATGGACTCGATGGATGTGAGTCTGAGTGAACTCCTGGAGATGGTGATGGACAGGGAGGCCTGGCATGCTGTGATTCATGGGGTCGCAAAGAGTCGGTCACGACTGAGCGACTGAACTGAACAGGATGCTCGGGGCTGGTGCACTGGGATGACCCAGAGGGATGGGATGAGGAGGGAGGTGGGAGGGGGGTTCAGGATGGGGAACACGTGTACACCTGTGGTGGATTCATGTCAATGTATGGCAAAACCAACAGAATATTGTAAAGTAAGATAAATAAATTATTAATGAAAAAATATATATATCTTACTAAATTTGAAAAAAAGTGGTCCACACCAAAAAAAGTAAAAATAAAAGAAATGGATTTATAGAAGAATTGGCATGTTGAAAAATTGGATGTGATGGTGATGTCATTTTCTTCTAGATAATGATCTGAATAGTGTTGAATTGTTTTTTTTTTTTTTTTTTTGTATTTTCAAGGTCAGACAGCTGGTTGGTGGCAGCCAGGACCTGAAGATGCTTTTTGGACTTTAACTGTTGTTCATAAAATATAAATTATTTTCTTTAAACTATTGATTAGCATGCTCTCTTGAGCATGTAGACTGTGCCTGTATAGTGAGAAAAGTTCTGGCTAAAGCTGTAAGTTTTGCTAAGTAGGGCTCTGAATTAGGGTTATTGTGGTGCATTAGAGGGACAGCCAAAGGGCTGGAGGCAAATTAGTATGGTAAAATAAATAGTAAGGATTTTGTAATCCTTTGTATTTTGTTTAAAGTCAAGTTTCAAGATCATCTTAAGGTTGGTTCTTCTGAAGTTGGTACCTGTTATTTCTCTATTTTACTTTATCCAGGAGACATACAATAATGGCTTATTGTCGTTTTATGAGTCAGTCTTTTCTTCAATTTAGGAATCCTGTCTGGTTGCTTAAAGAACAGCCGTTTACCTGATATATTTAACATTTTGCATTTTATTTTGACTAAATAGATTGCGTTAGGATTTGTCCTTTGGCTAATTCAGCTATTATCTTGCTTTGTCTCTGGTTAGTACTTTTAAATGTATGGACTTTGTCATTTATGTGATTATATGCCTGTCTTTTCATGTCCCCTCCCATGGAAAGGAGAGGAGCAGGCTGTGTTTTGCGTCACCTGCTTTCTGGCTCTTCCAGCCTCAGCCAGCAGGCCTAGAAGTGGCACCAGATCCAAAGATGAACCTTCTGTAAATACTGGGCATGACCTGTGTGGCTTGCTCTGAAAACTCTCAGCGAGACTTGTCCCTAACAGATTGGAGAAACTAAGACCTCGAGTGGCTGTGGGACTGTGGAGGGAAATGTCGTGATACCGGGTGGGGTCGCGGAGAAGCCAGCAATGGCCGTAAGGGCCACGGGTAAGCTCGGGGGTTATAGGAAGAAGAAGCTGAGTCAGCAGAAGAAACCAGTCCACAGAAGGAAATGTGGGACAAAACAAAAACAACTTGAGAAGCAGATATAGCGGAAGTGATTCATGCCTCTGGTGGGGAGCTGGCAGTTTGTGACATTTCTCAAGTTTGAATCGATAAGTGTCTTTGCAGTCTTCTTCCTTTCTCTTGATGCTGTTGAGAAACTGGAAAGCCTTGTAATTAAGTTTCAGATGGAAATGTATAAAAGGTATTCAATTGCTTGAATAATTTCATAATTATCTTCTTCGAAGGGACTCCCTGGTGGATCAGCAGTGAAGAATCTGCCTACAGTGCAGTAAACTGCCTGCTCTTCAGGAGACAAGGGTTTGATTCCTTGGTTGGGAAGATTCCCTGGGGTAGGACATGGCAACCCACTCCAGTATTCTTGCCGGGGAAATTGCTTGGACAGAGGAGCCCTGTGGGCCACAGTCCATTAGGTCTGAGAGTCTGATATGGCTTAGTGACTAAACCACCACCTCTTCAAAAGGTTATGCTCATACTTGTTAACAAAATTTGGTGTGTGTGTGTGTAGAATAGTTTAACCCTTCAGTGAGTATCTCAAATTTAGTTGCATCTTTAAAGGAGCAATGCTCTCTAAATAAGACATAAGACATCCTGCCACAATGGGTCATTAAATTATGTATATAGTAGCACATACACATGAATTCTATTCAGACAGAGTGCTCATCATATGTCTGACTCTTGTGACCCCTTGGACTGTAGCCCACCAAGCTCTTCTGTCCGTGGGATTTCCCAGGTAAGGATACTGGAGTGGGTTGCCATTCCCTTCTCCAGGGGATCTTCTTGACCCAGGGATCGAACCCCGATTTTCTGCATTGCAGATAGATTCTTTACTGTTTGAGCCACCAGGGAAGCCCATTCATCATATACTGGTATGGTATGTTTTCATGTATAAAAATACATCATACCAGTACATGATGAACACTGTGAATAGAATTCATATATGTGTGTGTGTGCATGTATTTGTGTGTGTGTGTGTATATATGTATATATATATACACATATGTATTTGTATATGAATAGTATTCTTATTCCTTGGTGGCTCAGACCATAAAGCATCTGCCTACAATGCGGGAGAACCAGGTTTGATCCCTGGGTTGGGAAGACCCTCTGGAGAAGGAAATGGCAACCCACTCCAGTACTCTTGCCTGGAAAATCCCATGGACGGAGGAGTGTTGTAGGCTACAGTCCATGGGGTCGCAAAGAGTCGGACAGACTGAGCAACTTCACTTTCTCTTTTCAGTATTCTTATTCAGGGTGTTTCTTTTTGGTAGCCAGTTGCCAGCATTACTCAAAGAATCATAAGGTCATCATTGCTGTTAATATCTCTGGTGGAAAAAGGTTGTGCTGTCCTTATTTTCCAAAATGCTTTTCTTGTGGGCTTTTATTGTACATTGTAGGATTTCCTCCTTCACCTTGGACACTGGCACTAACATTGTAGTGTTACACTTTCTGAGGGAAGTTTATAGTCAGCCAGCATGCAGAGTGGTTTGTACAGCTGTACAGCATTTTCTGTGTTTCTTAGTAGTGGTTAGGGAGAACACGTTGTTACTCTTTGCCTCTTTAAGTAACATGATCCTTGAATTAAATTATTAAATATCCCGAATGTTACACTCTTATTTTGTATGTTCAGCAGTCATGGCTTGTCCAAACTAGTTTTTTGGCAGGTTTTTATTTCGTTGGAGGCAAATTCCTTCTTGAAAGGAGCTGCCTTTTAAGTGGTTAAAAAAAAAAAAAAAAAAAGATTTCATTACCTCTTACTCCCCCTTGGTGAAATCAAAATGATCTAGGAGGAGTGTAGAAGCGTGCCTTTCTTCCTTAGCATTTATTACTTTTAGTACTTTTGTCGCCCTGGATTATCATTTACTTATTAAAATTTTCTGCTTCTTAATGGTTAAAGTGATGATGATTGGAAATGAAGGAATTTAGCCCGAGATGAAACCAACTACAGGCAAATATTATGTATAGAGGCTTCTGTGTTTCCTTCTCGATTTTCTTTCTTGAGTTCACAATCAATTAGTTTTTTGAGAGGGAGGGGATAATCTTCCAATTCCCATGTGCCTGTTTCCTTTGGAGTTACCAAGAAACCTTAATCCCATGCGAATAAGAAAACTTTAAACTCAGTGAGGTTGGAGTTGTTTTCTTAAATAGAACTTCTTCCTGTTATATTTTTCTATGGGATTTTCCAAGACAATGGTCCAAATCCACGTGTAAGTCGGTAGCAGGCGCTGTTTGGGAAGCTCTGTGGTGTGGTCCCTAGGTTGGTAGGTTGGGAGAGCCTACATTTTTCCTGGTTTCAGCCAGTAGATTGAGAGGGAATATTAACAAAATTGAGGAAATAGTATATTTCAGTATTTAATTGGAATATGAACGTGTGTTTCTTCTCATTTGTGAGTAGCACTTCACTTTAGCTTCCCTCTCACACATTAAAAAACACAGTGTGTTAACCTTTCACTTTGCACTTTCATGCATTGGGGAAGGAAATGGCAACCCATTCCAGTGTTCTTGCCTGGAGAATCCCAGGGATGGGGGAGCCTGGTGGGCTGCCATCTATGGGGTTGCACAGAGTCGGACACAACTGAAGCGACTTAGCAGCAGCAGCAGCAGCAGCAGCAACCTCATACTCTATCAACCTGGAGACTTCTTCTGTCACCTTCTGGTTTCATGGAAATACTAAAGCGAAAAAAGTGAAGTTGCTCAGTCATGTCTGACTCTTTGTGACCCCATGGACTGTAGCCTACCGAGCTCCTCCGTTCATGGGATATTCCAGGCAAGAGTACTGGAGTGGGTTGCTATTTCCTTCTCCAGTGGAAATACTAGAGGAGAAATAATTTCTGCCTTCAGAGTGCCTTCAAGCAGAAGGGAATGATGTTCCCAAGAAGAGCTTAGAATGAAAGATTACATACAGGCTATATAAAGATGCTCTTGAGAGTCCCTTGGACTTCAAGGAGATCCAACCAGTCCATCCTAAAGGAGATCAGTCCTGGGTGTTCATTGGGAGGACTGATGTTGAAGCTGAAACTCCAATACTTTGGCCACCTGATGTGAAGAGCTGACTCATTTGAAAAGACCCTGGTGCTGGGAAAGATTGAGGGTAGGAGGAGAAGGGGATGACAAAGGATGAGATGGTTGGATGGCATCACAGGCTCAATGGACATGAGTTTGGGTACGCTCCTGGAGTTGGAGATGGACAGGGAGGCCTGGCGTGCTGCAGCTCATGGTGCCTCAAAGAGTCGGACATGACTGAGCGCCTGAAATGAAGGAGGCCATTTGTGAGACAGTTGCCACCCTCCCTGTGAGCTCAATACTGTCCAGGTGTAGGGTTGTGGGAGAAGGGAAGGTTTCCATCTGGCCCTTGTCCTCAGAAAGGTCACACTTACAGAGAAGTGGCACTGGAGTGCCAGCCAGCATGGCGACAGTAGTAGAGAAAGCAGAAGGAGTGATTTGTTCTACTCAGAAAAGTCAGGGAAGGCTGCCCTCAGGAGAACGTGTTTGAGTAGGAAAGGTAAAGGGTGTATGTTGATCAAGATTAGGGCAGGCCTTGTGGAAGAGTTTCTGAGCAGAGAGCAGGGTTGAGATTAGATTAAGGTGTTTTCTAGACCATTCCACTGCCTACATGATTTAATGGAGGCAAGACGGAAAGGCATTCCTTGCGGAAAGGACCTCCTGAGGGCCTTTGCAAAGGCAAAATAAGCGACAGTGGAGAGAGGACTTCCCTGGTGGTCCAGCGGTTAAGAATATGCGTGCCGGTACAGGGAACATGGGTTCGATCCCTGGCCCGGGAAGTTCTCACATGCTGCGGGGCATCTGAGCCCGTGCGCCACAACTACTGAAGCCTGTGTGCTCTAGACCTCGTGCTCCACCGCAAGAGAAGTCCCTTCAATAAACCCGAATACTGCGACTAGAGAAAGCCTGAGCAGAGTGTCGCGGACACTGCACGGTAGAAAGAGAAAGACAGTGGAGAATGTTTTCCTGTCCTGTGACCTAGAGAGCAAATGAGTTAAAAGTGATATATATATATAAATACATATATAATTATATCATTTTTCTGAGCTAATTATGCAGAATGAAATGGAAGGTTGAGAGGGTGAGTAGAAGGTTTGGAAGTTTAGATTAAATTTAGGCAATCATACTGTTGTATTCATTGTGTATTGAAAGATGATGAGAATTAAAGATGATAGCCAGGATAACCAGACATTTTGTGTTGATTTGTTTTGCAGCTTCTGACTTCTTTGTAAGTGCTGGGTTGAAGGATGTATTATTACTTTTTTCTTCCCTCTCCTTTCCTGGAGGGGAAATGCATTCCCAGGAAGATTAACTTTTAAATGTGCTTTGAAACATGGGTTTTCAACTATTGTAATACCTTCATTGTATTTTGGATGATAACGTTTCCAAGTTTGGAATGATGGCTACAAAATAAATAGCATCATTTAACTAACCTCTTATGATAGGCAGTTTTAAAAACTGTATTTTCCAGGAAGACAGTTGAAAGCTTTGGCTTTGCAGTTTACTTTTGGCTGTGTTTAATGGGAATCAAATGAAAACTTGAGACCAGTGATTCCAATTTGCCAAATATTAGAAAATTTGGTTCTGTTTGTTTAAAATGAAAACTTCTCTTAAAGAAATTGTTGGCCATCAACAATTTAGCATATTCTAGTAATAGCATTAAACCGCCATTATGTAGTGATGAACAAGTACAGACAAGGCTAGGAATATTCGAGATCCAGTATTGTATGCAAAATAAATATAGCCAGTTCTTTTTTCAGATGAAGAATTTCTAACTGAATTTAGTGGAATTCGTATTCCCTTTCCCATTTCCCCAAACTCTACCATTAACGATTTTAGAGTTAGCAAACTTTTCATCTGCAACAGTGTGCTTAACCTTCATTGGTATAGGTTTGCCTGAGGACCCTTTAAAACCTATTGATGGCTAAACTAGAGATTCTGCTTTAATTGTTCTGAAAGTAAAGCTTGAGCATTAGTGTCCCCCCCCCCCCCCCCCGCCAAACTGCCAAAGTGACTTAAATTTGCACCCAAGGTTGGGAGCCACTGATGTGGCATGTGGGCAAGCTCAAAGAGAAATTATAAGTTTGTGTTGGTCTCTAATGCTGATTAAAAGGAAGGAATTGTATGTATTTTGTGTGTTTGTGTCAGTTATCAATGGGTTTCACTTTCTGTTGAGTTTCATTCTCTTAGGACTAAATGCTCCATGGTATGATTTCCAAGGGCATGTACTGTGGAATGCTAGTTCTATATTATGTTAATAAATATAGTACTTTCAAAAGTTCCCTGTTTAGGTAAGTTTGAGGAATGCTGTTGTATACAAGTAAAACAGGTTCTTTCCTGCAGAACTGCTTGCAGCCACTAATGTGTTAGTTATTTCTAATTTGTGAATTTGTTAGAGGAATATATATTATGCAACATTTCACAATATTTGTGTTTGGGGTGAAAAGATTGTTTAATTTTATAGACTATCAGTGAATCATTTAGAAATTCATATTTCCCTATCGACCAAGATTTGTGTTAGGGCTGAATGTAATGCAGTTTTACAAAGGAGGCTTTTTTTCTTTTCTTTTTTTTTTTTTTAAACTTTTTATTTTATGTTGGAGTATAGTGGCTCAGACAGTAAGACTCTGCCTGCAGTGCAGGAGACTCGGGTTCTAACCCTGAGTCAGAAAGATGCCCTGGAGGAGGGCATGGTAACCCACTTCAGTATTCTTGCCTGGAGAATTCCATGGATACAGGACTTGTTGGGCTACAGTCCATGGGGTTGCAGAGTTGGACACGACTGAGCCACTAACAGTTTCACTTTCACATAGCTGATTAACAATACTGTGATAGTTTCAGGTGAGCGGCAACAAATGAGGCTTTCTTAAAAAATGTATATCCTCAGTGGGCTTTATGATGGGGTGAGAGTGTAAATCATTTCAAGGCACATGATTTTTGCCTAAAACACAACCATTCTCCTTTGATAACTGTGCTCAATTTCTTTAACATCACTCCACTGCCTCCCAGAAAAAGCTAAATGTCTACCCTTTGGCATTGGATATTCATTACAGTCTGGTTCCTTCCTGCTTATCCTTATCCCCTTTTCCCTTTCCTGATTTATGCCATGTCCTCATTCTGAATCAACCAGTTGGATGAAACAAATGAGAGATGTCAGTATTGTAAAGAACTCAACTAGGACCTATGAGATCTGAGTTCAAGTCACAAACCATGAAATCTTAGGCAAGTCATTTGGTTGTTGAGACTCACTGATGTATGACAAAACCAATACAATATGGTAAAGTAATTAACCTCCGATTAAATAAATTTATATTAAAATGGGGACTGTTCATCATAGAATTAGTGTTAAAAATCAGTTGAAATTGAGCAATTCCAAATCGATTGAAATTGAAAAGCTCTGAGCAAATGTGAGACGTGATGGGATTCTTCTGAGGTCCTTCTGTATGGGTACTTGCATCTTTGAGATTGAGGGAAGACTGCAGAGCTTTATTGTTTCAGGATGGGACCCCATGTCTTTACTTCTTTACACTCTGGCTGCACCATGTGCCTCGCAGGTTACCTGATCAGAGATCAAACCAAGGTCCACAGCAGTGAAAGCGTGCCGTCCTAACCATTGGACTGTCAGGGAGTTCCCAGCCTAGGGTCCCCATATCTTTAATTGCTTGAGAACAGAAGCCACATAAACGTCTATAATATTGGTGGTAACTTTTTTCAGTTTAGTATTAGTGATAGTAACTTTTATTTGGGAATACCACTTTCTGGATTCTTATGTGGAGAAAAGATTCCATTTGTTTATTTTTTATTGAAATACATTAATTTTTTGGGGGTATTTGACAGTAAGAATATTTTCTTCCTCAGTGGCTTTTTCCCCCCTTTTTGTTTTCTTGAGGTGGTGTCAGTGGTGCCAAGTTTTCATGCAGTGGGATAGTTTGCACTGTTACTCCTAGAAATCCTCATGCCGCATTGTTTCAGGGTGGAGAATTGTCAGGGAATGATGGGCTGTGGCTGGGGGAGGTTTGCTACCAATACAGAATCATCAGGGCCAACCAGAGTCTCATTCTGGATGCAGAAATCTTTCTGTTCTGCTTGGCAGAAGAAGATAAAAAGAAAATCTAGGCAACTCTTTTGATTCAGGAGCTGCCAGTTCTCTCTGGGCGCACGGAATGTTTCGTGTCTCAGCCACAAGAATTTGCCATTTTGGTTCACGTGTGCATTGCCTTCCCTTCTCATGCCTGCTCTGCTTTCAGCTTGTGGCTTCGTGGCTCTTGGCTCTGAGCCATAAGAGTCCTTTGAAGACCACTCATGAACCACTTATTCTGCAGCCAGTTGGCCTGTTAGTAGGGGGTATGAACCATGCATCATGATGGTTATGAAAGCTTTTACTGAACATCGACTGTGGGGCACTGTTAGGCTTCTGCAAGAACATGGCAAAACAGGAGATTCTGTTGGTTGCTGGTTATGAGTGGAAGTATTTATTTGGGGATCAGTATAGGTTTGGATAGGGGCTTCTCAGTGCATAAAGAATCTACTTGCAGTGCAGGAGACATAAGTTCGATCCTTGGGTGAGGGAAGATCCCTTGGAGGGGGGCATGGCAACCTACTCCAGTGTTCTTGCCTGGAGAATCCCATGGACAGAGGAACCTGGTGGGCTATAGGCCATGTGACCTCAGAGTTGGACACGACTGAGCGGCTGGATATTGTAACTGATAGTTAAGTTGGTACAGGCATGATGGACCAGTACTGTGGGGGTCCAGGGGAACCACTTAAATGGGACCTGTAATCTGGTCCCATCACTTCATGGGAAATAGATGGGGAAACAGTGGAAACAGTGTCAGACTTTATTTTGGGGGGCTCCAAAATCACTGCAGATGGTGACTGCAGCCATGAAATTAAAAGACACTTACTCCTTGGAAGAAAAGTTATGACCAACCTAGATAGTATATTCAAAAGCAGAGACATTACTTTGCGACTAAGGTCCACCTAGTCAAGGCTATGGTTTTTCCTGTGGTCATGTATGGATGTGAGAGTTGGACTGTGAAGAAGGCTGAGCGCCAAAGAATTGATGCTTTTGAACTGTGGTGTTGGAGAAGACTCTTGAGAGTCCCTTGGACTGCAAGGAGATCCAACCAGTCCATTCTGAAGGAGATCAGCCCTGGGATTTCTTTGGAAGGAATGATGGTAAAGCTGAAACTCCAGTACTTTGGCCACCTCATGCGAAGAGTTGACTCATTGGAAAAGACTCTGATGCTGGGAGGGATTGGGGGCAGGAGAAGGGGATGACAGAGGATGAGATGGCTGGATGGCATCACGGAGTCGATGGACGTGAGTCTGAGTGAACTCTGGGAGATGGTGATGGACAGGGAGGCCTGGCGTGCTGCGATTCATGGGGTCGCAAAGAGTCGGAGACGACTGAGCGACTGAACTGAACTGAAGGTGAAGAAGACCAGGAATGTTGGACAGATATGAGACAGGAAGATACAGGGATGGATATGAAGAAACGGGAATGAAGAGTCTTGCTAGCATCTAGTGGTATGGAGAAGAAGAACAGGAAAGAATTAAGGATGACTTCAACGTTTCTCATGTGAAAAGAACATAGTATCATCTAGCAGGAGAGCTGTTTAGGAGAAATGCGTTGAAGCCAAGTTGGAGATGTTTGATAGCGTGTAGCCGAGAAATCTGGGCTGGAAATAGTGACTCATATGGAATCACTTGCATTGTTCCAGTAATGGTGAGGTGGTTCCTGTAAAATTGCCTATAAACTGGGAATTTTCTTATCCAACTTCTTAACATTATGGAAAATAATCATTATATTTTATGGTAAGTAATTATGGATTTTTTAAAAAGGAGATTTAAAAAAATGACTAGAAGATATCCAGTAGGAAATGGGGCATATGTGTATTCTTTTTTTTTTGGCCGTGCCCTACCCAGTTTGTGGAATCTTAGTTCCCTGACCAGGAATCGAACCTACACCCCCTGCGGTGGAAGCATGGATTTTTAACCACAGGACCAGCAGTGAAGTCTCAGTGTGTATTCTTTCTGAAATGTGGGTCTGAATTTGGAGTAACTCAGGCTTCAGTAAAAGCTTCATTTCCTTTGGCTCTTGCTTCCTTGGCTCTCATCCTGTCTCAGGCTCCTCTGCCCTGACTCTCCCACACTCACTTCCGATGCAGGCCAGTGCCTCACTGTCTCATATGCACAGGTGGTCACGCAGGGTTCAGAGACCTGAACGTTCCTTCTTCCAGAGGGCCGCATGTGTCTCACCAGCCTCCCCAGTGGTTGTGTGGCACAATCATAATGAGAAAGGAGACCCAAGGCTACTGTACCAGTTTATTAATAGCTGGTTATTGGGAAAAGAGCATTGGATGAGGAGAAAGAAGAGGGAGCTAATCCCAGTGATGAATCTCTTTTCTAAGTCTCTGGTTCCTTATTCATTAAGGGAGGGCAGAACCATCTGGTCTCTAAAGCTGTGATTCTCTGCTTTTTGGTATACAGAAATAAGATCCATATCCATACTATAAGTGTTCCCAATAAATCAGGAGAGTGTCCAAGTAGCAGCTCATGGAGTATATTTATTCTTCTTCTTCATGGGAGATTTATGCAACACTCTTACATTTGGCAAGGCTTTTATTTTTCTAAACTCCCCAGTAAGATAGGGCAGCAGGAATGTCTTCAACTGTTAAAGAAGTTTGATAAGCAAGCTCATCACCGAAATTCATCCGGGGTCATCTTCTTGGAAACCATGTGATGATAAATGGGGCATATACAAAAAAGATTTATGATTTGCCCTGAGCCTCCTGACTAGCTCTTGTTAATTGTTAATTTTGGACAGAAATGGTAACTTCTCATTAATCATAAGGAAATATTATTTTGTACTCCCCTTTCTGGTGGAGGCAATATATAATAAGCTAAGCAATTTAAGTGTCTCAGAACTGATTGGGTGAGAAAAAGAATTGAATCCACAGGATTATTTTTGTGGCAGGTTCACATCATATGCCCTACCTTTGTTTAGTGACAACATTCCTTGCAGATTTTGTTCACTATTTGGGTACTGAAAGGTTTTGCTTTTGTAGAAAGAAGCAAGTTATGGTAGAGTACTTATATCAAAATGTTTACCTGTAAACTGGTAGGGGCTGTCATTAATAACTAGTTTTTATTCATACTGAAGAATGCTGAATTGTGGCTTCTTTACATGTGACATTTTAAAAGATTTTTAAATTTTTTAGAAAATTTACTTATTTTTAATTGGAGGATAATTGCTTTACAATTTTATGTTGGCTTCTGCTATATATATCAACATGAATCAGCCATAGGTGAATCAGCCATAGGTATATGTGCATAGGTATACATAGATAGGTATTCATCAAAAAAGCAAGAGAGCTCCAGGAAAACATCTACTTCTGCTTTATTGACTATGCCAAAGCCTTTGACTGTGTGGATCACACCAAACTGTGGAAAATTCTTCAAGAGAGGGGAATACCAGACCACCTGACCTGCTTCCTGAGAAATCTGCAGGTCAGGAACAGCAACAGTTAGAGCTGGACATGGAACATCAGACTGGTTCCAAATCGGGAAAGGAGTACATCAAGGCTGTATACTGTCATCCTGCTTATTTTAACTTATATGCAGAGTACATGATGAGAAATGCTGGGCTGGATGAAACACAAGCTGGAATCAAGATTGCTGGGAGAAATGTCAGTAACCTCAGATATGCAGATGACACCATCCTTCTGGCAGAAAGCAAAGAAGAACTAAAGAGATTCTTGATGAAAGTGAAAGAGGAGAGTGAAAAAGTTGGCTTAAAGCTCAACATTCATAAAACTTAAGATCATGGCATTTGGTCCCATCACTTCATGGCAAATAGATGGGGAAACGATGGAAATAGTGTCAGACTTTATTTTGGGGGGCTCCAAAATCACTGCAGATGGTGACTGCAGCCATAAAATTAAAAGATGCTTGCTCCTTGGAAGAAAAGTTATGACCAACCTAGATAGCATATTCAAAAGCAGAGATGTTACTTTGCCGACAAATGTCTGTCTAGTCAAAGCTGTGGTTTTTCCAGTAGTCATGTATGGATGTAAGAGTTGGACTGTAAAGAAAGCTGAGCACTGAAGAATTGATGCTTTTGAACTGTGGTGTTAGAGAAGACTCTTGAGAGTCCCTTGGACAGAAAGGAGATCCAACCAGTCCATCATAAAGGAAATCAGTCCTGAATATTCATTGGAAGGACTGATGCTGAAGCTGAAACTCCAATACTCTGGCCACCTGATGTGAAGAACTGATTCATTTGTAAAGACCCTAATGCAAGGAAAGGTTGAAGGCAGGAGGAGAAGGGGACAACAGAGGATGAGATGCTTGGATGGCATCACCGACTCAATGGACTTGAGTTTGAGCAAGCTCTGGGAGTTGGTGATGGACAGGGAGGCATGGCGTGCTGCAGTCCATGGGGTTGCAAAGAGTCGGACACGACTGAGCAAGCGAACTGAACTGATACATATGTTCCCTTCCACCCAACCCCGTCCCTCTAGGTTGTCTCAGATCTCCTGATTTGAGCTCCCTGCATCATATAGCAAATTTCCACTGGCTACCTAATTTTGTATGTGGTCATGTAATATGTTAGAGTCTTCTCTAACACCACAGTTCAACTTGTCCCACTGTTTCCTTTCCCCACTGTGTGGGGAAAGAGAGTTTTAGATTAAAAAAAATTTTTTTTAATCTTTTGGCTGCACTGCATGGCATGTGCGATCTTAGTTTCCTGATGAGGGACTGAGCCTGCACCCCCTGTGTTGGTAGCATGGAGTCTTAGCCACTGGACCACCAGGCAAGTCCCAACATGTGAAGTTTTAAGGTGTTTTAAGTCATTATATTCTGAAGAACTTTCAGACTGCCCTTCTTTCCTTCTTGTGAGTTTTTAATTCCAGAGCCCCCAAAAGCTTACATATGCATCATTTGCCTAAATCTTAAAATGGTTGCGGCGGCCATGGAATTAAGTTATTCAATACATATTTGTTGATCGAGTGAATGAAATGATTTACTCATTAAAAAATTTGAAGGACTTTTTAATGTGTGCCAGGTGCTGTGTTGGGCATACAATGGCGAGCAATTTACATGTAAGTTCTGTCATTTTGGAGCAAACGGAAATTTTACTGAAGGATATAGAAAGAATACAAGAATATAAGCAAATAAAATAATGATTGATTATAATCCACTTTTAAAGAAACATCCAATGTATGGAAATGGGGAAAGACTTATTAAATGGATGAACACATCAAGTGGAAACTCAGTTTTTCTAAACAAAGTAATTTCAGGAGACAGCTAAATTTTAATCATTTGCTTGGAATAGACAAAAGCTTTTTAAAGTATTTGCTTCAGCTTTCAAAAGCAGTTCTTTACCCGCCCGCTTAGACTAGCACGTCTAAGAAATCTTACCCATGAAGGATATAATTGTCTTTTCTGTATTTGTCTTTATTGGAATTCTTTTACAGTTCTTCCAAAACAGTACTACATTCCTTAGAGTTAAGCCTCAGCAGGAATAACGAAGCATCTCATTTGATGTGTTTCCATTACCTATGATGTCAAGACAGTTGGTAAATAATTTCTTTTTATAGAGCAACCAAAGTGAGGGCGGGAGGGGAGAAAAAGACTGATTTAACCCCAGCTAAACATTTGGATCCTCGGAAATGATTTAGGGACGCTTTATCATGTGATGGCTGCTATTCATTATCTGCTCTGTGTTGGATAGACTTGGGGTTTTGTTTGCCTTTCAAATCAGGGCAACACTTGGATTGTGGTTTTGCTGTCGTGCCCTTTCTTCATGTCGGAATTTTTCTAGGGCTTGTTGCAAATTCAGAGGCAAGATATTTGCTTTCCTTAGGTTCGGGGGTGATTTGGCGCCATCTAGGTTGATTTTGTTGTTGTTTTTTTTCCCGCTTTCCCAGCAAGAACACTCGTGCTGAATAGTTTCAAGCAGTGACAACAGATGGAAGGAAATGTTCTGGTGGTGTCTTCGTGCCGGGAGCTAGTCAAATATCGATTAGTCTAAGATGAATCATTTATAACTTTAAGTTCTAATAATATGGTAGAGCTTATCACCTGTGTTTTAGGAAGCCATTAGTTTCTCTACTTTCTAAGGAAGGATGATTTGGCTACGTTACTAGTATGGTTAGATGGAGAAAACCTCACTTGAGGGATTCTTTGTTTTTTGTTACTGTGGTAAAATACACATATCATAACATTTATCCTTTTAACCATGTTTATGTATACAGTTCACTGGCATTAAGTGCGTTCACGTTTTTGTACTACTTAAATTCTTGCTGTAAAAATAGCAACTCATCTGAATTGTATTTTAACATTAAGATAGCCACTTGTTTATAGGGAAAAAAATTCATACTGAATCACAGAAACTAGATATTTTGCTGGAAAGATAAAATTTGAAATTGTAATAGCGTTGCTGCTTATTGACCTGGGATAGCGAGGACTCTTAGAGGTCAGCTTTGCACATTTCAGGGAACAGTATCCAGCCCAGATGCTGGGAAAGATTGAAAGCAAAAGGGGAAAGGGGTGGCAGAGGATGAAATGGTTAGATAGCATCACCTCCTCAATGGCTATGAATCTGAGTAAATTTCGGGAGCTAGTGAAGGACAGGGAAGCCTGGTGTACTGTAGTCCTTGGGGTTGCAAAGAGTCGGGTATCACTTAGTGACTGAACAACAACACAGGTCTCTGCATTTTGCAAAGGCAACTCTGCACTTCAGGGGTAAGTGAAAATGCACAGCAGCTGCTGATCCCGGCGTCTTACTCCGTGTTGTTAAAGATGCTTGTGGAAAAGAGCACGCGTGTAGAGCTCATTTCATCTTCCCTGAAATTTTGATTAAGTCCATGTGTGTGCCATGTTCCAGGATGGAGAATAGTGACTCTGGAAGGGCAGAGGAGGAGGTCAGAGAGAGGAGTTCTAGGCTGGTGTCATACCTGGAACTTTGTGGAACTTTCTCTGTAATGAGTTTCTGGTGACTTGAAACTGTAGTGAGTTTCTGTAATGAGTTTCTGGTGACTTAGTGATACTCATCTGCCAGACCTTGCCCTCAAGTGTGGCCCATGCAATCACCATTTCTGTTCTACCGGTCCAGCCTGTTGTCTTCTCCACAGCCCGTGGTCTTGCAGGAAAGGTGTGGTTGACTGCACAACCCATCATTTAATTGGACAAATCGGCAAAAACACCTGTGCTCCTGAAAATATGGAACTTCCGTTTGTACTGCCTATGAGGTGATATTTACTCATGGGGTTTGTCAACCAGTCTCTCTTAGACACCACTGAACAAAATTTTGTGTTGTCTGGCTTTCTCAACTAACCCATGAGTTAAAGGAAAGCTGAGTTGAATTTCTCAGCTTAGAAACTGGGGAGTTGGAATCACTGTGGTCGGTCTGTCTTCTGAAGGCTCTGTGATGGTGCCAGTCTCAGATCCGGACATGAGCCTTCGTGGGAGGGGTAATGTTCTCACTTACGCGAAAATCTTGTGCATCCAAAAACATTTGGCTGCATCTAGTGATTAAAGTGCCTTCCTTTGATGACAGAGCTCTTTGCTGTCTTCTTCCTTTGCGTCTAATTTTGTCAAGCTTCCCAGATATTTCTTGAAGCAGTTTCCTCCCTAGTCATCTGTCACCATCTGTCCATCAGAGAAACCTTTCCATTACCTCCAGATCTGAACTTGGCTGGCCTGGGCTGAACACAGCATTTTTCTGTTGTCAGTGTGAGTTCTGAATGGTGGAGTGGTCAAGCTTTAAGATATATTATCTCTTGTTCCAAAAAATGGCTTTGAGTGGCTTTTAGTAACCTACGTGTATTAACAGAGACTAAAAAATAAATGCAAGAGGAAATTGGTGTGAAGGGAAGATAGGAATCTGAAAATGATCTGAAGTGAGGAGCATTAAGGTTTGTATACCACACACACCTCGGAATTGGAGCTTCCCTAGTTGCCAGAGCTGAAAAGCCGGCCAGTTATAAGAAGCACAAGGTTCAGAAGATTAAAACTGCATCAGTGGCTCTGGAAAACCACAGGTTTTTTCAAAACAATATTTATTTGTTTAGGCTGGGCCAGGTCTTAGTTGTAGCAGTGGGATCTAGTTCCCTGACCAGGATTCGCACCTGGGGCCCCTTGCATTAACAGTATGGAGTCTTACCCACTGAACTACCAGGGAAGTGCCACAAATCACAGGTTTTATGGCTATAGAAGCCTCAACCTCAGAAGATCTTTTGTGAATTTGCTAAAGGGGACAATGTAGTATGAGGCCAGTAGACTGTGTTGTCAACAGCAACCACCCCTAGCTTCTGTGTGATTGTTTCCAGTTACCTCTCAGTATAGAAAAATAGTTGCTTTTGTGCTACTGTGAGTTAAAGTAGTTCTACAGGAATTAGGGATTTAAAATATCTAGGATGATCTATACAATTGTGAGACAGTCCTCTATGAATATTCTTTTGCCCAGCTGAGTCAGATAAGGTGGTGATCGAGCTTTTGTTATTACTCATTCAGTTTTTTTTAAAAAATATATTTATTTGGCTGCACCACGTCTTAGTTGTGGCATGCAGGCTCTTTAGTTGCAGCATGCGGGATCTGGTTCCCTGACCAGGGGATGGAACCCCGGCCCGCTGCATTGGGAGTGCCGAGAGCAACTGGACCACCAGCGAAGTCCCTACTTATGCATTTTTATCATTACTAGTAATTCTAGCAATAGCACCACTTCCTAACATGTGGCTACTCTTTGCACAGCCCCCATAACGTGTCAGACATTAAGGCACTAGCTGCCGAAGACATCTCGTAATCCTTGCAGAAACCCTGCAGGAGCTTGATTTTGACTTTAGGGAAAGGAAATTGGCTCAGAGAATTTGACTGACTTGGCCCGTGCGCCTTGTACGGATTCCACCACCCGAGACCAAGAAGTTGAGGAGAGAGGGCAGTTGAGCTCTTTTAAGCCAAATCTTAAAAACAGTCCTGGGAGCAGCCTTTTCTTCTCATTAGCCCATGTGCAGAGATAGCCCCCGGCTACCCCCTTCCTCCCCCCATGCCTGGGCGCCCCTGGTTTCTGGTGGCCCCCTGTGTGTCGCATGCATGCCTTGTGGCATTCCACAGCTGGATCCCTTTGAGACTGAATCGTGCCTCCAGAGCGAATGAGAGTGATTGGAAAAGCTAGATAAGAACAAGTGTTTTCTTGCTTTGATTTTTAAAAATGCTTTTAAGCTTTGAAAATATAATTAAATTTAAGTTGGCTGATGTCAGGAAGGGCAGTCTTACAAGAAGGGGAGAAAAAACCTTCCATGTAAAGATGCTTGAGATTTGATATATTTCTACCATGTCCTTGTGATTAAAAATTTAAGTGAAAAAAAAAGTATAGTTTCTCTCCTTCCATCATTGTGACGGTATATTATATGTTGAAAAGTAGCCTTAACGTTTGCCTGTATATATTTTAAGCCAGAGGCAAAGTCACTTTTGAATATTAATTTTTAATGACAATGTTCACTGAATAGTATTATGCCCACAGTCTAAACTGTCGAATGTGTGTTGAAACAAAGCATTTGCTTTATATGGACAGAAAGGGACCACCTCCAACGACCCCCCCCCCAATATAACCACAATTTGTGGTACCTTAGGTCAACATGGAGAAGCTGATGATAAGTTTTAAAGAGGGAGAAGGTATGCAGTTAGAACCGCATTGGCATTTTGGCAGGTATTTATTTTTCCAGGGTGAACGTGCTTTTAGAAGTTGCCAGTAGTTGCTAGGCAGACTTCAACAAACACAAAGGACATTACCCAAGCGTCCAACCTGACTGGTTTCTCAATTTAAGTTTTGTGATCCTGGCTCAAAATGTAGTAAACTCTGTTACCATTTGAATTTGGAATACACAATTTTGCCAGCAATTGCATTGGCATTTGAGTCAGTAGTGAAGTGAATTTTCTCCCCAGGAGGCCAGGTGACTGACTTGAAGCAAAGGCAGGCAGTCCAAGATTGTGGGCCAGGTCATTTGAACGGCCTCAGAGGTGAAGAGAAGCTATATAAAGAAAAGAACTCCATCTTGCCAGGAGCAGCTGCCTTTTCCTTTGGTGCTCTCCTTTGTGATGACTAGATTTTCCTGCTGGAGATATGCTTGCTTTAAAAAAAACCTTTCTCTTTCTTCCGGCAAATGAACAAAATTTTCAAACACCTAGGCACCCTCAGTTCTTTATTTAAGTAGCTTTTCTAGATGAATTTGGAGCAACGTCAGTGAAACTGGAGAACTACATGTTTTTCGGACTAGTGATCAGATGCGTAAAGCTTGTGAAAAATAATTTCTGAACCGTAGGTCTGTCCATTTACTTTGTTTTTATTTTGCACTGACTCTTTGGGCTGACAACAGTACTGTGTGGGCCAACAATGGTACTGTGCTATTTACTATAAGATGGAAAACGCAGACTAGTTATGAAAGCTAAATATTTAAAAGAAAACACCTTTTAAATGTGTGAGTCATGCTGGGGGCAAGATGCTGATAAATATAACTGTCCTTTCCACTTTCCCAAACAGAGTCAACATGCACATTTGAGAAATTAATAAGAGTGTGAAGTATGAAATTTATCTGTAAAAGAAATGAATATGAATAACCCATTATTTAACCGGGTTAAAATTCTCCATAATACATTAACAGAATTAGCTGTCCCATGCTTCCTGGTGAGGTATATGCCTATCATATAGCCTTCCAAAAGGCTAAGGATCTTGCAGGCTGCTTGCATCGTGTGTTTGCATATCATTACGTGGATATGAGTATTATAAAGATGGACATCCCTCTGCATATAAACTCTCATTGCTAATAACCCCTTTTATTTAGTCTCTGTCTAGAACATTTTGATTGAGACTCACATGATGTCTGTGTGCCTCATGCCTAGAACCTCTTAGGAAATTCACAGAGGAAATAATGGTAGTTGACACTTGTATTTTAGGATGTAGAAGATGCTTCTTTGAAAAATGCGACATGTAGTGTTGTCTTTGGGAGATATAGGATCTCTCTTTCCTGCTCCTGAATTTACTTTTTAAATTTATTTTATTTTATTTTTTTTACTATCTACTGCCTTTTTAGGTAGTTTACATGTTAATTTTAAATACAACAGAAGATGTTCCTTTTCATAAGTTTACGTTTGGAAAAATAGCCTTTTCTTTTTCTTTTATTCAGCAAAAAAGCTTTGTACTTATTGAAAAAAAGGTGCAGAGAATTACAGAGCAGAAACTAAAGAAAAGCCACATTCCTCCTTAAAGATACTATATACATTTTAGAAATATCTCTTGTTATGTTCCTGTCATAGATGAGCCTCTACCTATATACGTATAATTATTTATTTAAGTCTATATCTATATAACTATGTTATTTAAGTCCGTATATATATTTTATTTAACATTTATTTAGTGTCATTTACTCTACCAACTAGTCTGTATTTTTTTTCTTCTAGTCATCACCTTTTCTTGTTCATAAATATCGATTTACAACATTCTGTTTGATCATGGACTCACTTAATAATTTTCTCATTAGAATATGACAGTGTTCTGTTCAGTTAGAAAACTAGCATTAAATACTGAATATTTGTCTTAGTAACCATTGAAAGAGAGGATGCCAAATATCTGCCATAAGGAGTTTGGTTCATAAAATACAGAATGTCAAAATCTCTTTGATGCTTTAGAGAATCAGAACTCCTTGGTCTTTAGCTTAGTTCAGAAATTTGAAGGAACTCACAGATAATTCATGAATGTAGGAAGTATTTGAATACCATAAAACACTATCGGTACTCCAGAGGAATGCATCCTGGTGGTTGTAGTATCAAAGACGGAAGAAGTGCTTTTTCCCAAGGTGATTTTCCACCCTCCGGAAAACCATCACCCTCACCACAATCTGTGTCTTTTGGCTTGTCAGCACTTTGGAAACTTAAGACTTTTCCAAGTCACAAAACCCTCTTTGGCTATACACAGATACTTTTTTGATTTATTGATAGGGTATTGAGGACTGTCCCTCACCATTACAAGAATGTGTGCTTGAGGGATTTGGGGAGTGCTTTCTAAAAGTGTGTGTGTGTAATCATGGGAGAGAAGCGTGTGTGTATATGTGTGTGTGTGTAAATCATGGGAGAGAAGCACAGCTCTGCAAACATGAAACTGATAAAGTTTTCTCTGGCTCTCTTTGGTGCTTCAGTTTGACCAGAACTACAGAGAACAGTTGACAAACTTTGCCTTGATTGACTGATTCTGTAAGTGTTGTAAACTGTTCAGAGCGCACACTGCATTCAGCAATGTATTTTCCAGAAATCACATCATTTCTACCCCCCTCAACTTTAGGGCACGTTGAGTTCTATTCAACTTGTGTCTAGTGTCTTCACGCCTTATTTTAATTTGAAAAAGTTTTCAGAAATAAACACGACATGGTGAATTCCATTAAAGAACAACGACTTTGCTTATTCAGCAGGCTGCGAGACTGTCTCAGAGGGCAGGGTCAGCTCTTTTGACTGAGAACTTCTACAGTAGAACATGGGGGAAGTCATCTGCTGGAGACATGTGTGGTACTTGGAGGTTTTAGATGCTCGCAGTGTGTTAAAATATCCCAGCAACTGTGGTGTCCGAGCTGTTGGTCTCAGATGCATCGCAGTGCACAAATGGAGTCAGTGTCCTGATATTGTACTGATTCTTCTACATTTTCTTCCACTCACCCACTTTAAATGCCATTTCTTTTTGCCCTTGGTCAGAGAAGCCTTTGAATCCAAGCCACTAAAGGTATTTATCATACACAGAATTTTATTCTGTGGTGTGTACAACACTCTTGTGTGCTAACCACTCTCGCTGTGACTCAGTTTATTAGTGTAGTGATGTCCTAGGATTTTAAAGGCTGTGGTATAGAAAGAACAATGCCATGTCTAGTGTCATTCTCTAAATCAATTATCTCTGTCTCACAACAGCACATGTGCACACAGACATGCACGCACACGCACACACACACACACACACACACACACACACACACACACACACACACACACACACACACACACACACACACACACACACACACACACACACACACACACACACACACCCCATCCTGTATCTTTAGTGGCCAGAGCACTGAGGTACAGGGTGGCTCGGTGTTGTTGGAAATCCTTTCTATTGTCTGAGTGTAAAGCTACTTGGTATTCCTGTTGTTCTACTCTAGACAACTTTCCATCTGTTGGCTTCTCTCTCTCCTTTTTGAGTTTCTTTTTTTCTTGGTAGTTCCACTACCTAAGCTTTGAGTAGGATCTTTTCCTGTGATCCCCCAGTTGGCAACTAGGACTCAGACTGGAGGGCTGTGTGGTCCTGGCATTCGGAAAAGAGTTTCAGAACTGCCAACACTTGAGTCTGTACACTTCTTCACCTTTATTAAGAGGTGGCAGAATCATACCAACAGCCACCACGACAAGCCACCCCTCTTCCCTGCAAATGCCCTTCCCAACAAGAAGATTGAAGTGGGAAGAGGTGGTGAATCTCTGGGGACATTGGACTGGTGGGAAATGGCAGTGGTCCCCATAAAAAGTGAGAGGATGTCTTGCGAAAAGAAAGGATCTTTCCAAGGAAATCTCATCAACATCGGGCATGTTTGCGGGAGGAGGAAGACCAGTGTTGGTACCTGGTGCCGTAACTGCATGAGCAGCAGGCTTGCTGGCGTGCTCCTGTGCCTGTGTGAGGTTTGAAAAGAGCACTGGGGAGAAACTCTCCTGTAGTTCAGCGGGGTCCTGTGGATACCAGCGAAGGCAGCTGGTCTGGAGAGCTGTCTCTTCGGTCACCCACCCATGAAGCCTGACTGCTGGGTGAGGAGAGCCCAGCACCTGGAAACCGTTGGATATTCCACTGCTGTCATGGAAGGGGACGTGGGAGGGTGTTGGTTTTCTCATGTCAGGGAAGTGGAGGCCTCATGGAAGCCTCAGGAAATTGACAGACTCCCCACAAGAGAGCTGAACCTGCAATCCTTCCCTGAGAGGCTGTCAGCAGCCGGTTGGCATTAGTCAGAGGACGCACTGGAATGCAGTAGAGAGGGGATTGCTGGTGCACCCAGGTCAGGGAGGGGGCATTTGCTGCTGCTTCTGTCCTTTCTTCCCCTGAATAGCTAATCTCCACGGGCATATGCTGTGTGCTTTCCATACGTTAATTCGTCGAATCCTCCCAACACAACCCCGTGATATAGGTTCTTTTATTGTTCGTATTTTACAGATACAGGAAGCTAAGGCATAGAGAGATTTTATTTTTTAAATTAATTTTTATTAGAGCATAGTTTCTTTAAAATGTGCTCGTTTATACTGTACAACAAAGTGAGTCAGCTAGATGTATACACATATCTCCTCTTTTTTTGGATTCCTTCCCGTTCAGGTCACCACAGAGCATCATGTGGTGTCCCCTGTGCTGACCAGCAGGTTCTCATTAGTTGTCTGTTTTATATGCAGTATCAACAGTGCTTATATGTCAATCCCAGTCTTCCAATTCACCCCCGCCCCCGTTCCCTCTTGGTGTCCAATATGTTTTTTCTCTATGTCTGTGTCTCTATTTCTGCTTTGCGAGTAAGATCATCTACACTGTTATTCTGGATTCCACATATATGTGTTAATATACGGTATTTATTTTTCACAGAAAGATTTAGTGTTTGAAATTTGGAGTGAGGTGGCCCAGCTCCCAGGGTTTTGGCTGTAACCACCGTATTGTTGCACCATCCGAGATCAAAAGACGTGACTTTGAATCTTTTGACTGTCACTAGCGACAAAAAATACATTTTACATCCTGAGCCTGTACACACCTACATAGAAGTAAATGGAAAAAAACTTAATAACATTTACATGTAATATAGCCTGATATTTTTCTGTCTCGTTAAAAAAATGCTAGTTACCAGCTGAGTAGAAGCTCTGAAGCTCAGAAGAGATTTGAAGGGAGGGAGGCACAGCACCCGATCCCTGCGTGCCTTCTCTGTCTGTCGCTCTCTCCTCTCCTCCCCCTGTCCACACTGCCGTGAGTTTTCTGAGTTGTAAACCTGAGTGGTCACGGAGAGTGGGGTTAACAGAATTGGTCATGAGAGTGGGGAGTTACCCTTCACAGGACTGAGTTTCTCATACTGCTTTCAGTATGACTAGAAGCTGATGGATTCTTGGGTGGCTCAGATGGTAAAGAATTTATCTGCAATGCAGGAGACCTGAGTTCAATCTCTGGGTTGGGAAGATTCCCCCAGAGAAGGGAATGGGTACCCACTCCAATATTCTGTTTTGGAGAATTCCATGGACAGGGGAGGCTGGCGGATTACAGTCCATGGGGTTGAAAAGAATCGGACACGAACTGAATGACTAACACTTTTACGTTTCTTGTAAAAGACAGGGAAGGAGGGATTCAAGAGAGCAGTTAAAGTCGTGATGTTGGGGTTCATGTTACCGGTGGTGGTGGTTTAGTCCTAAGTTGTGTGTCCAACTCTTGCGACCCCATGGTCTATAGCCTGCCAAGCTCCTCTATCCGTGGGTTCTGCAGGCAAGTATACTAGAGTGGGTTGCCATTTGTTACCCCCCGCTACCTCCCCCTCTCCCCCGCCAATTGATGGTTTGTTTGTGAGCTGGTTATATCAGCCTTTGTCTAAATGACTTTGTGAGGGGCTTGCAATCTGCTTAGGATGACTCTGTCATAGGCAATTCTCTTCTTTGCTGCTGAAGTGGGGGTTTGGAGGTGCTAATTTCAGACTTAAATATATTTTGTAATATTAGCCCAGAGTAGATTTTATTGAAAGGGTTTATTTTGCTAGTTTAGACTTCTTTATAATTGTATTGATCGCTCTAGCACATCATATTCATTCATTCCTCGTCGGTTTATAATTTATTTTCAGTAAAACTCAGCCTCTTTATATCCTTTCAATAAACTTTTAAAGTCAGCCTGGAATTCCCTTTGTTGAAAATAAGTCAAGATGAAAAAAACATCATAATAGGAAAAGATGAAACCAACGTTAGTCCTTGACAATTTATTAAGAAATAGAAGCGTTAATGGCAAAACTTCTGTTAGAGTTCGTTGAATCGTGCTTTTTAGAGACCAGAAAATTACTGGGCCCCCTCTTCACCCCACCCCCAACTTACAAATTACTTTTGAGGCAATGAGGAATGCCTGCCTTGAACACTTTACAGGCTAAAATGATTGTGACCACGTTCTGGCCTTAGTCACCCATTGGTCTGGAAATCGGAATGAAGCCAGATGGTTCTCTAAGGGAGATTTGGACCTCCTTTGCGTGTACTCCTGCCCTCCCCCCACCCACCTCTCCCAGTGAGACGTGTTGTCTGTCTTTCCTTTACGTGGCACCAGGCCATCAACCTGTATTTAGAAACTATGAGAAGAGACCCAGCACACGCCAGTATTATGGAGGACATCCACCACATCACAGATTGACTCTTGATGAGGAACTGCTGAGGAAATTGCTTGCAGAGCTTCATACCAGCAACCTCAGTGCTTTTGCCCCTAGAACATTGGCTTTCTTTTTAGCTTTATGGACAGTACTGAATACTGTACAAATGTGGTTTCTCTCTTTGCTTGAAGGAAGCAAGGATCAAGTTTCTAACTCAAGATTCTGTCTTCCATCCTAATTTTCCTTCTGGTATTCTCTTGATTCTTCATGAGATGCTCTGGTTTCCTGTGTGCTTTGTAAGATCCCTCCAGTCCTCATGGTGAATCACATACATCTCGAGTGCCATTGCTGAGTAAATATAACATGTGTTTTCAAGGCTTTAGCTTTGCTTATCTACTGCCTCATAGTGGTTGTGGTTGAAAGCAAGTTATGCCCCCAAATTTGTGGTGGAAGAGTGAGACCACAGCTTTCCTACAGACCTTTGAATCTTGTTCTAGGTTAGGCAAGGGTAGGTAGGTATGACTAAGATAAAAGTGTTTGTTTTTTTTCTTTTCTTGAGATAGCAGGATGAAGATGATTGAAAGATCATGTTAATTACTGAATATGAGATTGTAAGGAACCATCCACATTCAGTAATGAATTGGGACAGAAAGCATATCAACAATTCACACCTGGGAATTCTCTGGCACTCCAGTGGTTGGAACTCTGTGCTTTGCTGCCAGGTGCGAGGGTTCGATCACTGGTCTGGGAACTAAGATCTTATAAGCTGTGTAGTGCAGAAACAAGTAAACATACTTAATAGTTCAGAAGAAGCAGGTAGAATTAGAGGTGTTGATCCTGCGAAGCAACAGAACTGTTAACTAGCAGTGTACTGTGAGAAGCCATTTTCCCTTTTCTGAGTTAGTCTTCTTGTCTCTAAAATGAGGGAACTAGACGAAATGAATGTAACTACTCTGCCAACTCTAAAATTCTGTGATTTTCCAAATGCAGTTAAATTAGAACCTTGAAAAGAGAATTTACCACCATGATGTATATAAGTAGAAATCTGGGAGTCCTGAGATTTGAGGCCCTTTAGCAGTGTCTGAGTTAATATTAATCATCACACCCTCATTGCAGTCTCTTGGCAGAATGATTGGCCTCTGGACCCAGAATACAGGTGTTTTCCTCATAATTTTGGAGTAACACAAATGAAAATAACTGTGTATACACATCCATGCATGCTGCTGTGATTATAGTTTACTAGAAAGTTTACTTACTCTTAGGCATATTCTTGGCGTGTTTTGATACATCCATTGTAGGTATTCAATAAGTGTTTATTGTTCTGACTCGAAATTTTATAGCATTATCCATTAAAAATGGTCAGTTATATATCACCTTGTTACTTTACCTTATAATTCATTTTAAAACATTTTATAATGCCACAACATTTTAACTTAGAAAGAGACCTTCAGTTCAGTTCAGTCACTTGGTCGTGTCCGACTCTTTGCAACTGAGTGACTTTTGGGAAGTAGTATAGTTAGTAAGATTATTGTCTGGCAGGAGGTAGCTTGTTTTTATATATTTATTACAGAACTCTTATACATATTTTGTATATTGGGTGGAAGAGAATAAGCACTGTGCCTAGCACATAGTTGGAACTTTGTTAGTTTTTTTCCCCCTTTCCTTAAATGAGTGTTTACTATTAGTGGAAGGCTTCATAATTTGGAATCTGTGCACATGGAGGCCAAGCACAAGTTTCCCTGACAGCCTGTTACATACACTTGAACATTGGGGTCATGCCAGTAAGTATTTTAACCAGTAATGCAAGAGACAAACAGGAAACAGATTAATAGGCTAGTCACAATAATGCATTGTTATTGCCTTAGAGCTAATCATCGAGTCCTTTTAATAACGTGATTGATGTATTTAGAAGATTAGATGTTCTTGGGACTCCCCTGGTGATCTACTGGTTAGGACTCTGCACCTCCAATGCAGGGGAGCACAGGCTCGATCCCTGGTGGAGGAACTAAGATCCTACGTGCCGCATGGTGTGGCCATAAATAAATAAATAAGGGCTTCCCAGGTGGCATTAGTCCTGCCAATGCAGGAGACACAAGAGGCGCGAGTTCGATCCCTGGGTTGGGAAGATCCCTTGAAATAGGAACTGGCAACTCACTCCAATATTTTTGCCTGGAAAATTTCATGGACAGAGGAGCCTGGTGGGCTACAGTCTGTGGGGTCACAAAGAGTCAGGTACAAGAACTGAACACACGTGTGCGCGCGCGCACACACACACACACACACACACACACAAAGAAATGACTAGTTATTCTCTACAGTATAGCATGTATTTAGTCAGGGTGGATGGTTTTGATGGTTTGTCCTGCTGGTGGTAGCTGCCATAGTCCACATAAGAGATTGTTTTCACTGGGATGGGCAGACACAAACACTGCCCTGACTTTGGCCAAGTAGCCAGAAATAGCTTAGGGATTTGTAGAGTTGTTTCCAAAATTCCAGTGCTATGGCATCATCTTCACGGATCTGGTTAGTTTTCAGTTCTTTCTGAAACTGAGCCCCACTGGTGGGACAAACACTCAGAGATTCACACCCATGCAAACATGGGGGACCCCAGGGGTAGGGGCGGAGATTGAAAGCCCCTTTCCTGAGTGTCGGACTATGCAATTCTCTTCTGAAGGGGGGCTTTATTTCCATGAAAATGTAGTTCAGCAAAGTGTGAACTCAGAACAGTCCAGCATGGAAAACCGCTGGAGTCTTGCCTTCATTTGCCATGTGTTCAGTCCACAGGTCTGTTTGAATCAAGGTACCATGTATCCTTTACCAAGTGTCATTGCCCCTACTTTGTGCCAGCAAATACATGTTTAGCCTGTGTAGGCTGTGACCTCAGTAGGAAAACAGTTGTTTAAATCAGCAGTCCCCAACCTCTTTGGCACCAGGGACTGGTTTTGTGGAAGACAGTTTTTCCATGGACTGGCAGGGAAGATGGTTTCAGGATGATTCAAGCACGTTACATTTATTGTGTATTTTATTTCTACTATTATTACATTAGCTGCACCTCAGACCATCAGGCATTAGATGCTGGAGGCTGGGGACCCCTGACTTAAATCACAGAAGTCCTAATAAGTTCTGTCTTTGAGAATTCTTACCAAGTTTCTTGATCTAAGAATACAGCTGTAGCAATTTCTTCAAGTATTCACAACCAGCCGAACGAATGGAAATAAATGACATCTCCACATGTACTGCCAGGACTACTTCCAACCTTCAGAATATTGCATGTGGTTGACTGCATCTGGGTGTACAGGCATTTTATAATCTTTGACTATGTCTCCACCATGACTTACCATGGTACGCATTTATTGAACATCTATTATGAGCTAGACACTAACCAGGCCTTGGATTTGCCTGTGATTTCACTTCCACTCTCTGCTGTACTAGCCTCACTTTCCATCCTCTTCAATTTCAACTTTTGTATACTAATCATGTCCATGGGATTCTCCAGGCAAAAATACTGGAGTGGGTTACCATTCTCTTCTCCAGGAGATCTTCCTGACCCCAGGAATGGAACCCGGGTCTCCTGCATTGCAGGCAGATTCTTTACCGTCTGAGCCACCAGGGCAGCCCATACGAATCACGTGCTGCTGCCAAATGGGTGGCCAGCTGCTCCCCAGATGCAGCAAAGCCTTGCTATTCCATCTACATGAATGCGCTCCCCCTCTCTCTCTTTTTGCCTATTGATGCATTATTCTTGAAAGGCCACCTGACATACTGACATAAAGAAATCAGTGATCCTTACCAATGAATTGAACATACCATCTATTCCCCCTTGGAGTTTTGTTTGCATATAACACTGCATTGCAATGTAACATATGTGCTAAGTCCAGATATAGGCAGGGTGGTTGCTTTCTCCTGGAAACATTTCCTTCTCCAGGGGATCTTCCCGACCCAGGAATCGAACCCACATCTCTTGCATCTCCTTCATTGGCAGGTGGATTTTTTACCACTTTGCCACCTGGGAAGTCCATATATACACTACTATGTATAAAATAGATAGCTAATGAAAACCTACTGTATAGCATAAGGAGCTCCACCAATGCTCTGTGGTGACCTAAATGGGAAAGAAATAGAAAACAGATGGGATATGTGAATATATACGCATACATATAGCTGATTCACATTCTTGTAACAGCAGAAAGTAACATTGTGAAGCTACTATACTCCAATAAAAATTAAGTTTTTAAAAATTATCTGGACAGTTGTAAAATTGTCTGGAAAATTCCACAGACAGAGGAGCCTGGTGGGCTATAGTCCAGGGGTTGCAGAGTTGGACACAGCTGAGTGCACGCATGTGCGTGCGCGTGCGCGCGTGCGCGCGCGCACACACACACACACACACACACACACACACACACACACACAGTGTAAATGTGTCAATCCCAATCTCCCGTTCCATCCCACCCCTCTTCCCACCTTGGTTATCCATACATTTGTTCTCTACCTGTGTGTCTGCTTCTGCTTTGCAAATAAGTTCATCTACATCATTCTTGCTAAATTCTACATAAAAGTGATACTATAGTATATTGATTTTTCTCTTTCTGACTTACAGTATGCCAGTGTCTAGGTCTGTCTGCATCTTTGCAATAGCACAGTTTCATTCCTTTTTGTGGCTGAGTAGTATTCCATTGTGTATAGTACCACACTTTCTTTTCCATTCCTCTGTTGATGGACATTTAAGTTGCTTCCATGTCTTGGCTATTGTAAAAGTGTTGCAGTGAATATTCTGGTGCATGTATCTTTTTGAATTATGGTTTTCTTTGGGTATATGCCCAGGAGTGGGATTGCTTGGTCATGTGGTAGTTCTGTTTTTAGTTTCAAAAGGAACTTCCCTGCTGTTCTCCATGGTGGCTGTACCAATTTACATTCCCACCAATAGTGTAAGAGGGTTCCCTTTTTTCCACACCATCTCCAGCATTTTTGTTGGTAGATTTTTTGATGATGGCCATTCTGACCCGTGTGAGGTGCTATATCATTATAGATTGGATTTGGATTTCTGAACATAGAGACAATTTTAATAGGTACAGCTTGTTTTTTATTGTTTTGTTTTTTTTTTTTTTAGTGAACAGAATAACAAAATTTGAAGAGCTACTTAAAAACCCATTTAGCACAAGTAGCTATTACTTAAATAGACTTCTTTTTTTATTCCAACTGAAGTTTATATTTTATTTCTGAGGATTCCATAGGCAAATAATGTTTGTAATAATTTATAGTCTTATCTGAGATCAAATTCAGTAACTGTTTTGTGATATAATAAGCATTTTAGAGATTAAAGACTTGTTTTCCCATCACTATTAATATTTTACTTACAGTCTTCTTAGGCAACCTCATTACTTGTGTTGGAACTTTGCTGCTTAAGATAGGTCACAGTTATTCAGGATTGTTGTCTTAAGAGTTATTTTCAACATATAGATTATGTTCTGCCTATAGACATTTGTGTGCATGCATGCAGTCACTTCAGTCGTGTCTGACTCTTTGCAACCCTATGGACTGTAGCCCACCAGGCTCCTCCATTCTCTAAGCAAGAACACTGCAGTGGGTTGCTGTGCCCTCCTCCAGTATAGACATGTGACGTCATGGTAAGTAGAATGGTCTGAGCAGCAGTTGCTACATGTGCATGCTTAGTCGTGTCCGACTCTTTGTGACTCCATGGACTGTAGCCTGCCATGGTCCTCTGTCCATGGAACTTCCCAGCAAGAATACTGGAACAGGTTGCCATTTCTTCCTCAAGGGGATCTTCCCAACCCAGTGATCGAACCTGCATCTCCCGTGTTGGCAGGCAGATTCTTTACCACTGAGCCACTAGCCCATAGCTGTAGCAACCACTTACTGAACAATCACTGTATCGTAGAGTGCTAAGTCAGTGGATTCCCCCCACCCAAAGATTTAGTTTGTCAAAGGGGCGACCTGGGGTGTTGGGATTTTTAACAATCTCCCTAGGGGATTCTTTGTTAGTAGGTGAGTTTCCTTTTTAAATAATACTGGATCTCCAAAAATGCTGCCAAGAACTCTTGTACTCCTGTCATCTAGATTCCTAGTTGTTAACCTTTTACTGAATTTTCTCCTTTATATTAGCCTATGTAACCTTTAAAACAAGAAGTTTGTTTGTTTGGCTTCATCAGGTCTTAGGTGTGGCACACGGACACAGTAGTTGTGGCATGCTGGCTTATTTTCCCACGGCATGTGGGGTCTTAGTTCTCCAACCAGGGATCCAACCTGCATCCTCTGCATTGAAAGGGAGATTCACAGCCCCTGAACCACTAGGGAAGTGCCTATGTAATTTTTTTTTAAGAATAACGCTCCATCACCCCTAAATGCTGTGGTGTGTGCCTCCCTCCAAGCAGAGCCCTTCCCTGCGTACATCTGTATCTGTAGTGACCACTCTGCAGCCACTCTCCTTCCCCCATCGCTGCCCTGGTTCCCTTCACTGCCCTCCGCCCTCCCTGGGCTGTTAGAGACTTGCACCCTGTCCCCTTTTCTGCCCCGCTTCCTTGGATGTCTGTGTTACCATGATGGTGAGACAAAGGAGAGTAAGGGAGGATGGGAAAGAATGGAGAAGTGATCTCTCAGCCATCAGGAAATCAGCACTGTACAAAATCATCACACAATCCAATACTCTGTTCAGATTTCATCAGATGCCCCGGCAGGGCTGATCTTTCCCTTTCTGGTCTAGGATTGTATATGTGCACGTGAGTTTAGTTGTCACGCCCACCGGTCTTCTTCAGTATGGAACCCATTCCTGTGTCTCTCCCCTGTCTCTCATGCCCTTGATGGGGGAAACCCTTTCCTGGAACTAGACTCAGGCCGTGCGATCTTGGCAGGAATGATGCCAGGCCATTTAAGGTGTATTACGTCAGGAAAAATAAACTGTCTAACCACTGGTGATGTTCGCTGTGGTCGCTTCATGAGGTTAGTGAATGCTAAGTTTGTCCACTGTGAAGTCACTATTATTATCCTCCTTGTATTTAATTCTGTTTGGTAAGGAGGTATTCCCATATGGTGCCTTATCCTGTTCTTCATCAGATCTCCACCTCTGAGCCCTAGCATTTGTCCATGGCTCTGACCTTTTTAGACTGCTACTTGAGAGTTGCTGAATGATGACGGTTTATTTTCAATATCCCACCTATATTTATTAGTTGGCATTCTGTAAGAACTTTCTTTTCTCCCTGATTTATCAACTGATTTACTCATTTAACTTATTTCAGTATGTATGTATGAATTCTTATTTTATTTAGTAGATTTTAATCTGATAATTTCATTATTGTGATGCTCACATTGTTCTGGATTTGGAATCTTTCACATTGACCCCTGTGTTCTTTTGATGATTTCTTATCTTTTCTTGAGCATTTTCCTGCTTTCAGGCACCACAAAATGTTCCAGGCTTATATTGTATTATCCCTGCCCCAGCCCTATCCTGTGTTCTTTTCTCTTTAAATTAATTAATTTTTTTTGGGGGGGGGCACATTATGCTACAGGCAGGATCTTTAGTTCCCTGGGTAGGGATCAAACCTGTGCTCCCTACAGTGAAAGTGCAGAGTCTTAACCACTGGACCATCAGGGAGGTCTCTCGCCCTTGTTCTTTTGAGTGGAAGATGCTCACTAGAATCATGATTGGGGTATCAATGGCGCTGTTACTTCTAGGCCCTCTCAGCAGGCAGAACTAGGAAATGTACATGTGTCTACATATATCCACACATATGTATCTGTGACTATTTCTGAATCTGTCTGTATAACTTACTATAATAATGAGTTTATTCTGATAGTTCAGTTTGTAATTTAATTCTTCAGTATTCTTTGTAGCCTTTCTTCTTCTCTAGAAATTGAGGAGGCTGGCTTCCATTATCCTCAGTCTATTAATTCTGTGCCCAGTTAGTTAATTAATTCCAACCACACAGGAAGCTTCTTTTCTGCCACCGTGGTGCTCCCCTATCCTCCTCTCCCTCTGGCAGCCGGCATGCTGCTGCCAATGTCTCTGTATGGCACTCAGTCCCTATCATGGTCCTACTTCCTGGGATCTCAGTGTCTTCATGCCAGGAGGGAGGAAAAGGGAATGAATAGAGAGGACCCTCCACCCTCCACCTCAGGTGAATTCATGTGCTGCCAAGGTTGAAAATCACTGTATCAATGTGTTAGGTACATTATGTCTGATTTAAATATTTCAAACCAAACATTCTTTTGTTATGAAATAGTTGAGATTTTAGAGATGCATCTTTGTTATCAGCTTGTCTTTTTATAATTTGTCCAATTCTTTCATACATGAAATAGAGATAAATTCTTATTAATTGTGAGACTCTAGCAGGGTATTGATAGCTGAATTTTATTCTAATGTTTTTAATTTCCTCTGTGTGAGTAGGATGTTTTCCAAAATGGACTGATCTGGTGTATTGGTAGCAACCTGGTGCTGTCAGAGTTTTTAAGGGGGAGATGCTTTCTTTTAAAAAAATTTTTTGTTGGGGGTATAGTTGATTTACAATGTTGGGTTAGTTTGGGTTGTACAGCAAAGTGAATCTGTTATACTAACTACATCCACTCTTTTTTTGATTCTTTTCCCATATAGGCCATTGCAGAATTAGAGTTCCCTATACTATATAGGGGCCTTCCCTGGTGGCTTAGATGGTAAAGCGCCTGCCCGCAATGCAGGACCCCTGGGTTCGATCCCAGGGTGGGAAAGATCCCCTGGAGAAGGAAATGGCAACCCACTCTAGTACTCTTGCCTGGAAAATCCCATGGGTGGAGGAGCCTGGTAGGCTACAGTCCATGGGGTCGCAGAGAGTCGGACACGACTGAGCAACTTCACATACTACGTAGGGGGCTTCACTGGTGGCTCAGCAGTTAACAGTCCACACACAATGCAGGAGATGCAGGTTTAATCCCTGGGTTGGGAGATCCCCTGGAGGAGGGCATGGCTACCCGCTCCAGTGTTCTTGCCTGGAGAATCCCATGGGCAGAGGAGCCTGGCGGGCTACAGTCCATAGGGCTTCAAAGAGTCGGATGTGACTGAAGTGCCTGAGCACGCACACATGCTATATAGTGGGTCCTTGTTATTATCTGTGTTATATGTAGGAGTGTGTTCTTCACATTCGTGGCTTTACAAGGACGTGCATCCTGAGCTTGGATTTCTCTTTTAGTCTTTGAAGTTCTCTCATGCCTCTCTCTGCTTCTGCTGCTTCACTAAATTCAGAAGCACTAATACCAAGAGGATCCCATGTCTTTTCTTCCCGGAGTTTAAAAATGGGGTTTTAAAGTGGTAACACATCTCCTAAACTAACTCCATCTTTTTTGAAGGAAATGTGGAGGGAGAAGTAGTTGGGAGCTAGTGGCCTAGATTATAAAAATCAAAGCTCCGAACCTGATTATAGTCAGGAGAATCCTAAGGGTGATCTAAAGCTAGATTCCGTTGCTGTGTGATTCATGATGATCTAAGACTTTTCATCTGGTTTTCATTCTCTGAAGATTGTTAAGTTGGTTGCTACTATCGACAGTGTTTAGGTTTTAAACAATTAAAATCAAGGTATAGAGTTACCTACGTATGCGGTGTTCAGATTTTGTTCATCTGTTGGCACACGTTCCTTCTGCAGAGGTTATATAGCACAAGTTTACTTTAGATAATCTCTTACATAGTGGAAAATATCTGAAATCAGTTGTAGGGTAAGAGAGTCTGTAAAATCTCACTTTTGCTTGAAAAATTGGATTAAGTATTATTGAATTTATACCAGTTTCAAATCTGATATAATTTAGATTTTAAAACATTAGGCTTTTTAGTAGCATTCATTTAACTAAAGATTAAATTCCGTAACTTGAAGATTTGAAACAGTTATGAAAGATGGAGAAATCAAGCAAGCAAAAGCAGAAAAATTTGAGTGTGACTTGAGGAAAAACATTGGAGAAAGAAAACTAGACTTTTTAACTTGGAGAAATTTCATATTTTGGAATTCTGAAAAATATTATGAATGAGGGATGAAAAGTTTCATCTCTAATGTTTAGTGAATTTCTGCTCATTGTGTTTTCTCTGTGATGAAGTTCTTTGTGAGACTCATGGTCCTGAAACTCCATTTTCGTGGTGTGTGGTTCTTGAGTGACACCTGTCATTTAGGAGCCTAAAGAAGACTTCAGGAACCATGGAATTAGTAGTTCCTCCAGGCCAAAATACTGTCAACACAGTTAATGGAAATAACCCACTAGAAGTGTATGTATGCCCCAGTGGCTTATAAAAAGATATTAAGATAGTGTTAAAGCATGAACATTGACATTTTTTCTAAAGTTATTTGCATGAATTATACCATCTAAAATTGCTTATTCAACAAAAGGATATTCCTTTTAAGTTTTTCTGATTCTGGCAAGTATATTTTTTTATAAGTAGGTATATTCCACTTTAAAATGCCTTGATGAAATAAGCCTTTTGAGAAGGATTGTCACATGTTTTGTACTAACTGTAAAGAAGGAGGTTAAAGATAAGACTTTTGACTAAAAATGGGAATAACTTTGTTGTCCTTTAGTCTTTACATTAGAAATAAGAAACCAGAAGTCAGCTAAGTCTCCATGGCAATAATTTCTATTTACAAGATGAATAACACATTTTAGTCTGGATTTTGGGAATAATTCTCAAAAGTGAAAAGAAGCTCACCCTAAATATCAGGTGTTTTGACTAGAAATTCAGTCATTGATTATTTTGCATTACAAAGAGAAAGTGCGACATGACCATTGATGAACAAGTTTCTTAGTTGAGATCTTGTCTGGGGGAACATAGGAAAGAACTATTTTGTTGATTATACTGAAGTTTCATATGGTTCAACTCTAATAAATGTATAAATTATCATGGTAAAATGCAGGCTATTTTGTAACAATTTTATAAGAAGATGGGGAAAATATTAAGAGTTGTGACTGATAACTTTGTCCACACATATGGAAAACTTGGATTAAATGAGTTTTATTTTGTTTGTTCTCATCAGTTACTTTCCAGAAAATTCAGAGTTGTGCAACTAAAAGAACCTCTTTATTTGTTCAGTGCTTACTGTACTGTAGGTACTTAGTGTTTGTTGAATAAATAAATAAAAGATATTTTGCTTGTAAGTTGACTTTGAAAATTTAATTTATAAGTTTTAATGAAAGAGCAGTTTCCTTCCTTTCAGCCTCTAGCATCTGCCAACCACCAATCTGTTTCTCTCCCTACAGTTTTGCCTTTTTAAGAATGTTGTAAAAGTAGCATCATATGATACTTAGTCTCTTGTATCTTTTTACTTACAGTAAATCTTGGAGACTCATCTAGGTGGTCAGGTGTATCGGTAATTTATTGTTTTGGTCCTGAGTAGACGTCTGTTGTATAGACATACTTCATTTTTGCTGTTGTTCATTCACCCATCCACAGGTATTTGAGTTGTTCACATTTTACGGCTATTCATAAGTGAAGTTTCTGTGAAATTCGCACATAGGTCTTTGTGTAGACAGATGTTTTTGTTTCTCTTGGGTGAGTGCCTTCAAGTGGAACTGCTGGCTTATATGTCCGTGTATATTTCACTTTATCGAAAACTGCCCAGTGTGTTGTAAAGTGTATGATTTCAGCTTCCCACCAGCAATGCGTGAGAGTTGTAGGTTTTCACGTCCTCGTCAGCACTTGACATTGTCCATCTCTTTAATGGTATTCATCCTGGTGGACACCATAGTAACTTTTCATCGCAGGTGTATTTACATTAAGGTAAGGTAAATGCATAAGATGTATTTACATTTTTCTCATGGCCAGTGTTGCTGAGCAGGTTTTCCTGTGCTGTTGGCTATTCGCGTAGCATCTTTTGTTCAGTGTCAACATTTTCCTAATTTTTAAAATATGTCATTTATTGAAGTCGTAAGAGTTCTGGACACAGGTCCTTTACTGGAGATATGTTTTGTAAATGTTTTTCTCCCAGCTCATGACTTTGCTCTGAATTTTAAGCATTTTCATTTGACTCTTTTTATGTAGTTTTCATCTCTGTAGTAAATCTACCTCCCCCATATACATACATTGATCATTTTATTCAGTTATGTCCTTATCATATTTATAATTATTTTAAATATCCTATTTGATACTTAAGGAAATCTGGGCCATCTTGGAGTCTGGTTCTGTTGACTGTGCTGTCTATTAATAAGGGCTCTTTTTTCCCCTTTTTGTGTCTAGTGATTTTTAAATTGTGTCAGGTATTATGTGCTAAAGAACAACGGAAACTGGGGTGAATAATGTATCAGTAAGCTCTGATGCTGGGAGGGATTGGGGGCAGGAGGAGAAGGGGACAACAGAGGATGAGATGGCTGGATGGCATCACCAACTCAATGCACATGAGTTTGAGTGAAATCTGGGAATTGGTGATGGACAGGGAGACCTGGCGTGCTGCAGTTCATGGGGTCACAAAGAGTCGGACACGACTGAGCGACTGAACGGAACTGAACTGGTAATTTCTCTTTTTCCTTCAGGCTCTTGATATATGTAACTGTGTTGCTATTGTCAGTAGTTAAGCTGAATTTGAATTTTGCTTTCCTGTATTTATATTTATTGTGAGTACAATATAGGATTAAATTTCCTCAGTGGTGGCCTGCTGCTACCTTGAGCTTAGTGTGAGGCCTTGGGTGGGCAGGAAGGTTTTCTCAGTGATCCACCTCGGTTTTCAGGTCAGTGCTGCATACCTGGGCCCCAGGGCACCCCCTGTTCCCACCTCTTCCCTTGCTGGTAGACTGTTGTTGCTTGTTACTTGGTGCAAGGTTCATGGTGGGGTGGAGAGTGAGTTGATAGTCTCCCTTCTCCCCCAAGCCTCAGTGTTAGGCGAGCTCTCTGTGCCTGACCCTTAGGAAAGGGGCTTTCTCAGTGTTCCTGCCCACTCATGATTATTTTTGAAATCTGCGTGATTAGTTTTGATGGTATCTTGTTCCTTCAACATACTTTTGATACATTTTTATAAGCATAAATGGTCTATGTCGATTACTGTGATATCCGCTTTATTTTGGTGGTCTTTTTCTGTAGCTTGTTTGTTATTCTTCACTAGTCATAGCTTTTCCTCTGATATCTTTAGTGATTTTTTTTGATTGTGAGCTCATCATAATCATTGGATTTTTAACCGTGAGATTTCTTTGAAGACCGTGTTTAAAGTCCTTTGCTCCAGACAGTATTTGTCTCTCTGCCTGAGAGCACAGCCTTAGCCTAAGGCTCTTCCAAATGAGTTTGTTTTGTTTGTAGATCCTGTTACCAAGGGTGCGTTAATATAGACTTGGGTTTGAGAATTCTTAGGGGATAGGGAAGGAGTGGATTGGGAGTTTGAGATTAGCAGATTGGAAAATCCCAGGGATGGAGGAGCCTGGTGGGCTGCAGTCCATGGGGTCACGAAGAGTCGGACACGACTGAGCGACTTCACTTTCACTTTTCACTTTCATGCATTGGAGAAGGAAATGGCACCCCACTCCAGTGTTCTTGCCTGGAGAATCCCGGGGACGGGGGAGCCTGGTGGGCTGCCGTCTGTGGGGTCACACAGAGTCGGACACACCTGACACGACTTAGCGGCAGCAGCTTTTATATCTAGTATAAATAAACAACAAGGTCCTACTATATAGCACAGGAAACTATATTCAATATCCGGTGATAAACCATAATGGAAACGAATATTTATTCATATGTATAACAAATCACTTTACAGCAGAAATTAATACAACATTGTAACTCAACTGGACATCAAAAAAAGTGTGAACACTGCTTTATTCTTTCAGAGGAAACAAAATTTAATCAAAATCATCACCAAAACAAATGTAGTTTACTAGGGAAGGCGAAAAGAGTGAAGAGTTCATGTGAGGTCTGAGGAGTTAGATTTAACAGAGAAACTGCTCATAGGAAACTTGAAAGATGAATTGGAACTGCTGAATGAGTACACTCAAGACAATAAAAACCCTGTTGATAATGTTTGCTGTACTTCGGTGTTGTATCTTTGTGCTGGGTGGTGGTGGGGAGTGTGCTGTTCCGAGGGAGTTCCCAGGCGCATTGCGGTTCTCAGTTCTCAACTCTGCTAGTCGTACAAACGGAACCGTGAGCTTACAACCACCAGCGGCCTTGGGCTTAGATGAAAGGAAATGCTGTTTTAGAGGCGGACTAGTATATATACGATGGATAAATAGTGAGGTCCTGCAGTATAGCAGAGGGAACTATATTCAATATCCTGTGATAAACCATAATGGAAAATAATATGAAAAAGAATATATGTATGACTGAGTCACTTTACTGTATAGCAGAAATTTGCACATTATTGTAAATCAATTATACTTCAATAAATTTTTTACTTAAAAAAAATTCTCAGGAGAGACTTCCTCTCTTTCCCCTCATTTCAACAAGGAAAAGCCATGCACGTATTGCCATGGTCCATCATTAAGGGGAAGTTTTATTTGTTTTGACCTCTGTAGCTTTATGTGAGTGTTTTTGATGTGAACTTTATTTTCCATTCTCTGATCATGGTGTTTAAATCCAGACTAAAGGCTACCAGGTTAAATAATAGACATATCTATGGCAGTTGCTGATTCTTCACTTATCTCTTTTATCGTTTCTGATCTCTGAAGAATTTCCATATGTTCTAAAATACCTTTTTATTTTTTAAGATATTTTCTGCTTCAATGGCTTTATCTGATTATCCAGTTTATCCTGTTGCTGGAAGTACAAGTTCTGTCTTGCACTGTCTTATGCTATCTTCTCATCTCTCTTGCTGTAGATGTTGATAAATTTGTCATAATCATGTAGTTAAAAAATTATTTTTAGTTTTTATTGTAAGATTTTTAGCATCCTTATAAATAAAGTTTTTTTTTTTTTTTTAATAGCAGAATTAAGTGAAAATTTCAAAAAACCCTGAAGATAGCAGTTTGGTACACTGGCTCTTATTTCCTTATTGAGATTAAATAACGTTCAGTTTCAGTTTGTTGTGTACGGATTCATACTCATTAGTAGGCAGTAGTAGATGAGCAGCAGAAATCTATAATCATGTGTGTTTTTTAAGTTATTTATTTTTGGCTGTGCTGGGTCTTGCTGCAAGCAGGGGCTGCTCTTCAGCTGTACTCAGGCTTCTCACTGTGCTGGCTTCTCTTGCTGAGGAGTGTGGGCTCTATAATCATGTGTTTTTGAATCCCTAGCCAAGCATGGAAAAGGTGGAAGGAGGAAGTATAAAGACTTTTCATGCCATTTATATTCAGGTGTATTTGAGCTGGAAATAGATCATCAGTATTTATTAGCTGTGTGACCTTGGGCAAATTACCTAGTTTCTTTCTTCATCTGTTAAATGGGATAGTAATGCCTACCTTTTATAGGATTAAAGACTTGATTAAATGAAGCAACCTACAGAAAACCTCCTGCTTGGCATGTCTCTGTAGTAGGCATTCAAATGTTAAAATCATGCTTCTTCTCAAATACCCACTGAATTATTCAGTGTACACTTGTTTTTGTCTTGAGTTCCCCTCTGCAAAGAATTTCAGATACAGATATCTCAGCCATTTGGTGCTATTTAACCTGCCTTCTCTACTTAATATTTAAGCTCCTTTGACAGATACATTGGAAGTGATAGCTTATTCTGTCTTTTCAATAATGAACTAGAAAGAGAGGTTCACAATCAGGCTGGATGGAAAAATCTCAATTCAGTGCAGCTCTGTAGTTGACTCATTGGAAAAAACTCTGATGCTGGGAGGGATTGGGGGCAGGAGGAGAAGGGGACGACCGAGGATGAGATGACTGGATGGCATCACAGACTCGATGGACGTGAGTCTGAGTGAACTCCGGGTGATGGTGATGGACAGGGAGGCCTGGTGTGCTGCGATTCATGGGGTCGCAAAGAGTTGGACACGACTGAGTGACTGAACTTAACTGAACTGAACTGTAGTTTCACGAAAGGCACAGATGACTACTTCGCAAATTAAGATTTTGTTTTCTACTTAACTACTATAAGTTTTGTACCTCTGTAGATTATAAACAGGATTCAGACGAAACTCCTCATTTATTTCCCTCGGCCTTCTCTCTCAGCGTTAACTTACAAAAAATGACATTTAAATATAGCCTACATATACAATTTCTCATTTGCAATTGATGATGCTGCTTTATCAAACTTAAGAAAAATTTTTTTTTATTGGATTGATTTGCAGTTTACATCTGTTTACAATGGTGTGTTAGTTTCAGGTATATAGCAAAGTGAATCAGTTATATGTATATCCACTCTTTTCCCTTATAGGCTGTTATAGAATAGTGAGTAGGGTTCTCTGTGCTATACAGTAGGTACTTGTTAGTTATTTAGTTTATATATAGCAGTGTGTATATGTCAGTTCCAGTCTCCAAACTTACCTTCCCCATTCCCTGGTAATCATAATTTTGTTTGCTACATCTATAACTCTATTTGTTTGTAGATAAGTGCATTTGTACCCTTGTTAAAGATTTCACATGTAAGTGACACCATATGATATTTGCCTTTCTCTCTCTGCCTAACTTCACTTGGTATGGCAATCTCTAGATCCATCCATGTTGCTTCAGAGGGGATTATTTCATTCTTTTTTACGGCTGAGTAGTATTCCGTTTTATATGTGTCCCACATCTTCTTTATCTGTCCCTCTGCTGATGGACATTTAAGTTGCTTCCATGTCTACCAAGCTTGTTATTGTGAGATCACCACAATGATTTATTAATTTTTTGTAGTGAAGATGTGAGGCATTTGAGGGAATTTTATGAAGTCAGTTCTCACTCATTCACTGTAATCATGAGAAAACTGTAGTATACGATGAAAGTCATGAACAGTCTATTTTTAGGAAGTAGTTTTAATTTCTCTGTTCACAATTTTTTTCCTTTAAAAATCAGATGTGTTGTCAGCTATCAAAACTTTTTAAGTACTCTTTTGGGGTAGGAGAGCTGTTCCTTTTACTACCTTCCTGTGGAGTGGGTGAAGAAGAGTGAAATTAGACCAAGAGAAGGAAGACACGGTAGAGGGCAAGAGTGGGAAGCAAGAAGTCTGGGCATCCATCATCAGTCCCTAAAAACCCAAATTAAGCTTTTAAAGTTATAGGAATGTTCAGCTGAGTCTTTTTTATTTTGCATATGAGAGAATAGGGTGTCAGAGAGGTGACTTACAAATATATAGGATTTATAGCTAGTTAATGGCAAAGCCAGAACCGAATGATGCTCCTGACTCAGAGCTACATGATCCAAGCAAACTCTTTAATTTCTCGAAACTTCCTTTTCAAGTGTTAAGGGGGATCATGCCTGCTTTGTAAGTTTACATGGATGAAGTGGAGCTCGTGTGTGTGTGTGTGTGTGTGTGTGTGTGTGTGTGTGTGTGTGTGTATGAAGTGCTGATGTATACCAGGTGCTTTTGTCTCATCTTGACTTACTGTAAATCATTTTTTTGTGTGTGAGCGTAATAAGTAGAAAATTGGCAGTGAGCACCGAATTAAATATTTTGTGGTCTTCTACATTTTAACAAAATGCACACGGTGAAGACTGGAGTCAGACTGCTTTGGGAAGATTCCCGTAATCACTTGGCTTGAGAAAATGGAGTTTTATATAATCTTTAGATGCTCTGATTTCAGTCAGTGCATATTATTGCCTTGGGTCAGGTACACCAATTTATACCAAAAGTAGTTGTAACGACTTTTCCTTGCCTTTTCTTCCATGAATTCCTCTTGTGAGCTTTTGATCTTCACCGAATGACCTTATAAAAGAGAGGGAAAATATCAATAAACTTTAAAATGTAAACTTTCCACTTAGTTTTTTTTTTCCAGATGAATTCGTAGCCTTTTAGATCTGACTCTTGTTGAAAAAAAATCTCAAAATTTTTCTTTGGCACAACATTCTCTATCCCAGTGGTCACATTGGAGATTTACACTACTTCACTTACCCTTTTAACGAACACACATCCCAAACATTGCATCAGTTTAAATGGATAGTGTGTGTAACTCCAACATACCGTTATTTGGGAAAGCTCAGTTTTATTGATGACATTGAGCTCTGCTGTTTGTTTTCCACATTTATTGGAAAGCACTTTGCTTCGGGCCCGTTACAGTTTGCAAACCAGGACCCATCAACCTGTAAAACAAGATTTCTCTTCCCTCTCTAAAACTGGGGTGGGGTGGGGTGGTGGTGGTGGATCTCATTCTTTATTTCTCCTGGGACTTCCCTGGTGGTCCAGTGGATAGGACTCAGTGCTTTCACTGCTGTGGCCTTGGGTTTAGTCCCCAGTCGCGGAACTAAGATCCCACAAATGTGGCCAAAAAAAAAATTTTTTTTTCCTGATTCAGACCAGAGAAAAATTTAGAAACTGAGGACTTGGGACCAGCCTTGTGCTCACTTAGCTATTTCTCTTTCCTTTAACAATGGGCTCTAAGTAGATATTTACTTGATGGATTAATAAGCCTTTCTTTGGGAATTTAAAAAGAATTCTGTGGAGATTCCTTAAAAAACTGGAAATAGAACTTTCACGACCCAGAAATCCCACTGCTGAGCATACACACCGGGGAAACGGGAATTGAAAGAGACACGTGTACCCCAGTGTTCATCGTAGTACTGTTTACAATAGCCAGGACACGGAAGCAACCTAGATGTCCATTGGCTGGCAGACGAATGGATTAGAAAGCTGTGGTACATATACACAGTGGAATATTACTCAGCTATTAGAAAGAATGCATTTGAATCAGTTCTAATGAGGTACATGAAACTGGAGCCTGTTATACAGAGTAAAGTAAGTCAGAAAGAAAAACACCAATATAGTATATTAACGCATATATAGGGAGTTTAGAAAGATGGTAACAATGATCCTATATATGAGACAGCAAAAAGAGACACAGATGTGAAGAACAGACTTTTGGACTCTATGGGAAAAGGTGAGGGTGGGATGATTTGAGAGAATAGCACTGAAACATATGTATTACCATATGTGAAACAGATCGCCAGTCCAGGTTCGATGCATGAGACAGGGTGCTCAGGGCTGGTGCACTGGGATGACCCTGAGGGATGGGATGGGGAGGGAGGTGGGAGGGGGGTTCAGGATGGGGAACACATGTACACCCATGGCTGATTCATGTGACTGTATGGCAAAAACCACTACAATATTGTAAAGTAATTAGCCTCCAATTAAAATAAATAAATTTACGAAAAAATTGAAAGAATTATAAAAAGTTTTATACAGGAAAGGTCCAAATGAATAGCATGTACAGTAAGGAAGATACTTGTTTTACCAAATTCACCAGAATATAGGTTAAAAACGTCACTGTTGAAATAAGCAATAAATTATAGTTTCCCAAGCAGTGAATGTATAATTAAGTATAATTGTATAATTAAGTGTATAATTAAATATTTATGTTACTAAATGAAAACTTTTTCATATATATAGTGTCCACAGTGGTCCTTGCTGCATAATAAGCTCTTTGTAAGGACTGGTTGAATAAATGAGAGTTGACCTTGAGCATTTTAATTTGTTGCTGATTTTGAAAATGGTTTAATGAAAAGTTTTAATTAAGAAGATAATTCGAGGTAGGGCTCAAGGTGTGGCCTATAGTCTTTTCATGTCAATATCATCACTGACTCTCCAGAGAAGCGCCTAGGAGGGGACAATGGAAAGAGGTTGACTCCATGGAGAGGAGTTTGCCTCCTTCTCTACCTGCTGCTTCAAGTGAGAGGAAGCACTCTGTTGGTCACTTGGACTTTGACCAGCATGGGAGTAGAGCCTGTCGTTTGACAGAAAGGTTTCTGTCCAGTCATTCTCTACAGCATCCCACTCACATCAGCCTCTCCTTCACCCTGTCTGTTGTCCTGGAAGTGGAGGCACAGCTTGAGCTGATGACATCATTCCTGTGGCTAAATATGACCTTGTACAGTGTATCCACTGGGCGGAGCCCAGAGGCATATGGGGACATCAGGAAGCTCAGCATGGCAACCGAGAGCCTGTGGCTTCCAGACATCTTTACTGGGGAGCTCACGCCTGTGGATCAGGCACCTGCAGCTCTCATGACTTACGTCAGCAGTGAAGGTCCAGAAATGAGCAGCTACCACGAGTGGTCCGCATCTGTAACCTGGACCTCTTCTCTTGCCCCTTTGATGAACAGAATTTCACACTCATCTGAGGCCCTTTTCATCTAAACAGGTGGCCATCAGGCACAGGTTCAGCCTTTGCGTGATGCGTCCTGTGGTGCCCAATGGCTTTCTGTTTGTCATCAGTACCTTCAGCGTCTTCCTGCCAGCAGAAAGAGGGCACTTCTCCTGGGCTTCACACCTTCCCGCTCATGATGATGGACTTATTCCTGGCCACTGGCGCCCCGCTATCAGTGTCTCCTTGGCCCGTACTGCCTCTGATGGTGCAGGTCAGCCTCCTGGAGACCACGTTCATCACCTGTTTGCTGTACCTGGCTCCCTCATGCCTTGGTGGCTCCATTCTCTGCTTTTGCACTGCACTGACCTAAGGAAATGCTGCCCACTGCACCCCAGAAAGGAAATAAGGGTCTAGGCCTTACCCCCACTCATCTGCCTGGCCTGAAGGAGCCGTTGAATTTGGTGGGGAAAGTGTGCGGTACAGAGAGGCAGAGTTAAATGGATGCCCTGCAGCAACAAGGGCCAGTAGGAACCTGAGACCCAGAAGCAGCACTTTGCGGGCTGGTGGGTTCTGTTGAACCGCACGATGGGTGTCCTGCTCTTCCGCCTCTACTGCTCTGCTTGTCCTCCTCTATCATCATGGTCATCGTCCTCTGAACACCTTGGCAGATGTCTAAGTACAAACCCTGGAGTCTGGCAGGCTCTCATGCCCGTCCAGAGCCCAGCCACCAGACCTTCTACACAGTTTCAGACCAGCCCTGCATCATTCCCTGTGCCCTCAAAAAGCAAGGAGTCATGTCCTTTCTCCTGAATGCAATCAGCTCCCCTCAGCCAGCCCTTGAGCTCTGTCTGGATCCTCAGGATTCAAGTTCCTGGTGTTCCTACTTTGGTTGAATCATCCTCAGTAAATCCTTTTGCAAGGGGAAAAAGGGGGAAATTTGACTTAATTTTTTGAAGATAAAAGTTTTTAGTATAGTTTAACTAAGCCATTAATAATTTTATAGTTGATATTTTTTGCAAAGAGTGACTGAGGAGTTTTCTTAAGTAAAACACTTGTGTTTGGTAGTGGAAATTAAGGATATAAGCAGGATTCCTAGGGAAACATGGAAAAAATACATTAATGAGTAACATAATGTGACATTTGGTATGCCAGTAATAATTACCTCCTTGTTAAATAGGTCCTAAAGACCTTCTAGTGCATGAAAATAAGAAAACATTATCCGTTAAAATGTTGCATAAATCAGAATGACCATCATTTTGCCTGTTTTAGTTGGAACTTTTTGTACTCCCCCCCACCCCGAAATTATCATGGTTTCATTGCTTAAAATGCATTAGATATTTCTACTTAACTCTTCTGAAAAGTCTGTATTTTGGGTCCTTGATAATGATTTCAGATGGCATAACATAATAGTTTTCTTGGTGATTGAATTGGTTACAAGTTCCTTAGTAGTAAACATTCATGGATTCACAATCAAAGTGAAGATACGAAGAAAAGAAAGGAAGAGTTTGCTTGTCTGTATTTTTGTAAAATCTTAGTTATTGCTTTTAAAGAAATGCAGTTTGATTACATAAGGCTTTTCTACCGTGTTGTTATAAAAATACAGAGAAGTTGAAAGGATTATGCAACGGATGCCCTATACCCTCTACTTATATTCTACAATTACTTTAAAAGTATTTGCTTCATCACACATGGATCATCTATCCATCCTATTTTTTCACGAATCCGTCTTTTTGATGCATTCCAGGCTCATGTGTAGACAGCACACTTCAACCCTTCACTGTGCATGCCAAATTTATCCATAGTGTTTTGTTGTTGTTAACATCAATGTAGCATTTTCTGTCTTGTCAAATGTATAATATACATCCATGTAACTCAAACTCTAATGACAATACAGACTATAACTTGGAAAAATTTCCTCCCACCCCTTCCCCTAAGCCCTCTTGAATCTCCCTAAACTCAGAAGTAACCACTCTTCTGAGTTTTCTTTTTTAAATCAAAGATTATTTTGTGTTTTAGAATATTATATATGTTGAAACATATGGTACATACTCTCGTATAAGAGTTTTTTCACTCAGCATAGTGTTTTTGGGTTTTATCCACATTGTTACATATATCAGTAATTCATTCCTTTTTATTAATGAGTTATGTTACATTGTATGAAACCTACCATCATTTATGTTTCTTGACTGTTTCCCGTTTTGGGCTATTATGAGTAAAGCTGGTGAGAACAAGCCAGTTACTTGCTGGGTACTTCCATTTGATTAACTCAGGAGCTTAAAAATCAGTATGTTCAAAAATGTTCTTTAAACATTTTTTTTGCTGTGCTGGGTCTTAGTTATGGCACATGGGATCTTTGGTTCTTCTCTGTGGCACGTGACATCTTGTTGTGGTGTCTGAGATCTAGTTCCCTAAACAGGGATCGAACCTGGACCTCTGCATTGGGAGCATGGAGTCTTAGCCACTGGACGACCAGGGAAGTTCCCTACTATGTTCCAAATTGAGCTCGCCCAGCTGTGTATTCTCCCCGAGCCCCCGTGTCAGTGAATGGCAGCACCGTTTACAGCGCTGTCCAAGTCATAGCCTTGAGTGCTCCCGGTCCCTGACCTCTCAGACATCATCAGATACAGAGTCCTGCTGGTTCGGTCTTCGTCACATTCAATCACTTTGCGGTAGTGCCTAATCATGATTCTGTTTGAAGCCAACACCATTTTCATCTGGATTGCCAAAATAACCATCTAACTGGTCTCCTTGCTCCCTCTCTTGGCTCGCTCTCTATTACCTTTTCCAGACCCCTGTCAGGGATCTTTGAAAAAAAATACACATGAAGTATACTACTTACCTGTTAAAAGATGTCTCGTTGTTTCCCATTGCTTTTAGGTGAAAAAGGAAAATCTTTACCATAGTTTTCAAGGTTCTGCATGATTTGACTTTCTCCTGGTTCTCATCTTTCTAAGCACACTGGGTCTGCATGTCCCACGTGCTTCGTGCCTTAGACTTGATCCTCTTCTGTCTTGAGTCAGTCTCTAATTGGATTACTCCCATTGACACACAGTTGTGTTCTGGTGTCTCATTTTCTTTTTTCTTTTTTTTTTAAATCAATTTTTATTGGAGTGTAGTTTTGCAATGTTGTGTTAGTTTCTGCTGTACAGCACAATCAGTCCGCCATACATATGCATGTATCCCCTCCCTTTTGGACTTCTTTCCCATTCAGGTCACCGCAGTGCGTTAAGTAGAGTTCCTGGGGCCATATACTCTATTCTCACTAGTTATTTATCTTAGCAATGGCACCCCACTCCAGCACTCTTGCCTGGAAAATCCCATGGACAGAGGAGCCTGGTGGGCTGCAGTCCATGGGGTTGCTAAGAGTCAGACATGACTGAGCTTTACTTTCACTTTTCACTTTTATGCATTGGAGAAGGAAATGGCAACCCACTCCAGTGTTCTTGCCTGGAGAATCCCAGGGACAGGGGAGCCTGGTGGGCTGCCGTCTATGGGGTCGCACAGAGTCGGACACGACTGAAGCGACTTAGCAGCAGCAGCAGTAGCAGCATAGTATCAGTAGTGTATCTGCTGATACTAGTCACTACACTAGTCATTGGAAGAACAGTTGCTGAAACTGAAGCTCCAATACTTTGGCCACCTGATGCAAAGAGCAAACTCATTGAAGAAGACCCTGATACTGGGCAAGATGGAAGACAAAAGGAGAAGAGGGCAGCACAGGATGAGATGGTTAGATAGCACCACTGACTCACTAGACATGAATTTGAGCAAACTCCAGGAGATAGCGGAGGACAGAGGAGCCTGGTGTGCTACAGTCCATGGGGTTGCAAAGAGCCAGACGTGACTGAGTGACTGCATGACAGCGACAGGCAATAATATGAATGTGTCGATCCCAGTCTCCCACTCCTTCCACCACCACCCTCTCCCTCTTGATATCCATATATTTCTCTACATTTGTGTCTCTGCTTCTGCTTTACAAATAAGATCATATGTATACTTTTCCTGGATTCTACATATATGTGTTAATATATACTTGTTTATTGCTTACTTCACACTGTATGACACTCTGTACATCCATCCATGTCTCTACAAATGACCAGATTTCATTCCTTTTTATGGCTGATTAATATTCCATTATATAGAGATACCGCATCTTTTTTTATCCGTTACTCTGTTGATGGACACTTAGAATGGTTCCATGTCCTGGCTATTGTAAATAGTGCCGCAGTGTACATTGGGGTGCATGTATCCTTTTGAATTATGGCTTTCTCTGGGTATATGCCCAGTAGTAGAATTGCTGGGTTGTATGGTAGTTCTCTGTTTGATTTCTAAGGAATCTTCATACTCTTCTCCATAGTGACTGTATCAATTTACACTCTCAACAAGTAGTGTCTCCCATTTTAAAGACCAGCAAAGACTGCCTATATTAGTTGGAATTATAATTGTCTGTGGAAACAGAAAATAAACACAAAGCAAAATGAATGATATGTTGTATAGGATAAGATGGAAGATTATTTCCCCTTAAAGAATTGTGTAGCAGGGCAGTGCAAGTCTGGGAGGCGCCAGTGGTCCCTCAAGACCGCAGTAAACCATGTCGATTCTGCCTGTACAGTTCCCTGCTTGCAGGCGATGGCCTTTATCTTGATAATCCAAGTTGGAGCTTTAGACATCACAGTCCAGAGAGCAGGATGGAAGGCAGACAAAGGTCATCCATTTCTCAGAATCTGCTATCATTTCCCTGGGCAGAACTGAGTTACCTGACCATACCAATTCTTCAAGGAAGGCAGAGTACTTATTTTATTTTATTATTATTATTATTTTTAGAGTACTTATTTTAGGTGTCCATGTGCCCAGTTAAAAATTGGAGGTTCTATTTGGGAGAAAGTGGACATTGGGCTAGGCTATAAGCAACTGCTGTATCTCCCTTGAGCCTACATTCCCTTCCAGCCACTGTCTTGCTTTTCTGCTTCTTTTTAGAATTAAAACTTGAAAAAGTTTTCTATTAATAATGCTATCCTTCAAAATCCCTTCTTTTCTCAACTCACCACATCTCTTGTACTCAGCCTTCCACGTAGGTGGTTGTGTCAAGATTACCTGTGGTCTGCATGTTTCAAGAACACAAGGAATATGTCAAAGTCTTACCCCCTCAGTAGCTTTCAGTTCTTTTTCCCTTGAGGGACTCTCCTGTAGGCAGGTAAGTCTAAACATTTTCATTCATGTTCTGTGACTTTGTCATTCGCCATCTTCCTGGAAGCTCCGTGTCCTATTTTTTCAGCATCTTCTGTTCTACCCAATGCCTGAATGCTGGAATTTTTCAAGGTTTAGTGTTTTTTTTTTTTTAAATTATAGTGAAAGATACATAGCATAAAATTAATCATAAAAATTTTACCATTTGAACGTGGTGCTAAGTACACACACATTCAGTGCAACCATCATCACCATCGACAGGCAGTACTTTTTCAGCTTCCCAAAGTGACCTTCTATAACCTTCGAGCAATAACTACCCATTTCCCACACCCCCGCGTCCTTATGACTGCCTTTTGACTTTGTCTCCTTGAATTCTCAAGGCTGGTTTGGCACCTAAATTAGGAGAACTTTTATCTCTTCTTTGTGTTCTTCCTACGTGGGAGCCTCAGCTTCCATGACCTTAAATGTCATCTATAGAAATCCAAATTTATATTTGTGATTAGATTTTTCCCTTTGATCACTAGATCCTTGTAACTTTAGCTTGATACTACCACTTGGATGGAAATCTACTTCAGTGGTTTATAGACTTTAAAAATATAACCTGTCTAAACCTTAAGTATTTTTTAAAAAATATATATTATAACTGCATTGGTATGTTTTTCTTCTTCTTATCGTTTGGCCATTTCAGGCAGCAGGTGGGATCTTAGTGCCCCAACCAAGGATGGAACCTCTGCCCCTGCATTGGGAGCATGGAGTCTTAACAACGGAACCAGCAAGGAAGTCCCTATTTTCTCAGTCTCATCTGTTCTCCTTTCTTCCAGACTCAGTGATGGCACCAGCCATCCAGTTACTTATACCGGAGACATATGTGATTATTTCATGACTTCCTTTCCCTCACACCTCGATCAATTCTGTCAGTGGTCTCGTGAGTTCTACCCTCAGTACATGTTGATGTGTTTCACTTTTCTTCATTCTACCTTCCAGAACCTTCTCCGTGTTCCCATCATCTCTTGCCTGACAATTGCTGCGTTGTCCTAACTCATCTCTCTGCTCCTGGTCCTGCTCCCTTTAATGTGTTCTTTTAAACACACATTAAGCCGTGTTGCTCTAATGCTTCAGCCCCGTCATTGCCTTCCTAATGTGCGTGGAATCTGAGATCTGAACTCCTTACCATGGCTTTCCTAGCTCTGCATAAGCTGGCCCTTACTGCTCTCTCCATGTCATATGTTACTCTTTGCATCCAGTCTGGCCTTCTTTCGGTCCCTTTAACGCTGAGCTTCCCCTGCTCCGGGCCTTTCCTGCTTGTCTTGTACTCTCTGCCTGCAGTGTTCTGAATTCTTTTTTTAAAAAATTTATTCATTTACGGCTGCGCCGAGTCTTCGTTGCTGCACATGGGTTTTCTTTGGTTGCAGTGAGCGGGGGTGACTCTGGTTGCGGTGTGTGAGCTTCTCATTGTGAGGCTTCTCTTGCTGGGGCCACAGGCTCGAGGGTGTGCTGGCTCACTAGTTGTGGTGCATGGGCTTGGTTGCCCTGCGGTATGTGAAATCTTCCCAGGCCAAGATCGACCCTCTGTTCCCTGCATTGGCAGGTGGATTCTTAACCACGAGACCACCAGGGAAGTCCTGTATGTATTAACATCCTTCAAATCTTGGAGAGATGGTCCTAGGCAATATAAAGTACAAACGCTCTTACTGTTCTGATTCAGAGCATCTTGTTCTTTTTAACCCCTCCGCCATGTTAAATGATGATGTTTTCCCCCATTTTTCCTTCATTTACCCCAGTATATTTATTTTATTATTATTTTGAAAATTTGTAGCTTTCCCCCAGTAGATTGTAAATGTGATCAGGGCCTGTTGAAATTCGATTCCGTGTGACATACCTAATGTTTAACACAGTGACTGGCACATGTTTGGCAGGCAGTGCACACTTGCATGTGAATAAGAGCTGATCCCTCTCCCTAGCATGGTTAGTGTTACCCGCCTTGTGTGATCTGGATGGTGTGTGTTACCGTGCTTCAGATTGTGACTCCCTTGTTGAAGGTTGCTTTTCCTGATTAACAGACTACGTGGCATGTCTCTATCAGATGGTATCACTGCAGCTTTTCAGTTCCCTTTGTGAAAATTTTTGCCTCTTGCATTGCATTGAGCAGGGTTGTTTGGTTGGTTGTTTCCTGGACTACTGTCAGCCTCACGAGAGCAGTGGCTGTGTGGCAGTTTGCATCAGTCATTGGTTCCCATTGATGAACATCTTGCTCCACACTCACTCTGTTTCATAAATGAGTTTATAGTGGTGAAAATATACCTCACCCACTGGTTGACATTTCACAGTATGATAGTTATATGCTGTTTAATCAGATGGGACTAGGTGTTGGAGGTTGAGGATAAATGGAGAGAATCTTAATTTCTTGAAACCAGCCTTTGGAAAACTGAGTCATTTTTTAAACTGGATTCTCCTCAGATGTTAAGAACCTAAAATTTTGAAGGGAAAAACTGTCTTGAAAATTTCACTCTAAAAATCACATGAAGACATCTGAGATAATGCCAAATGCAATTCTGTGCTGTTGAGGATTAATGAAATCCTCGTCCATCTGCATGTTTGTCTTTCCAAGTCTCCCTTGTGACATCATTAGTGAACTTAAGCCTCCAGGGAAGCTCCTTTGGAAAATTTCATAATCAATTAAATTCATTTTTGAAATGTGTAAATTCTTTGAATATTACTCATAACTTTTTATGGGCTCCACACATTTTCCTATATGAGACAGATTTAAAATTACTTTTGCAGAAAAATACATTTGGAGTACAGTAGATATTTTCTACCATGATGTACAAATTCAATGAGTAATACTTTTTCTGGCATCTTCTTGGAAGAAATGATTTCCAACATTAATTCAGGAACGTCTTCTGGTTTGAAAAATCCTACCACGTTCAAGGGGATTCACCTTGTGTTAATTGGCCTCAGTTTCGCAGCAGCTTTTAGCCCTGGGCCACCTCCTCACTGTATACCCTTGACCAAAAGTCAGGTGCTGGGCTGTAAAGCTGTCTGTTCATTCCTTCTTTCTGCAGTCAACGCACAGCTAGTTATAAAATGCGTGGGACACCAGCTTTCGTGATTCTGGTAGAAGCACCATTGACTCACTCTTTTGAGTATTTCCACATTCCTGACAGTTTTTCTGTACCCATTTCAGATAAACAGAAAATGAATGGATAGCTTCCTGGTTGTATATGACATACAGGCGTGTTTAGGCCATATTGTATTTCTTCAGAAAGTGATTTTGATATGAATTATGTGTCTGCCAACATTTTAAAATTAAGGAGATTTTACATAACAGTCTGGTTGGGTAGCTTTTCTTGAAAAACCCGAAAGACGGGCCACTTTTGGCCAGCTCTTGCATGCTAATGGAGGCTGGTGTTAGCAAGCAGCCACCTTGGGCAGGACAGTGGTCTCCTGCCTGGGAATCCCTCCCACTGCAACTCCCTGTTATTTCCCTGACACTGAGATCAAGTGTCAGTTTCCACTTTTCCTTGTTGTACTGTGGATTTTCTCATGGTAGGAACAAATAGTTTTTGTATTGTGGCCGATCGAGGGGAAATGTGAATGAGAGGGGGATAGTGAATTCCAAGAAAATAAGAGGAGGTATATTTGGGAAAGAAATGCAAAAAAGCAAAATGGCTCTCTGGGGAGGCCTTACAAATAGCTGTGAAAAGAAGATAGGCGAAAAGCAAAGGAGAAAAGGAAAGATATAAGCATCTGAATGCAGAGTTCCAGAGAATAGCAAGAAGAGATAAGAAAGCCTTCCTCAGCGATCAATGCAAAGAAATAGAGGAAAACAACAGAATGGGAAAGACTAGAGATCTCTTCCAGAAAATTAGAGATACCAAGGGAACATTTCATGCAAAGATGGGCTCGAAAAAGGACAGAAATGGTATGGACCTAACAGAAGCAGAAGATATTAAGAAGAGGTGGCAAGAATACACAGAACTGTACAAAAAAGATCTTCACAACCCAGATAATCACGATGGTGTAATCACTCACCTAGAGCCAGACATCCTGGAATGTGAAGTCAAGTGGGCCTTAGAAAGCATCACTACAAACAAAGCTAGTGGAGGTGATGGAATTCCAGTTGAGCTATTTCAAATCCTGAAAGATGATGCTGTGAGAGTGCTGCACTCAATATGCCAGCAAATTTGGAAAACTCAGCAGTGGCCACAGGACTGGAAAAGGTCAGTTTTCATTCCAATCCCAAAGAAAGGCAATGCCAGAGAATGCTCAAACTACTGCACAATTGCACTCATCTCACACACTAGTAACGTAATGCTCAAAATTCTCCAAGCCAGGCTTCAGCAATACGTGAACCGTGAACCGTGAACTTCCAGATGTTCAAGCTGGTTTTAGAAAAGGCAGAGGAACCAGAGATCAAATTGCCAACATCCGCTGGATCATGGAAAAAGCAAGAGAGTTCCAGAAAAACATCTATTTCTGCTTTATTGACTATGCCAAAGCCTTTGACTGTGTGGATCACAACAAACTGTGGAAAGTTCTTCAAGAGATGGGAATACCAGACCACCTGACCTACCTCTTGAGAAACCTGTATGCAGGTCAGGAAGCAGCAGTTAGAACTGGTCATGGAACAGCAGACTGGTTCCAAACAGGAAGAGGAGTATGTCAAGGCTGTATATTGTCACCCTGCTTATTTAACTTCTATGCAGAGTACATCATGAGAAACGCTGGGCTGGAAGAAGCACAAGCTGGAATCAAGATTTCCAGGAGAAATATCAATAACCTCAGATATGCAGATGATACCACCCTTATGGCAGAAAGTGAAGAGGAACTAAAAAGCCTCTTGTTGAAAGTGAAAGTGGAGAGTGAAAAAGTTGGCTTAAAGCTCAACATTCACAAAACGAAGATCATGGCATCCGGTCCCATCACTTCATGGGAAATAGATGGGGAAACAGTGGAAACAGTGTCAGACTTTATTTTGGGGGCTCCAAAATCACTGCAGATGTGACTGCAGCCATGAAATTAAAAGACACTTACTCCTTGGAAGAAAAGTTATGACCAACCTAGATAGCATATTCAAAAGCAGAGACATTATTTTGCCGACAAAGGCCTGTCTAGTCAAGGCTCTGGTTTTTCCTGTGGTCATGTATGGATGTGAGAGTTGGACTGTGAAAAAAGCTGGGCACCGAAGAATTGATGCTTTTGAACTGTGGTGTTGGAGAAGACTCTTGAGAGTCCCTTGGACTGCAAGGAGATCCAACCAGTCCATTCTGAAGGAGATCAACCCTGGGATTTCTTTGGAAGAAATGATGCTAAAGCTGAAACTGCAGTACTTTGGCCACCTCATGCAAAGAGTTGACTCCTTGGAAAAGACACTGATGCTGGGAGGGATGGGGGGAGGAGGAGAAGGGGACGACAGAGGATGAGATGGCTGGGTGGCATCACAGACTCGATGGACGTGAGTCTGAGTGAACTCCGGGAGTTGGTGATGGACTGGGAGGCCTGGCGTGCCGCGGTTCATGGGGTCGCAAAGAGTTGGACACAACTGAGCGCCTGAACTGAACTGATATTTGGGGAAACTAATAACTTTCATCTATTCTTTTCTTTTGTGGAATGCATATTTGAATTAAAAGCTTGCAGTATGCTTATTCATTTTTAAAAGTTTCATGCGTGACTTCTGTAAGCAAATGAGTTAGAGACTCTTGATAAGATGTATGGTTCTATAAAAAGAAAGTGAGTCCACCTTTGGGTCCCTCAAAGATCAGTATTTTGATTTTCTAGAAGCTTACAGATCTCTTGGAATGAAACCCCCAGATATCCTCTTGATGACTTGTCAAGAGGGTAGTTGTTACTGACTTTCCAAATAATTAGACCTTATAGGAATTGGCAAATTTGTTATAAGTAAAACAGACTTTGCCCTGAGGATTTTATATTCTAAAAGGGAGATTGGGCCATTTAAAAATAGTACTGTCATATAACTGGCCTCAGAGAGACAGTAGAATCCGCCTGCAGTGTGGGAGATCTGGGTTCTATCCCTTGGTTGGGAAGATCCCCTGGAAAAGGAAAAGGCTACCCACTCTAGTATTCTGGCCTGGAGAATTCCATGGACTATATAGTCCATGGGGTCGCAAAGAGTCAGACATGACTGAGTGGCTTTCACTTTCATTTTTCAAAGACAGGATAGCAGCTCTGAGGAGGGAAAGGTTACATCTGATTGATGGAATCTTGATGTTGCTTTTATGTTTTGTGCTGAACAACAGGTAGAGAGTCAGCAGCTGGAGACGGTGAGACTGTCTAAGAGTGTGATTAAAAGGAAAGAATTGTAAGGTGTGGATAGGACAGTGGCTAGAGAGGTTGATGAAAGTAGAGGAGTTTGAGGAAAAGCAAAACTAAGACAGGTGGGTCAAGGCCTGGTTTTGGACAGTCTGAAATTTTAGGCCACGAAGTTTATGCCTAAATTAAAGGATAATGACGAAGCACTGGCTGACTTTGGAATTGCAAGAGAGACATTTTAGAGCCTGTGACTTGAATGGGAGAAGACTGGAAGTGATCTCACCAGTGGTGGAACCCATATTGTGGAACCCATTTTGTGGAAATGTTCCCGGGGTCCATGATTTGGATGGAAGCTTATCTTAGATTCTGGATGCAGTTTTGGAGAGAGAATCACTAGGTTCAGGCAGATTGTGGGAGAAGGTAGTGTAGGGGACGGGCAGCAGGGGTGGAGGAGTGGAGGGGGTAAAGTTTTGAACAGATGTCTTCTGGCATTTTTAAATTTTTCCTTTGGCTTCTTAATTGACCCTGTATTCGCTTAGTAGTTTAGTCTCCACACATTTGTAATTTTTCCAGCTTTCTTCTCATAGTTGATTTCTAGTTTCATACCATTGTGACTGGAAAAGATGCTTGATATGGTTTCACTCTTCAAAATTTATTAAGAATTGTTTTGTGTTCGAAGATATGGTTTGTCATTGAGAATATGCACTTGAGAAGATTGTACATTCTGCTGCGTTTGGATATATTCTATATGAATGTTCTGAATCATGTTCTGCATTTGGAATGTTCTGTACAATTCTATTAAGTCCATTTAGTCTAATGTTTGGGAGAAGGCAATGGCACCGCACTCCAGTGCTCTTGCCTGGAAAATCCCATGGACGGAGGAGCTTGGTAGGCTGCAGTCCATGCGGTCACTAAGAGTTGGACACGACTGAACGACTTCACTTTCACTTTTCACTTTCATGCATTGGAGAAGGAAATGGCAGCCCACTCCAGTGTTCTTGCCTGGAGAATCCCAGGGACGGGGGAGCCTGGTGGGCTGCCGTCTATGGGGTTGCTAAGAGTCGGACACGACTGAAGTGACTTAGCAGTCTAATGTTTTATGTAAGGCTGCTGTTTCTTTGTTGACTTTCTGTCTTGGTCTATCCCTTGGTGTAAGTGTAGTATTAAAGTACCCCTCTGTAATTGCATTGTTGTCAGTGTCCCCCTTTAGGTCTGTAAATAATTGCTTTATATATTTTAGAGCTCAGGTTCATATAAATTGAGAACTGTTATGTCTTTTTGATGAATTGTCACCATTTCCATCCAGCTTTGTCTCCTGATGCCCTTTTTGGCTTGAAGCCCATTTTATCTGTCATGAGTAAGAGTCTGCTCTCTTTCTTCGGCTGTGTGTCATTTGGTTGGAATCTCACCTTTCAAGCTTTTACTTTGAGCCTATGTTTGTCTTTAGAACTGAAATGATTATCCTGGGGGAAACATGTGGCTGAGTGTTGTTTTTTAATCCGTCTAGTCACTTCATGACTTTGGATTGGTGAATTCGATCAGTTTACATTTAGGGTGACTATTGATAAATTCTTAGTACTGCCGGTTTTATCTTTTGTTTTCTGGTTGCTCTATATTTCCTTTTCTCTTTTCCCTTGTGTTTCTGTCTGCCGTTTTAATTTAGCAGTTTTCTATAATTTTTTCTCAGTTTTCTCTTTTATGTTTCATGTCTTTGCTCTAGATTAAAACAAAATTAATTTATATTTTAATAGGAGGCTAATTACTTTCCAGTACTTTGGCCACCTCATGCGAAGAGTTGACTCATTGGAAAAGACTCTGATGCTGGGAGGGATTGGGGGCAGGGGGAGAAGGGGACGACAGAGGATGAGATGGCTGAATGGCATCACGGACTCGATGGACGTTGATTCTGAGTGAACTCCGGGAGATGGTGATGGACAGGGAGGCCTGGCGCGCTGTGATTCATGGGGTCACAAAGAGTCGGACACGACTGAGCGACTGAACTGAACTGAACTGAATTACTTAGCAATATTGAGGTGGTTTTGGCCACACATTGACATGAATCAGCCACGGTGTACGTGTGTCCCCCCCGTCTCAAAGCCCCCTCCCACCTCCCTCCCCATCCCATCCCTCTGGGTTGTCCCAGGGCACCGGCTTTGAGTGCCCTATCTGCTCTGGATATTTTTATGTGGTTACTGAGATGTGTACGAAATGTCTCAAAGCTAGAATAGCCCTTTTATTTTGATAGCATCTTATCTTCACTTACCTGTGTGTTCTGTTCTTGTCCTTTTCCTCTTTCAGGTTTTGTTGTCACAAGTTATCCCTTTTTATGTTGTGAGTTTGTTACTGAAATGAGTGTATATATATTTTTACTGCTCTTCCCCCTTTTAACCTTTATATTATTATTGTTTAACAACCTAATTTGATATAAAGTTGAATTTTTCTGGTTTTTCCTGTCTGATCATCACCTTACTCAAGTTTCGTGCACTTTTGCCTCTTTATTTCAGGTAGAAGAGCTCCTTTCAACATTTCTTGTAAGGCAGGTCTGGTGGTAGTGAACTCCCTCAAAATATGTTTACTGGGAAAACCTTTATTTCTCCTAAAAACCTGGAGGATAACTTTGCTGGGTATTCTTGGATGAGAGTATTTTATCTTTGAGTAGTTAGAGCACAGCATGTCATTCTACTCTGTTGGCCTGTAGAGTTCCTGATGAAAAATCTGATGATAGCCTAATGGGGCTTCTTTGTAGGCTACTGGCTTTTTCTTCTCTGGTTGCTTTTAAAATTGATTCTTTGTTGTGGACTTCTGATAGTTTATAAATGTGTCCTGGTGAAGGTCTTTTTGCTTCAAGAGAATTAGATATTCTTTTGGCTTAATTGACTTGCATATCCAGTTTCTTCCCTAGGTTTGGAAAGTTCTCAGCAATGATTTGTTTAAATAATCTTTCTGCTCCCTTCTCTCGCTCTTTCTGGGATACCCATTATCCTTATATTGCCCTTTAAACACATCTTGCCCTTCCTAATGGACAGTTCTTTTAGAATTTCCTCATTTTAAAAAGTCATAACTCTCTCTCCTACCCGAGTCGTGCCTAGATTTCTATATCCAAGTTCACTAATTCCGTCTCCCATAGGGTCTGTTCTGTTTCCAGTGCTTTCTAATACATTAAAAAAGGCTCATTTATTGAATTCTTCAGCTCCAGAATTTCTGTTTGGTTCTCTATAATTTCAGAGTTTCAGTCTTTTTGGCCAAGTATTGTTTCTGTTCGTTATTTATTTATTCCTGAGCTCATTGGAATGGCAACCCCCACTCCAGTGTTCTTGCCTGGAGAATCCCAGGGATGGGGGAGCCTGGTGGGCTGCCGTCTATGGGGTCGCACAGAGTCGGACACTACTGAAGTGACTTAGCAGCAGCAGCAGCAGCAGCAGCAACAGCAGCAGAGCTCATTGAACTGCCTTTCTGAATCTTCTTATAGCTCGTTAAGTTTCTTCATGGCAGCTATTTTGAATTCTCTGTCATTTAGAGTTCAGTATTCAGACTTTAAGTTTGATTTATGGAGAATAGTCTTTTTTCTTTTTTGTGTGTGTGATACTATGTGTCTTGATTTTTTCGTTGTGCTTGGTGAGTTGTTCCTCTGCTTGTGTTTTTTACCTTTCTTTAGGTAAAGCTTTTTTTCATTCAGTTCTAATTCAACAGTCTTTTCTTTTGCTCTTCAGTAGGTGGCGATATATCTCCAGTTTGGATTTCTCTCACCTGAGGTGCCTCTGGCTCCATCTGAGAATTGGCACTTTGCACCCTCTGCTGCCTCTCTGGCAGAGGTGTTGCCTGGCGCCTTCGCTGTTGCGTGTGCCTCTGGGGTTGCTGGTGCTCGGCTGCTGCTGGTGTCACTGCTGGGAACCCTGGGATGATGGGCACTTCCGCCATGTCTGGGGTCCCCTGGGTTGCAGGCAGCTGCTGTGGTGGGGGTAGTAGGAAGGATGGGGAGGTGAGTTGGATGCTTCTGCTGTAGCTAGGGTTGTTGGGTTCATGGGCCTGTTGCTGCAAGTAAGGGGCTGGAGACATGGGCACTGCAACAGCTGGAGGAACTGCATTGCAGGTCCTACTGTTACTGCTGCAGCGGCCTCAGTTCCCTGGCGGGGGTGCTGTTGGAGCAGGGACGCCAGAGCTGCGTTGCCCAATTCCCCTCCTGCATCTGGGTTCCCTGGAACTGCAGGCTCAGCTGCCATGGCTGGGCGATGGGGCTCACGGGCACTGCCTCTGCCCTTCCCCTGCTTCCCCCTCCTCCGTGTTCTAGCCCACCCACCTTCAGGAGTGCAGATGTGTGGAAGTCTCCAGCATCCTGGTGTGTTGGGCAGAGAAACCTTTGTTGAGTTATGGATGCTTTACTGTTGTAGATTAAAAGAGGAGAAACAAAGAGAGTGTCTCCTGCCCCCATGATGCTGATGTCACTTCATTTTACCCATTTTTAATTGTATCTTTCTGTGGTATTAAGTACATTCATTAACGTTGTTCATGGGATCCAATACTTTGGCCACCTGATGTGAAGAACCGACTCATTGGAAAAGACCCTGATGCTGGGAAAGATTGATGATGAGAGGAGATGGGGGAGACAGAGGATGAGATGGTTGGACCTACTCAATGGACATGAGTTTCAGCAAACTCTAGGAGGTAGTGAAGCCTGGCGTGCTGCAGTCCGTGGAGTTGCAGAGAGTCAGACGCGACTTAGTGACTGAACAACAACAGCAACAATGTTGTTCAGCCGTCACCACCATCTGCTCCATAGTTCTTTTCATCTAGTAAAACTGAAACTCTGTACTTGTTTAAGAATGCAAACTAGTACAGCCACTATGGAGAACAGTGTGGAGATTCCTTAAAAAACTGGAAACAGAACTGCCATATGACCCAGCAGTCCCACTGCTGGGCAGTGGAAACACCGAGGAAACCAGAATTGAAAGAGACGACGGGTACCCCAGTGTTCATCGCAGCACTGTTTATAATAGCCAGGACATGGAAGCAACCTAGATGCCCATCAGCAGACAAATGGATAAGAAAGCTGTGGTACATATACACAATGGATTATTACTCAGCCATTAAAAAGAATGCATTTGAATCAATTCTAATGAGGTGGATGAAACTGGAGCCTATTATACTGAGTGAAGTAAGCCAGAAAGAAAAACACTAATATAGTATACTAACACATATATATGGAGTTTAGAAAGATGGTAACGATAACCCTGTATGCGAGACAGCAAAAGAGACACAGATGTATTGAAGAGTCTTTTGGACTCTGTGGGAGAGGGCGAGGGTGGGATGATTTGGGAGAATGGCATTGGAACATGTATAATATCATATGTGAAAAGAATCTCCAGTCCAGGTTCGATGCATGATACAGGATGCTTGGGGCTGGTGCACTGGGATGACCCAGAGGGATGGGATGGAGAGGGAGGTGGGAGGGGAGTTCAGGATGGGGATCATGTGTATATCCATGGCGGATTCATGTCAATGTATGGCAAAACCACTACAATATTGTAAAGTAATTAGCCTCCAATTAAAATAAATAAATTTATATTAAAAAAAAGGCCCAACATCTAAGCAGGCCTTAAAGAACACACACACACACGCATGCACGCATGCACGCACGCACACCCATGGAATACCTCCACATTGCTTTCTCCCTGCAGTCCCTAGAAACCGCCATTCTACTTTCTATCTCTCTGATTTTGATTCTGCATTTCTCGTATAAAGGGAAGCACATAGTATATGTATTTTTGTGACTGGCTTATTTCACCTAGCATGATGTCCTCAAGGTTTATCCATGTTGTAGTATATGTTAGAATTTCCTTCCTTTTAAAGGCTGGATAATATTGCATTGTATATATAAACCACATTTTGCTTATCTGTACATCCAGTGATGGACACCAGGGTTGCTTCCATATTTTGTCTACTTTGAATAGTGCTACTATGAACATGGTTGATTGTTGTACAAATATCTCTTTGAGTCCCTGATTTAAGTTCTTTTTGATATATACCCAGAAGTGCTAAATCATGTTAATTCTAAATTTACTCTTTTGAGAAAGTATCATAGTGTTTTCTGCAGCAGCTGTGCCATTTTATATTCTCACCTATAGTGCACGAGGGTTTCATTTTATCCACATCCTTACCAACACTTGTTACTTTCTGTGTGTGTGTGTTTTGGTAGTAAGCTATGCTTATGGGTATGAGGTGGTATCTCATATCAGTACTTTTGATTTGCACTTCCCTAATGATCAGTGATATTGAGCATCTTTTTATATGCTTATTAACTGTTTATATATCTTTGTTGGAGATATGTCTTTTCAAGTTCTTTGCCCATTTTTGGATGAAGTTATTTGTATTTTTTGTTGTTAAGTTTTAACATGCTGGTTTTTAAAACTAACCTCTGGCAATGGGAGTGGCAGCACTCCTAGATAATTGGGTTGATGTTTGGATCCTGGTTAGGCAACTTACAGTGTCAAGTTGCGTGGAGAAGATTGTGTTCAGTTTAAACCTGTCTAAGAAGCTAGTGAGATACCCAAGTGGAAATACGCTTAAAAGGCTATGTGATGGGTCTGGAGTATTAAAAAGAAAAAAGAGCAAGGGGAGGTTTCACTTTGTAATAAGTTCTTCAAGCATGGGACAATGAAGCTTTTAAAGAACTCTCTGGCAGTAAGGAGACAGCAGTGCCCACCAAGTATTCTAATTGCCTCCTGCATGTCCCAGCTCCCTTTGAGTTTGGCAGAGATGTACACATAGTCATGGTCAATGAGCTGTGGGGGAAGTAGCGTGTTTTTCTTTTACACCAAGGCAGTAAAATATTGATGCAGGGTTCTTCCTGTTTTTCTCCCAAAGGGAGACTCAGGAGGCCGTGGATTCCAGATGGGCAACTATAATATGGCAGCGCCTCCATTTAGCTCGGGTCCCTCAGTGTGTAGAACCAAGCCCCTTGATAAGTCACACAGGCCATTCAACGTGAAAGAGAAATGAAGCTTTTTTATATTCATCCACTGAACACAGTCCATTTAGAGTTGCTGCAGTAGCATAGCCTGCATGGGATTTTATCTCTTTGATGTCTCAGGGACACCATTATAGAGCTGCTGTGTTACGCTGATCTCTTATTCCTTAACAGCATCAATGCCATTGGCGGTTACTGAGCTAAGCAAGATTGTTGACTTTGAAAAGATTAAAATGAGCGGGGTGGTAAAATGTATTGTCTAAAAGAACCTATAATGTAGATTCTTGTAACTGGAGTTAACCAGGCATGTGAAAAATCAGAGGCTAGGAAATTAACAATCAGAGCTTGGTAACTTGATTTTATTAAATATATCAATTTTCTCCCGGTTATATACTGTTACACTCAAGTTATACAACAGAGTGAACTAACTCTGATAGTTCACGTTTAATAAATCTCTTCAGAGTTGCTCATGATGTCAGATTAGAGATTTGGTTAATCTTTCTGAGGAATAAAGGGATACTTGGAGAATGAAATAGTCTTAAGAATCATAGGTCCTTATGTCCCAAGGGAACTGAGAAGCCAGGTTTTTACTAACATAGGTCATCAGAAATAAAGGACTCATACCCCATGAAAGGGCTTCCCAAGTGGCTCATTGGTAAAGAATCTGCCTGTGATGCAGAAGACGCAGGAGAAACCGTGAGGTCGATCCCTGGGTTGGGAAGATCCCCTGGAGGAGGGCATGGCAACCCACTCCAGTATTCTTGCCTTGGAGAATCCCATGGACAGAGGAGCTGGCAGGCTACAGTCCATGGGGTCACACAGAGGTGGACACACCTGAAGTGGCTAAGCATGTACCCCATGAAAATTCTCCTTGGTTTGGAGCACAGATCAAGAAGTGGGAACCATGCCTTTTTTCCCCACAAAATGTTTGTTACATTACTAAAACAGGTGCCAACGTTCAGAAATCATATTTAATGTGAAAACTTGGCTTGTCTTTTAAAATGGGGGTGTGTCCCCTTTCCCCAAGCTGGTGCCAGCCGTAGGCTGGAAGAGAAATGACAGAAGTTAGGCTTCCTGCTTTACACAGCCTACACTTGGCCCAACTTGCATTCACTGTACTTAGCTCACAACTCCAGACTTTTTGGTTGGAGAGTTTTTTTCTCTATTATAATACCGCTGTACCCTGGGAGAATGAATCTTGTCAGTGATTTAGAATTTACTTTCACCTAATGAATTTTCACTCAGTTCATTTATTCTGATAAGCATATTCCTCAAAAATACCATATTTTGGATGAGTTAAGGAGACTTTGTAGAGGAAATGGCTGTTATCTCTGCTACAGCATGTGCTGTGTAACTGGAAAATCTCACATAAAGGGAACGTTTTCTGTTCCCTTCATAATTTCTTCCTCATCTCTGCTAATTACTTTACCAATGCTTATTGAGATCCTAATAGCATATGATATCACTTATATGTGGAGTCTAAAACACGACACAAATGAAGCTATTTATGAAACTGAAACAGGATCCGGGACACAGAACAGTCTGGTGCTTGCCGAGGGAGTGGAGGGTGGGAGAGGGTTGGGTCGGGAGTTTGGGATTAGCAGATGCAAACGCAGAATGGATAAATGACACGGTCCTACTGTATAGCACAGGGAGCTATATTCAATATCCTGTGATAAACCATAGTGGAAAAGAACCTGAAGATGAATGTCTGTGTGTATAATTGAGTCATTTTGCTATATAGCAGTAATTAACATTGTTCTTCAACTACAATAAAAATAAATTTTAAAAAGTTTAAAAATATAAAGTTATCTAGACCATACCCCCCTGGAAAAGGTCAAAATACAGCTGTTGGCTACCAGAAGCCCAACTCATTTGTGGGATTGGTAATCTCAGCAAAGAGATAAGCACGATCGCGCTGGCACACCAAGGTGAGAATGGGGATGGGGAGAGAGAGCTGAACTTTACCTGGAAAAGCTGGAGGAGTTTTCACAGTGGAGGGCACATTTCATCTAGGTTTTAATTGATAAGTAAGAGTTCTTTGAACTTTCTGAAATAAATGAGCTTAAACTTGCCTGTAGTGTAAATAGTTTAAAACCCCTTATCTGTGATTTTCAGTGGGGCGTTAAAAAGTTGTCTTCACCTTGTATAGTAATGTGGGACCCTTAAAACAAAACCCTTTTAGTAATCAATGGGAAAATGGGATGATCTGCAACCTTTAAAACATTTTGTCAAACATTAGAAAAAAAATCTCTTCCTATCAATCATAAATTATAGGAAAATGAAAAAATAGTAAAATTAATAATTATTCAGAACATTGTATTTAAACATTAGAAACACTGAGAATTATTGTGTTTCATTTCTTTGTAAAATCTTGTCAGGTTGCAACAGCACTAGCTTTCTTTTTATTGCATAACTTACAGTATTGAGATAGCATCTTTTCTGGGCCTTGAATTATCATAGTCTTAAGTCTAAATCTTAGACTTAAGTGGAGAGTGAAAAAGTTGGCTTAAAGCTCAGCATTCAGAAAACGAAGATCATGGCATCCGGTCCGGGGAAACAGTGGAAACAGTGTCAGACTTTATTTTGGGGGGCTCCAAAATCACTGCAGATGGTGACTGCAGCCATGAAATTAAAAGATGCCTACTTTTTGGAAGAAAAGTTATGACCAACCTAGATAGCATATTGAAAAGCAGAGACATTACTTTGCCGATTAAGGTCTGTCTAGTCAAGGCTATGGTTTTTCCTGTGGTCATGTGTGGATGTGAGAGTTGGACTGTGAAGAAGGCTGAGCACCGAAGAATTGATGCGTTTGAACTGTGGTGTTGGAGAAGACTCTTGAGAGTCCCTTGGACTGCAAGGAGATCCAACCAGTCCATTCTGAAGGAGATCAACCCTGGGATTTCTTTGGAAGGAATGATGCTAAAGCTGAAACTCCAGTACTTTGGCCACCTCATGCGAAGAGTTGACTCATTGGAAGAGACTCTGATGTTGGGAGGGATTGGGGGCAGGAGGAGAAGGGGACAGCCGAGGATGAGATGGCTGGATGGCATCACTGACTCGATGGAAGTGAGTCTGAGTGAACTCTGGGAGTTGGTGATGGACAGGGAGGCCTGGCGTCGTGCGATTCATGGGGTTGCAAAGAGTCGGAGACGACTGAGCGACTGAACTGAACTGATAAGTCTAAATCAAATTCAAAACAGCTTATCCTTTGTACTTTCAAAGTTGTGAAATTTCTGAGTTTTTTCTAAATAATTATTTTTGTGCTGAGTCTTCATTGCGTGCAGGCTTTTCCCTAGTTGTGGCGAGCCAGGGGCGTTCTCTAGTTATGCGCGGGCTCCTCGCTGTGGTGGCTTCTCCTGTTGCGAGCTTGGGCTCTAGGCGTGCGGGCTTCAGCAGTTGCAGCTTCCGGGCTCTAGAACAGTCTCAGTAGTTGTGGTGCACAGGCTCAGTGGCTCTGCGGCATGTGGGATCTTTCCAAATTGGGGATTGAATGTGTGTCTCCCGTATTTCCAGGTGGATTCTTTACCGCTAAGCCACCAGGGAAACCCCCTCGCAGAGGTTTTTTTTTTTTTTTTTTAACGTGAGTTACTTGGCTGGTATCATCTCCTTTGGGACATCTTCATCCTTTTTGTCATGGCTGTGTTCATTCTTTGATGTTGTTACTTCTGTCTTCACAAAGTTCCTCTGGCTGTGAATTCAGAGTCTCACATCCAGCATCAGTGTCAAAATTCTCACTGTTAGCTATTGATACTGTCCCCATTGATACTGGATTTAAATTCCAGTTCCAGCAGTATAATCTTTTGCTTCTCTGCTTCACTTTCATCTTTGTTGACCAGTTTTCACTTTGGGTTATCCATTTTCATGCCCTTTGGTTTTATCACTGGAAGACAGAAAGCACCACTCCTTGCTTTGCTGTCTGTACGTGAACTGATTACAGATGTCTTGTGAGTAACCACAGACAGACTTTGAAAGAAGCAGTGTGACTGGTCACTGATCAAGCTGAACATCTGTTACATATGTAGTGATCTGTGTACTGAAGAACTGGCAGGGGAATTTCTGTTTGATGCAGCAACTCAAAATCACAGTGAATAGACTGGTAACTGGAATATAAACTTGTGTTGTTGGGGGTTTGGTGGTATTGAACTGCAGGACTCCAGGCTTCCCTGTCCTTCACCATCTCCCGGAGCATCTTGTTCTCTGTCATCCCCTTCTCCTTCTGCCTTCAATCTTTCCCAGCATCAGGATCTTTTCCAATGAGTAGACTCTTCACATCAGATGGCCAAGGTATTGGAGCTTCAGCATCAGTCCTTCCAATGACTATTCAGGGTTGATTTCCTTTAGAATAGACTGCTTTGATCTCTTTGCTTTTCAGGGAGCTCTCAAGAGTCTTCCCCAGCACCACAGCACCATTAACTGAACTGTGGTAACTAAAATCCATGTATCAAAACAGTGCAAAGCCAGGACTGTCTCTATGGATATCTGGGTTTTTTTGGCTGTGTGGCATGTTAGGTCTTAGTTCCCAGACTAGGGATTGAACCTGCCTGAAGGCAATGGCAACCCACTACAGTACTCTTGCCTGGAAAAATCCCATGGATGGAGGAGGCTGGAAGGCTGCAGTCCATGGGGTTGCTGAGGGTTGGACACGACTGAGCGACTTCACTTTCCCTTTTCACTTTCATGCATTGGAGAAGGAAATGGCAACCCACTCCAGTGTTCTTGCCTGGAGAATCCCAGGGACGGCGGAACCTGGTGGGCTGTCGTCTATGGGGTTGCACAGAGTCGGACACGACTGAAGTGACTTAGCAGCTTAGCAGCAGCAGCCTTGCACTGAAGTGTGGAGTCTTAATCATGGGACCACCAGGGACGTCCCTGTGGGTATCTTGAGTGGCTGTTCCCGCTCTTCGTGGGAGGTGCAGCTGAGTGCCAGTGTGGCCCTCATTTGTGTCATTGTGGCAGCCAAACTGCTTCTCACATTCTCCATACATGCGTGGGGTGGGGGTTCCTCCCTGGGTTGAACCGTTCTGGGGCCACTTCTGGGTCACTGTGTCATTAATCAGAATGCGAGGGGCAGCCAGGCTGCCACTGGCGAGCACTTCCGTGTTCACAGCAGGGTTCTGACAGCAGCCTCCCTGAGTATGTGGTGCCTTCCCTTCCTTCACAAGCGAGGTGAGCAGAAATCACCCTTGCCTGGGGAGTCAGTCACTTATTGTCAAGCTGGGCTTTGCCACATGCCTATCTGCTGCTTAACCTCTTTGTTTTTTTATTATTATTTTATTTTTATTTTTTTTATTTTTTATTTTATTTTTTTTTAAATTAATTTTTTAAATTTAATTTTAAAATCTTTAATTCTTACATGTGTTCCCAAACATGAACCCCCCTCCCACCTCCCTCCCCATAACATCGCTGTGGGTCATCCCCATGCACCAGCCCCAAGCATGCTGTATCCTGCGTCAGACATAGACTGGTGATTCAATTCTTACATGATAGTATACATGATAGAATGCCATTCTCCCAAATCATCCCACCCTCTCCCTCTCCCTCTGAGTCCAAAAGTCCGTTATACACAGCTGTGTCTTTTTTCCTGTCTTGCATACAGGGTCGTCATTGCTATCTTTCTAAATTCCATATATATGTGTTAGTATACTGTATTGGTGCTTTTCTTTCTGGCTTACTTCACTCTGTATAATCGGCTCCAGTTTCATCCATCTCATCAGAACTGATTCAAATGAATTCTTTTTAACTGCTTAACCTCTTTGAATCCTGCTTTCCTCATCTGTTTATTTAAAACAAAAGGTTTCACATACCTGATTTATAAGAATATCTTGAGTACATGGGAAGTGTATGTTAACATCAGGCAGATGTGAGCAGATGTTCTGGGGATGATGAATAACTGAATCATTGAGATACGTTTCTTGGATTTAAAATGAAATATAACAAAGACCTCTGATGTCTCAGCAAAATCAATATCCCCAGCTTTTGTTTATTTTGACGCTCCACATGGCATGCAAGGATCTTAGGTCCCCCAGCCAGGGATTGAACTTGTCTCTGCTGCAGTGGAAGCGCAAGAGTCTTAACCACTGACCACCAGGAAGTCCCCTCCTCAGCTTTTAGACATGCCCTCATGTGAGACTTCACTGGTTTCCCAACTCCACCTTTCAGTGGCTTCTAGTTGCTCTTTTCTCATTTAGCTCCCTTCATGGTGAAGTTCAGCAAATTGACTCATAATCCGTCAGTACACGAAGTGAGTTCAGACAGCCTCCTCCGTGAAGGTGGACCTTATTTTTCCATTGATAGTAACACAGGGAAGATAGAGCACACAGGAGTTGGTCTCTTAAAGAAGCAGGCTGCAGGTGGTGCCCAGCTGGTAGCCATTTTGAAGGATGAATTTTCAATAGCTTAGAGTATAAATGTCAAGCATTCTTTTCCTGGTTCAAAAATAAATATTTCAAGTAAAGTCAGCATAAATAGATTTGTCTCGGGTTGATCTGAGATGCTGATTACTTACCTGTGGATTTTTAGCTTTACGTCTGGATTGAAGAATTTGGTGAAATAAGCACATTAGTAGAATGTTGTTGGTTTAGCAAAGGTTTCCTTCATCTGTAAGATATTATCCTATAATTGCTTCAGACCTTCAGAATGTGTAGTATAGTGAACATGTGTAGACATGTTCTCTTTTTATGTGGTGTACTAATGTGGAATTTGTTGGAGAGGGAAAAAAATCTATGACTTATAATTGAGGAATAGAAATAGAGATTATTTTTATCATGAATGAAGCTACTTGTAGAATTTGATTAGGTTATCTTATTTATTTTATTCTAATTTTGGCAAGTTATTTAAGGAAAGTGAGATTATTTCAGTGCTTCCATGTACATCTGTGATGACATTTTTTCAATAGCTGATAGAACTTTCTTCCAATCACAAAAAGCTTCCGTATTCCAGCTTATATAAATGTTACCTTCCTTTCCTTCCCTTATTCCCCCAAAACTAAAACCAAAGTAAGAATATATGATTCCGTTTTTATTAGGTACCTTTTTAATATAAGAAGCAGTGCTCTTACTCTTTGATCAGGGAGATTACTCTCTGCTTGTGAAAAGCAAATGTGAATCAGAACTTTAAGACGGCTCTTTAGCTTCCAAAACTGTTATCTATCCATAGTTTTCTGTTTTTTTCCATTAGAGGATAATTGCTTTACAATGTTGTGTTGGTTTTTGCTGTACAACACCTCAAATCAGTCATAACTACATATAGCATTCTATTTTCAACAGATTTTTCATGATGAAGTAACCTCTGAAAATGAAATAGGTATTCTTTCTAATATCAGTCATCTTAATTTTAATTGCTTCATATATTTTAAAGTTTGTATTAGGTCAGGTACTTTTGTTACTATGTATGCTCATTCACTTAGTCGTGTTCGACTCTTTGCGACCCCATGGACTGTAGCCTGTTAGACTCCTCTATCCATGGAATTCTCCAGGCAAATATTGGAGTGAATTGCCATTTACTCCTCCATTTTTTACTATAAATATTTGGAATTCATCACAGCTGAGATTAGCATAAGAATTGAGTTACATTTTAATGATTAATTCCCTGTTAGTAGTCAGTACAACAAGTCTAATGACAAAAATTTAAGAGTTATTTTTCAAATAATTGCAGTTTTAGATCGACTCCTCCAAAATCGCCTCTCTCTTTATGACATATAGAATTGCTGCTTATTATATATAACCTGAGAAGGAAATGGCAACCCACTCCAGTATTCTTGCCTGGAGAATCTCATGGACGGAGGAACCTGGTAGGTTACAGTCCACGGGGTCACAAAGAGTTGGACACGACTGAGCGACTTCACTTTCACTTTCACTTTCATATATAACCTGGCAGAAATTAGCAGAATTGAGAAGAGATTCTTGTGAGAGTGAAGATACTCAGAAGCTGACACTGACCTAGTTGAGATGGTATAAACATGAAGCATCCAGAATTATGGATTAGAACAAGTCTTTAAAATATTTGAGGTGTCATTTAATATTTATTGAAAATGGCTCAACATCAGATATTTGTTCTTCAAGGTTTGATTTTGTGAAGGTGGAAACCAGAACAATAATACAATTGGGGGGGAAAAAAACTAGCTGGAATTAATGTTAGGATTTTTTTTTTCCTGAAACAGAAGTTAGTCATTTTCTTCTTAAAGGTTTTGTGGTTTTGCATACCCAGGCATTCCTGGCTTAACTGACATCAGAGTATTTATAGATTTAGTTTCACGTGGAAGCACTAGTGATTTTAGGCAGGTTTCCCAGCTTTCAGTTCAAATTTCACACAACTGGGGGATGTCAACAACTTATTTTTTGTAAAGAGGTTGGTCAGGAGTTGGGCGTTTAATTGAAATTATTCCTTGAATGCAAATGGAAGTTTTTGGATATCATCCTGATTTGCTTAAAAATTAGGGCATTTAGGGACCCTGGCAGTCTAGTGGTTAAGACTCTGCCTTCTAAATACAGCGGGTGTGGGTTTGAGCCCTGGTCAGGGAACGACGATCCCATATGCCACAGGGTGCAGGCACAAATTCTTTAAAAATTAATTAAAAACAATTAAAAAATTAGGGCTTGTCATGGTTTTCTGGGAATTGATTTCGTTGTGAAGTTTTGCAGGAGTTAATTCATTTGTAGAAAATACATTTTCTTGAAAGATGTCAGTGTTTTCATACATTATAAAATCCACAGAATGAACTGCTCCAGAGTTCTTCTCTGTTTTCTAAAAAAATGTCACTTTCGTTCTGTGGTTCTCTATTAAACATGTCTGGATTTTGTGAAGATGGTGAGAGACAGCCTGTAGCTCCTGTGATAGTTGCTCCTCTCATCTCCTTTCCCTGTGTGCTGGCCCTTCAGATGCGCTAGGAACTTGTTGCATCCACGGCCCAGTCTCCTCAGCGACTTTGACATCATTTGGGTCTACACCCAAGCTGTTCAACTCGAGGACGTGGCCTCTGTGAAAAGGAAGATAAGCCCGTAGGTCAGGGCTTATCTGGTAGCCCTGGAACATCTTTTTTAAAAAGTGTGGAATTCACCTGTAAAGTTTCTGGGTCTTATTTTTGCCTCTAGCTGAAATTTTCACTTTACCTCTGACCTCCATTCATTAGCTGCTTTGTTAAGGTTGCAGCATCCAGAATTACGGGTTAAAACAAGTCTTTAAAATATTTAAGGTGTGATTTAATGTCTGTAGAACATGATTCAAAATTAGTAGTTTCTTCTTTGAGCTTTGGTTTTGTGAAAGTGGAAACAAGGGTCATAATAAGATTAAAAAGAAAAAACTAGCTGAAACTCACTTTAGGATTTTTTTCCCCCTTTTTTCCTGAGATGTAAGATAGTCATTTTCTTCTCAGAGGTTTTGTGGCTACTTTGATTTCAGCCACAAGCTTCCTGAGCTCATCTTTGCCAGTTCTCCTATCTGCTTGTTCTGACGACCACTTAGGACATCTTTTTAAGCCAAATGTGCTAGTAACGGAGCCTCAGACTTGCTTAGCGCTGTAATTCTGCCTCTGAACTCAGGATGCTTTCTAAGATGCTCTCCAAGTGATTAAGATATTAGAAAGTTATGTCTTTCAACCATCTTTGACAAGGAAACTTCTTTATTAAGTATTATAATTATGGCACCTGATATAATTTACTGGATTACACAGCCAAATTATTTGATTCACAAAAGTATATAGATTATTCTCTTTCTGCTTCCCCACCAATATGATAGTAAGATCTTAATTTCCCATTTTCTCTCTTAAGCTATCTTAGAGGAAAATGTTCTATCTAATTTTAGTCACTTTGAAGATACGTGTACAGTAGCTGGAACTAACAGGTGATAAAACATGACCCATAAGAAGCCCTCCTGATTGGGCCTTCCTGCCCTCATGTAGTGACTGATAAGCTCATTCATAAATTGGCTTTTACTCGGCTGTCAGGACTTGAGTGACTTTGCAGGCTATATTTTGGGGAGCCCTTTTCTAACTTTACCTCTAACCCCAGCCTTTCACAATAGGAGCCAGAGCCACCCTTGTGAATGGCCCTGTGCCAGCACCCAGCCCACTGCCTCTGATGGGCTGTCTGTGTCCCTGAACTTGACTGTAAGCTTGTGAACACCAGGAATTGTTCCTTATTCATTGCTATGGGTCTTCGCATTTCACTGCACTGTAGAGACACTGGACTGGTGTGAGGTTTAGAGGAAGTGTGTGTAAAGAAGGCCTTTCGGCTCAGTAGCTGTTACCTGCTATTAAGATATTTTCTATGGCAAATTATTTTCTTTATGGAGCATCTATTGGTGTTTAATAAAAAAGAGATGATCACATGCAAGGTAATTTCTGGGAAACTCTCCAAACGGTGGAAGTTTCAGAAAGTTATATCTTCCAACTGTCTTTGATGAGCAACTTCTTTATTAAGTATTATAATTATGGCACCGAAGTAGGTTTTTGATAAATATTTGCAGGTTGTTAAAACCAGTCAGTCTGCATAAATTCTAAAGCATATTTTCAAATGTGTTAGACACATTTTTTAAGAGAGAGAGGTCCTATATTGCATATAGTATGGTGGTTAAAAGGCCAGTCTTTGTCAGCTGTCTAAAGTTTTTATCCCTACTCTGTTCCATCCCAGCTATTTGAGGAATAAAGAAATCTACTTCCTAAGGGTGTTAGGAAGATTCATTTATTCAGATAAATCTGTGCTTGCTGTGTGCAGGGTTTAGAGAGCTTTGATTTTGCAGAGACAAACTATAAACAAGTAAACACAGAAAATAGAATCTCAGATTGTGATAAGGGTTAGGAGGAAGATAAACAGAGAGAGGTGGTTGGGGTGGTGCATGAGTCGGGGCTGGGGGAAAGCTAGGGGGGTCGCGCAGGGCCCTGAAGTGATATCATATGATATTTGTCTTTTAGTAGTTACAGATAACTACTGAGGACCTATGCTTTGGGAGAATGGCATTGAAACATGTATAATATCATATAAGAAACGAATCGCCAGTCTAGGTTTGATGCAGGATACAGGATGCTTGGGTCTGGCGCACTGGGATGACCCAGAGAGATGGTATGGGGACGGAAGTGGGAGGGAGGTGGTTCAGGATTGGGAACACGTGTACACCTGTGGCGGATTCATGTTGATGTATGGCAAAATCAATACAGCATTGTAAAGTAAATAAAGTAAAATAAAAAAATATGGGTTTAGAGTTAAGTTTAGAAATTAATAAGTTCTTATTTCTAACTTGTTTAGAAATAAGTTCTTTTATTTCATGGAGAAGACAATGAAACCCATGAATAGGACAGCATAGATAGGAGGAGTCGAGGCAGGGGCCGGATCTGGAGAGTCGGGGCAATGGGCTTGCCCACCTGCAGGGCCGGGGCAGCCCCTTGACTTTGTGAAGATAGTGTGACTTTAGTTTTGTTTTTCAGTTTTCTATAGAGACACGGGTATAGAAGTGCAAACACCGTGATAAATGGCAAGTGAGTAATACACAGTGACAAGAAGGGCAAGTGGCTTGCGATCTCATTGTGGGAGACCCAGGGGGAGTTGGTGGGGGGGACAGCACAGGGTCTCCTGACCCTGGGTAAAGAGGGCATCTGGTCCTCAGAGCCAGCCGAGTGTTGCTACATTGGGGTGTGGGCTCCGGATGCTAACTCTGCCACATTTTCCAGAGAAGCAGAAACCTGAATGTCTATGTGAAGTTCCCAGATTTAAAAATGTTGGCTCAGATTTAAAAAAAACCCTTATAGTGGGCGGACAACATGCCTCTGTGGGCTGCCAGGCTGAAACATCTGCAAGCCCTTTGCTGCTGTGATAAAGGGGATTAAATGAAGAATGATGCATGCTAACATGTTAACCATTTAGCCTTATGCCCAGAACATAGCCAATACAGAGGGAGAAGAGGGACTTATTATTAACTACAGTGTTCATGAGTTTCATTGTCTTTGCCATTAATTTGTTTAGTTACCTCTAAATCCATATGAAAGATTAAATATTATCCCACTCAAGTGACTTACAAGTGGTAGTTGCTGTCATTTGCCTATGAATTATGTCAGTTATTGGCTTTATTCATTTGTTGAGTGAATTTTATATTCATGGTATGAAAGTCAACAATAACCTAGGCTAATTCGTGTGATAATAGAAAGGATGGGCATTTCTTGGTGATTCCCTCGTCTCTCATTTACCGTGGGCTTCCTTTGCTGGGTGCACCTTGCCTGCATCACTTGTCCTTGGGCTTTGGCACAGTGGGTCTCCAGTCCTTCTGGCCAGTATTAGCTGCCTGGGAAGTGGGAAGGAACTGTGGCAAAAATGCCATCTCAGATCAGGCAAAAGATGATGGGAAATGCAGCCTTATGACGCGATGTCCTGTTTAGAGGCTTTTCATCAGTTTTAATGAAACACAAATGTGCCCAAAGCAAGTTTATTTTATTTTCTCCAGGAAAAAAAAAAAAAACAAAAAACCCAAACACGCTTCATTTTGTAAGGCCCGTCCCACGTCGTTTTGTATTACAAGGATCGTGTTTGATGTGTTGCAATCCACTGGTGATTGTCATGGGGGAATTTTACTCAGCACAGGCATCTCGGGTGGTTTGGCAACAAGTTCAAATTCTGGAGCATCACAGAGAGGAATGCTGGGAGTAACAAATATACTTGACTATTTCTAATAGATTAAAGGCTTATAAAAATGTGTCTCCCCTCCCCACTCCCCCCCCCCCCCCATCAACTCCAACAAGGCTTTGTTTTGTTTTTGAATTGTTTTAAAAAGAGGTCATTTTGTTGCAACAAGATGATGCTAAGGACTTGAAAATAATTTTTTTTTTTTCTGGGAAAAAAATCTTACCTATAAATGCAAGTTCTTAATCGAATCAATGTTTTTCTCTAAATTTTTGCTGCAGATCATGGAGGAAACAAACACTCAGATTGCTTGGCCATCAAAACTGAAGATTGGTGCCAAATCCAAGAAAGGTAAACGATGCGAGTTGGAGAAATTGGTGGCTGTAATAATGCAGACTGTGGGATACCTGCAGGTTTCCTGGGGATTAAAATCAGCCTTTATCCTTATCATAGTTGTTCCCAAATATTTGTTATATAGCAGTATTTGGGAAGGATTATCATAATGCAAAATAACATATAACTTTTTGATTCAACCACAGAATAATATTTTTAAGTATTCTGTAATAATAGACATGCTATTATAGAAGATTATTGTAGCATCTAATGATTTCAAGGATGACCATCTAGTGGCCACGAGTCATGGTAATTCCCCACACATAATAACGTGTTTTTAACACACAGACTCCCTCTGTTTACACTTTAGACTTCTTGTTTATGTCCCAGATTTAACGGTTGATTATTTTCACCGCCAATTTGATAGGAACTTAGATTTCCTTTCCTAACTGCTGCTTCTCCTCTTCGTCTGTCACACAGCAAAGAACACACAGGATTTTTCTTTTAGGCCAAGTGTTTTCCTTGTCTTTTTTTTTTTTTTTCTGCTTTAACCTAGAGGACACTCACTGGTGCGTGGATGGTCAGAAATGAAAGCATAGGACCCTTAGTTTCCTTCCAAGATTACATATTATTTTCATATTTTCATTATTACATATTATGGATAGCTTTTTTTTTCTGTATAACCTCAGTGTCAAGAAACTTTGTTGCATATGCTTCATTAAAAGATGCCCGTAGTCACTAGGAGATAATGGAGAACCATCACCAAGCAATTCAGAAAATGGTGGTGTGAGCTGAGCATTGTCTGTTGTGGTCTAGTTTTTTTGTTGTTGCTGTTGAGTTTTGTGTTTGCGCCCCCTTCTCTCTGTGAGCGTTATTGCTAAATGATGCTGAACACTGCAAGATTTGTCAGCTTTCTTGTTTCTGGTCATCCAGATTGCCTTCTTTTAATCTCATTTTATTAGAGCTACTCATCCCTTGGAATGTAAATTATTTTACAGCTTGTTGCGAGTGTTGTTATCTGGACTTCAGTGGACTGGAATTCCTGTCGACACTCTGACCTTGTTACTTTCAATATTTGTGACCACGGTGGCAAGAAAAGGGAAGCTTTTATGCTAAACAGTCCTAAGAAAACATAGTGAATTTCCAAGTGGAATTCCACAACTTTGTAGGAATCTTACGTTTGCTAAGTGCTATAGGATATATCTTGGAGAAGGCAGTGGCACCCCACTCCAGTACTCTTGCCTGGAAAATCCTGTGGACGGAGGAGCCTGGAAGGCTGCAGTCCATGGGGTCGTTGAGGGTGAGACACTACTGAGCTACTTCACTTTCACTTTTCACTTTCATGCATTGGAGAAGGAAATGGCAGCCCACTCCAGTGTTCTTGCCTGGAGAATCCCAGGGATGGGGGAGCCTGGTGGGCTGCTGTCTATGGGATCGCACAGAGTCGGACACGACTGAAGCGACTTAGCAGCAGCAGCGTGGGATATATCTATCTCCAGTGTGCTGAGATGTGCTATACTTATGCAGGAGGAGAAGCTGCCACTAGCTGGCTGCCTCCCTATTTGGTTGTTTGCAGCCGTTCAAAAATCCCTGGCCTGCCATTTGAAAAAGTTGGAATTTGAACATGAACTGGAGCCTCCTTCCGTGTTGTCACGTATTTTTACTTAAAGAATGACATGAGTTTCATTACTAGCCTAATAAAAATGTAATTTGATCAGTCTCTAAAGAAAAGTCCCAAGGAAACATGAATATTACAACAATCCCAGATAATTTTGGATGGCTTATTCTCTTGCATAATCCATGCTACAGTTTTTGTCCCCCTATCGTGGGAAACTGAGAATTATTCATTTTATTCATTTTTTTTTTAAATTTAAAATGTGGTTGCAACTTTAGAGATGTTAGTAATATGAATCGAATAGATTTAAGATAAGGTTTTAGATCGGTTTCTGGTCATGGATCCATTTAACCCATTCAGAGTAGCCAACTCTATTCCACACTGTGATGATACATTTTGCTTTGAAAATAAGAGTATCTCAGCAGTACATTTGAGGGCATTTAGCATAATTTCCACATGGTTAAAGTTAACTTTTGGAATCATGCCTAAGAATTGATCCCTGAAGGCCTATGTCTAAAGACATCCTTCAATTTTTTATTATTTATGAAGTGCCATAAATGTACACAATACTGAATGATGAGCAGAATGTGCCAAAAGAGAGAGATTGAGCTCAGGGAAGAAAGAAAAAAAAAATGTGTTCCTCAGAGGAAATTACTCTTCAGAATTGACTTGATTTGCCCTTAGTACTTAAACACACAGCTGCTGAATTACATTTTGGCTTACATCCCTGATATGTGTATTCCTGTATACTTTTCAAATGGTCTTAGAGATGAAATTTGTGTGACTATAGATTGTATTTAGTAAAAGTCAAGTGGCAGGAGGCACTTTAGAAGGTAATTATTTGCTTTTTTACCTGACCCTTTCTTACCTCTGAATGTTGTTGAGAAAAGAGTTAGTGTTCTTAATTTTAAGCTTTCTTCATTCCAAACTATTATTATTATATTATTTGGTCAAGAGACCAAAGAATATAAAGGTATCTAGGGACTCATGCCATGTTTTGGATGATTATTAACTTCTAAGTCCCATGGTGATGTGAAGGTTTGGAATTTTCAGATGATCCCTCGTGTGCCAGAGAGACAGTGCAGCCATGTGTTTGCATTGTATTTCACGTTTAGATTTATGATGCTTATTGATTGAATGTTTGAGCCTAGACAAATGTTTTTCATGGCTACTGTTACCATAGTCTGTCCCTTTCTTTACCTTATGGGAATTAGTCCTGCATTTTTCACGAAGTCCTGTCGAAACTTTATTTTTCAAGTCATCAATCCTTTATTGGAGCAGCTGTATGTGTGAGTAGCTATATGACTCCTTGGGTTGATGTGTTAGTAGGATCCTGCTTGGCAGAAAGGCAGAAAGCCAGCATCCTGAATTTGCCATCATGTAAGGAACTTAAGATTCTTCTCTGGGGAAGGAAACAGCAACCCACTCCAGTATTCTTGCCTGGAGAATTCCATGGACAGAGGAGCTGGCAGGCTCCAGCCCATGGGGTCACAAAGAGTTGGACATGACTGAGCGACTAACACACTAGAGATTCTGGTTTAGTAGGTCTGGGATGGGACTGGAAATCCATATATTTAACAAGTTCCCCTGGTGGTTCTTAAGGTTGAGTTTGGGAAACAAAAATCTCATCATCTGATATGGAAATACCATTATTTAGTGACTAGGGAGACCATGGGGCTTCCCATGTGTCCAAAGGGGAATGGATGAATGATGACTGCTATCGGAAAACAGGCAGGATCCTCCAGCGGCCGCTTCTCTGAAACAGTGTCCATCTTGGCTCCTAAAGAACTGCATCTATATGGATTCATTAATTTTATGTCTGTGTCCTCTTTCCAGTCAGCATGAGTGAGTTTAGAGTGACAGTGACCTTGCTCTTCAGTGCCTGTGTGAGTGTCATTTGGGGTACAAGACTGTCTGGTGTTTGTCCCTTCCATCTGCCCCTCTTCCTTCCATGTCACCCTTCTACCCCCTTCTTCTCTCCCCTTATCCTCCCTTTACCTTTCTTCATTCCCTTTAACCATAGAGAATACAGTGGAAAAAAGTACTAGGAGCATTGCCATTTAGTAAGCAGGGCATTTTGGGGAAGTGCATGTTTTGTGGTATAAACTCAGGAACTATAAAACTTAAAAAAAAAATTCCCAAGTGTTTGAAATCATTGAGAGATTGAATCCTCAGTCAAAAAGAACTAAGAATTTAAGATTCAGTAAGATTCAGTATCTTAAATTTACGTAGGCAATTGGGCATTCAAATAGGCAAGCCTAGGATTATCTTGATGGGGGCCATGATTAAGAAAATTAAGCAATACATAGTATTTCTACTGTATAGCATAAATTTGTTTTGAGTAGAAGAAAATAAAAATCTCTCCAACTGTTAGATTTAGACTAATAGAAGGTTCTGCTTTCCATAGAAAGACTTGAGGTTTGTTCCTGTGAGAGCAGTATTTAAGAATCAAGGGACTTCCTGGCAGTGCAGTAGATGAGAATCGGCCTGCCAGTACAAGGGACACGGGTTCGATGCAGGGTCTGGGAAGATTCCATGTGCTGCGGGACGACTAAGCTTATGCGCCACAACAGCTGAGCTTGTACTCTAGAGCCTTGAACCGCAACTGCTGAGCCCACATGCCACAACTCTTGAAGCCAGGATGCCTCAGAACCTGTGCTCAGCAGCAAGAGAAGCCACCACCATGAGAAGCCGTGGGCTTGCACAACTAGAGAAAGCCCACACACAAAGCAAAAAAGACCCAGAGCAACCAAAAAAAAAAAAAAAAGAAACAATTAAAGTTCTGGGAGTTCCCCCATGGCCTAGAGGTTAGGATTCCAGGCTTTCACTGCTGTGGTGCAGGTTCAGTCCCTGGCTGGGAAACTGAGATCCCACAAACTGCACAGTGCAGCCAAAAGTTAATAATTGTATAATACCACAGAAGCATACTAACAGAATGATTTCAGGTACTCATTAAACTTTTGAATGTTATTCTGAATCACAGCCTATTTTAAAATAAATGCAGCTTCATTAAAGTACAGATTACACTCTGAACAAGTTTGACTGTTTTGCTAAATACAAGTCCTGCCAAAGCTGCCTTAACAAATAGATAAAAGTGATTTGTAAGGAGAACTTATTGCGTTGTTATGATCATCCTGCATGCTCCTTGACGTTAGATGGGCTCAAATAGGTAAACATTTTTCTTAAAATCTTATTCTTGCTTTTAATTTGCTTATCAGTCCTCTTTCTTCTTAGACTAGCCACGGTGGATGTGGCTACAAATTGTTTAAAGTTTGTATGCCAAATTCCATGTAAGTAAGATCAGCATTAATAAAGCTTTATTGCTTTTTGTTCTGGGAAGAGTTGTCCTGCAGAGTTTAACTTAAGTGATAGCAACTGTGGTCTGCAAGTGTTTCTGTTACGACAGTTTCAGTGCCCCAAGACAGCCGGAATGGAAGGTGTTGGCTGGGTTGCCTGATGTTTTGGAGGCCATTTGGCACCAAGTCTGGCCGTTCTCTTCCTCCTGGAATAAACAAGATCATCAGAATTCTATGGGGCTTTATTATTGTTGGTTGTCTTCCATCAGAACAAGCAACATCTAATGTAGAATCTTTGTGTGAGAAAAAATGTAGACTTTTCACTTAATTTTTTTCCAGAGGAAAATGTATTGTCAAGTGTACTAAAGCTTCTGTTGTGTGTTCACATGGGACTTGATGATTCTTCTACCTTGGTATTTATTGCTCAAAGGGCAGGGGGCAGAAAGAGGGCCTGGCGCAGCATATGGATGACAGTGTTCCCAGTGGTGGGTTTCAACCACTATATTTGTGTATTGTGGGGTCACAAGCAGCATGTACACAGACCACAACCAGATTAGAGAAGCAAACTT